>NC_090450.1:212479198-212782228 GCF_031143425.1 Pleurodeles waltl | reverse complement strand
AAAAAGCGCCAATCGGGTCATCTGGTTGCACCAGGACCGGGGCAAAGTCAAACTTTCAGGCCGACCGCGATGGAGCCCTGCTCGGCTACAAGTCGCGGGAGGCCTCGGTTAAAAAGTTACCTTCTGACTTAGTCTCTTTTTTGATGTTTTTCTTCCCCGGGACGAACCTGCCAGTTGGATCCGACCTCCTGGAGCCCTTGTCCGGATACGCGAAGTCGGTTTCCTCGGTGGTGATTTTTACCTTCGGACTTAGTCGTTTTTTCGAGATGAAAATCCTTCGACCGGGGTAAACCTGGATCTTGATCCGACGTCCGTGGAGCCCTTCTCGGATACGATGGCTGGAAGGTCCTGGTCAACTTTTTACGTTCGGACTTAGTCTCTTTTTTGGATGTTTTTCTTTACCGGGACGAACCACGAAGTCAGGCCGGGTCGCGGTTGAGGCAAGCCGGCTAGAATTTCCACGTCGGGTCGGTCACTTTATGGAGCTTTTTTTCAAAAATTCTCCAATCTTTTCCAAACTTCTGGGGCTTCACCCAGATGTTCTTTTAAGGTTCTTTTGGGGTCCACAGCTCACCCCAAGGGTCCAGAAGTTCTGTGATGGTCCTTGGGAAGTGCGGACTTCAACTCCCAGAATACACCTGGCGCAAACTCCTTTTTGGCCACTGGACAGTGGTCAGCTGGTCACTCTTTCAGAAGTTGGTGCAGGGGACTCTGGATAGCAATTTTTCACCTGTAGCAAACAGGGAGTCCCTCCTTGAACCAGTTGAAGCCAGGCAAAGTCCTTCTTGTGGTGAAGCCCAAGTGTGCAGCTGGTGCAGTCCTTCTGCGTGCAGGGTCCAGGTGCAGGCCAGGGGTCCAGCAGGGCAGTCCTTCTTCTTCTTTAGTTCCTTTCTTGTTGAATTCTGGAGGGGATCTGAGGTGTGGGGGCAGGTCTGCCAGTGTTATCCTTGCTCCTGGGTGAAAAGCAGGGGGGTCCTGGTCCTCCAATCAGGTACAGGGTCGTCCCCCTGTGATGACCACTTCCTGGGAAGTGTGGCAAAAATCCATCCCAAAAGGCAACAGTCTCCAAAAATCCAACATGGCTGAATCTGATTTTTGGAGGTTACATCTGGCTGAGCCCACCCACTGGTGTGGCTAAAAATCATAAACACACCCCTCTCCTGCCCTCTCCTAATCTAATCAAGGGGGCACCTAGTTGTCTGGGGTTGCAGGATGTGGGGGTGTTGCTGGGTGCTGCAAATGTCCTTCTCTGCCTTTGAAGACCAGTTTGGCAGCCCTTCTCCTTCCTGCCTCACCATCTGCTGAGGGGAGATTCTCTCCCCCAAGCACATTCCTTTGTGTGAAGCCTGGCCACTTCACACCTCATCAAGGCAGCCTGGCAGAAGCTGCTGCAGGCTGGCCAATCAGAGCACAGCAGCAAAAACAATGCAGAGCTGAAATTGGCAACTTTTTAGGTAAAGTCTAAACTTTTTACCTGAACTAGTTATATTAAATCCAACAACTGGAAGTTGTAGGATTTATTACAACAATTAATTTGATACCAAATTCTTGGTATGCAACATTTAAGGAGACTTTAAAATTTAAAATAAAGTCTGCCCATTCTAGCCTATGAAGGCCATTTACTTCAATGAGGGAAAAACAAATTTGGCTGTTTTTACCTCACCAGGGCTTATAAATCTATTTTTATAAAGTCCCAGCTTATAGTTACATGGCACCCAGCCCAAGGGGCACATAGGGCACACCTTAGGGGTGACTTATATGTAAAAATAAGGTAGTTTAAGACTTTGGAAGTACCTTTAATTCCAAAGTCGAATTTGCATATAACTTTAATTTAAAAGCAGCCAGCAAGGCAGGCTTGCTTTTAAAAGGACACTGGGCACCTCAGCAGTGCACCTAGGTGTGCACCACCTATGCTGTGGTCCCTAAACCTACATGCCCTACCATATACTAGGGACTTATAGGTAGGTTAACTTAGCCAATTATAATTAGCCTAATTTGCATATCCATTTTACACAGAGCACAGGCCCTGGGACTGGTTAGCAGTACCCAGGGCACCATCAAAGTCAGGAAAACACCAGCAAAAAGAGGAAAATGGGGGCAAAAAGTTATGGGGTCTCTGCAATCAGCCCTGTTTTCTCACAGGGTTGATGGTGGTACTGTGTGCCCAAATGGTGGCAAGGAGGGAATGCATATATTTTCTGTCAGTACCATGCAGAAGTGGTCCATGTATCGCCTATCATGACCAATCCCCCCATATGACAGAGCACACTGACAGTATTAGTCACTAACCCCAATGACAGGCTTAAGTCCCACACAGTTATTGGAAGTAGAGTTGTATCAGTTGATTCCTGGAATGGGCATCTTCCCCTTCCTCATCCTCACCATCACTCTCCTCACCTCTCTGAGGTAGCTGATCAGGACCTATAGCACCCTCCACCTCCAAAAGGGGGATGGAATGTCTCACTGCCACGTTGTGCAGCATGCAGCAGGCCACCACTATTCTACACACCTTATCAGGCCCATAGGCCAGGGAACCCCCAGATATATGTAGACACTGGAATCTAGCCTTCTGGAGACCTATAGTATGCTCTATGACCCTCCTAGTGCGTCCATGGGCCTCATTGTATTTCCTCTCTGCATCCGTCCTGGGATTCCTCACTGATGTCAGTAGCCAACGCAAGTTTGGATAGCCAGAATTACCTACAAAATGGTTCAATACAGACTCGTCATTGTTATGTCCCTTAGTCAGACAGGCTGGTTTTCTGAAATGTGTCAGTTATTTACAGGCAAGCTTACCTATGATCCACCCTCTGTCCTTTTGTAGTTGTTCCATCTTCTGTGGCACACTACTGTTCCTCAACACAAATGAATCATGGACTGAACCTGGAAACATGGCTTTCACATGTGAAATGTACTGGTCTGCAGTGCACACCAATTGGATGTTCATGGAGTGAAAGTTCTTCCTGTTTCTGTACACCTGTTCACTCACTCTTGGGGGGATGATGGGTATGTGTCTGCCATCGATGGCACTTATGACATGGGTAATGTTTGCAAAGGCATAGAAGTCAGACTTGATGGCAGGGAGGTCAGTACTTTGGGGAAACCGCACATAGGATTGCAAATGTTGTACAAATGCATTCAGAAATCTTGTCAGTACCTGGCTGAACATTGGCTGTGAGAAACCAGCACCCATGCCCACTGTCACTTGAAATGAGCCTGTGGCCAGGAAATGGAGTGCAGAGAGCACCTGCACCTCAGTTGGAATGGCATGCTGATTACGATTTCCCGGAGTTAGTGTAGGATCCAGTAATGCACAAAGGTCCTGAATAGTTGCACGTGTGATTCTGTAAGTGATTATGATCTGATGCTCCACCATGGTCCCCATATCCACAAGTGGTCTGTGCATCGATGGTGCCTTTACTCGCCACAAGGGTCGGTACCTACGGGTGGTTACAATAAGGAGTGATGAAGACACATAAATAGGCACACTTCTCAACATTTCTGCACTGCATTTTTCATTGTAGTGTCTCTACAATAACTGCTACCTGACAGATATACATGTACATCACTAGAAGGGAACAGAGTAATTTATGGGTGCTACTATACGGAATGGATAGAGGCCTAGGTGCTTCATGAGGGTAGTAGGCCCTGCATTGTGAGTAGTAGGAAATTCAAGAAGCGTAGGTGATGGAAAAATGTCTGCCCACTGTAGATCTGCCCCTTAGTTGTGGAAGTGACCTCATACCGCTAGCAGTTGACGTCACAGCGTAAGGCGGTGTTGACCACTGTTTGCACCCTCATTGGCAAACATGGATGCCAATGGGGAATCCTGGCATATCATGATCGCCGTCGGCGTTGTCAGTGCATACCGCCACAGAACGTACGCACGTTCGTCTTCGTTTGATCACTTGACTCCCTGATCTCGTGCGGACAGGTACTCCACTCTGTGTACGGCTGTGGCCTGCTTCTGGCTATGGATATGCCACCTGGTGCAGGTGAAAGGGCCCCGGCCTTCACCCAGGAAGAACTTGAGAAGCTGGTGGATGGGGTTCTGCCCCTGTACGGCAAACTCTACGGATGTCCAGAGGTACAGGTGAGTCTGGGTTTGGAGGGCACTGTGTGTGTAATGGATGGCGTGGATTGCACATATGTGTGCTCCTCTGAGCCTGCAAGGGCCATGGTGCATGGAATGCTGCGTGCGACTGTCCTGTTTGTCTGAGAGTACTGTCAGTCCAATGTTGGACAATTTACTAGCTGTTCCTATCGTGCAAGTGCCTGACCTCTGTGTTCCATTTCTGTGTCGCCCTTCTAGGTCAGCGCCCACCAGAAGAGGGCACATTGGCATGCCATCGCCAAGGAGGTGCTGACCCTCGGGGTCCACAACCGGCGGAGCACCCACTGTCGAAAGAGGTGGGAGGACCTGCGGTGCTGGGCGCGAAAGATCAGTGAGGCCCAGCTGGGGAAGTCTTTCCAAAGTGGAAGGGGTGCCAATTGGGCACTGACCCCTCTCTTGCGATGGATCCTGGCAGTGGCGTACCTAGATCTGGATGGGCGCTTGAAGGCTGCACAGCAGTCACAAGGGGGTGAGTACTCATTGACCATACTTCAGTCTGGAAGGATGACTGGGTGTGTAATAGGGCTCATGCTGCTTAGAGCAGGGAATTTGACTGGTGTCCATCTACTGTATGTTCCCCAAAGGGTGTAGGTGTGTCCCTGTCAGGTTTCACCTACCTCAGCTCCAAAAGTATTTCAGGGGATGGATGTAGAGCAGTAATCTGGTCAGTAGTCAGGGGCATGGCCATGGGCATAGTGTATGGTGCTGCCTGTTGGGTGTGTTTGCTGGGTGGGTGTATGTCTGGCCGTTCTGTATCAGCATTCAGCTATTTACAAGTATCTCTCCTGTTTTGTCTCCCTATCCCTGTTCTCTTGTGTTGGTTTGGTACAGCATCAACATCAGGCGAGGGAGCTGAGGCACCGGCAAGTGGGGAGGCAGCGGCCCATGGGTCCTCCAAGGCAGAGACAATGGATGCCCAGGGGACCAGTGGGTGGGAGGGCGAGGAGACTTCCATGGGGGAGGCTACTACCACAGGAGGTAGTGACTCTGAGACCTCCTCCAATGGGGGTCCCCCAGCGGTGGTGGACCCTATGGCACATACCACTACCGTGAGATCTTCTGCCACTCCCATACCATCACCGCCCTCCCTTCTACACCCCACTGAGTTGCCCGTGCCCGCCCACCCAGAAAGGTGGGCGTCTCCTTTGCCCCAGGCACCTCCTCCCCTGCCCCAGTCAGCCCTGCTGCCCTCACAGAGGAGGCTATTGACCTCCTGAGAACCATCTCTGTAGGGCAGAAAACCATTGTCAATGCCATCCAGGGGCTAGCATCAAAGGTGCAGCAGACCAATACCTATCTGGATTGCATTCACGGTGCCGTGTCTGCCCTACAGAGATATTTTCAGGCTTTGGCCTCCTCTCGGACAGCAGCCAGTTTCCCTGGCCATTACATCCCCCCTCCAACCTCCTCTACCCCTTCCAGCACCCCACTCCCTTCACCCGTCCAAAGCACACAATCACACCTGCTGACAGGCACATCAACACACAAGAAGCACACTTCAAAAAACAAGCACCACACGTCCCACCACAAGCATTCACACAGCCAACAGACACCTGCACACACAACAACGTCCACTTCCCCCAATGTGCCCACCTCTTCCGCCTCCCTGTCTGTCCCCTCTACATCCACACCTTCATGCACTGCACCTCCACTCACTGCTACTGCTCCTCTTCCTGCACTCACCACAATAGCAGACAGCCATACATACACCCCATACACCACACCTGCACTCACCACCTCTACTGTAGTTGACACATGCAGCACACTCAACAGACTTGCAGACACCCACCCAACAAACATCCACACTAGCTGTCTGTCTTCGCCCACTGTGTCCACCCCCACCTCCCAAGACACACAAATGCACCAAGACACCCAACCATCAGACATCCACCACACAACAGCATACTGAGCAGTCACCTGCACCCACTTCACGCACACCTACACCCCAAACATCCACTCCCTCTGCCTCCACTCCCACGCCCTCATTCATGCCCACCCCAATTGCTCCCTAGAAACGTTTCCTCTCCCGTGCTGAACTCTTCCAACCCACTGGCCCACCCCGTCTTGTCCCCAAACATGCCCACCTCCTTGCCCTTTCTGCTCCTTCCACATCACATCACAGCCCACCCCAGTCCACCCTTCCCATTCCTGTGCCCCTTCCCCAGAGATTAAGAAGGCCCGGTCAGAGCCTAGGCCATCCAGCTCCACCCGAGCCAAACTGCCCCCACCCCCTTGAAAGGAGAAGCCCACTGCCCCAACCACCTCAGTTGAAAATCCCCACCGCCACCCCCTGCCCCCCTTCCGTGAGGTGCCTGGATCCCCATATGGTGCCCCGTTTTGTGGAGTACACAGCACTTGTGGGAGTCAGGTGTGGCCCGCTGTGGCCCATGACAATCGGGATTTAATGGACTGGCCATTGGCCCTGTTTGCACTGTTTGGCTCAGTGAGCTTCTTATTAAAGTTTCTGTGTGGCCTGTGTTTGGGCTACACGCAGTTACACCCTGGTGTTTGTTTTGATTTTTTAGGGGTGTGGGGCTATTGTATATATTATGGTCAAGTTGCATTAGCCTTCGGTCGGGTATGTGCCTCTTGGTGTGGGGTGTATGACTTGTGCTGCTGGGAAGGGTTGGGGGGGCATTGCCTGATGGGTGGAGTGGGTGGGTATGTAACTGTGCCCTTTCCTCCCTTGTGTCATAGGTTGCGGTACTTACCGTCATCCTCTTCGTTGGCGGTATCGGTCGTGTAGGTATATGGCAAGGAGCAGGGCTGGCATGATCTGCAACTCTCTATCCATGGCTGCCGCTGCATGTTCTGTGGAACTCCATTACATGGTTCCTTATATTTGGTTCATTTCCGCCTGACTTTGTGTGGCGGTGGTTCCCGCCCCGTAACTGGAGGTGGAATGGTGGTTCATAATTTGATGGGCAAGTTGGGCCTTTCCAATGGCCTGTGGGTGGACTCTGCCATCGTCGGCGGGACTCCTCTCCTGGCAGTGGGTGGTTCGCGGGATGCGTGTGTTTTGTTTGGACCATTATTTGGCGGTCCGGACCGCTCCTCTGTTGGCGGTTTCTACTGCCACTGCCGGCATAGCGGAACGGACCGCCATTTTCGTAATGAGGGCCTAAGTTCCTAAACTTATTTTTTAGCTGCTAATAGTGCACACATTACTTTGGGCGTTCATGTAGTTACATTTTCTGTCTTTCATCAAATCTCAAGTAAATGTGAACTATGGCAAAGATGGTACCAAGGAATTCAATACGTCAACATTGTTTCAATACCCAAAATGTTGTCTTTTAAATCTGTGAACCTATCACATAGGCAAAAAAATAGATCTCTATAAATAAATGGGTTGTGATCATGCCACATAATGGCACATTAAATAAAATGTACATTGTTTTCTTAAATTATCTGTTTTTTGTATTTCTATGTAAATATTTGCATTTGACGAGTGGATTGTTACATTTAAATTTTGATATGAGCACTGTACAAATAGGGTAAAAACATTTTTTTTTCATTGCAGTTAAAAGTCTTTGTAGGAAATTTGGTTATTAGCCATGCAGGATGTGAGTCATGCATAAGCAGTAGATCCACAGTTTCCCCTTAGTGAGAACCAAGTACCCCACTGTAGAGCACTCATAGGCCTACTCAGGAGAGGTGGTGTGGGCTGGTAATCACCATTAATGGTACGTAACAATAACAGTCAATAAATGATTTCCAGTGAGTGCCTTTTCTCTAGAAAAGGAAAAGTACATTAATTACCCAAACACATTAATAAATGCTATGTATTAATTTACAAAGATATACAAAAGTCAGCTTGAACATACCTTAAATGACAATTGAATCACTGTTGACCCCTAAAGGATCATGACCCCCAAAACAACAGTTTTCCCCCCAGCTATACCAGAGAGAAAACAACAATATAGGAGGTATCACTTTAGATGAAAGTGGCTTATTAGCTATATCAAATGTCATCACAACATATAAGGCAGGCCTAGTGACTTCGAAAGGTTTCACCATATAAAGAACAAACCACATGTTAAAAACAACATCATTTTTTACTTAAATACAATTATAAATGTCAAGAAAGCATATCAACCTTGATCACTAATCACTGTCAAGAATATCAGATCAATAAAGCATTTAAAATGAATTTAACGTGTCTTGTGTGCTTTGCATATGTATTTTCATGCCACATCAAATGTAACCATAAAAACAGCCCCTAGAGGGCACCACTTTCAAACCATATAAAATGCAACCATAATACCTGTCGCTAGAGAGCCCTGAAATCCTGGACTCTGTATCTTCCTTTTACATTCTCAGGACATATGAAATGCAATCATAGAACTAGCCTCTAGATCATGCTGCCCTTCCAGCTATAGAGTAAAAGTTCCAACTTCGGAAGTGCTCTAAAAAAAGGGAAAATCCTTTAGGGTGATGGACTCCTTGACTCCTTTGGGTGGACTGTTGTAACTCCTACAGCCCCCTACAGCACTTTCCAAATTCATTGGTGGTGCCACTGATGTCATGGTGCCACCACAATTCATGAGAAATGTGCAAATTAGGAAGCCCGCGGGGCATTATGGGTGCTCCAGTCAGGAGCAATAAATATTGTATTACTGTCTCTCCCATTGTGCTGGGGAGAGCTGTGTAGGATTTTCCTGTATTTTTTTTTTTTCTAGGGAGGCCCAGTCCCACCCGGATACCCCTAACATGCTAATTTTTGGGGCTGCGCAGGGAGCCCACACAATCCTCATGCAGTCAGCTTAATCCTCAACGGGCGGGAGCCCGCAATCTTTCTTTTCCTGCTTCTCCCTATGGGCAGGGTGCAGCATCCTGCGGTGGCTGCCATGTTCCCCGGAGGCACATGGAGCGGAAGCGAGGCCACTGTCATTTGGGGGGGGAGCATGACTGCAGGCCCATTCTCTTTTTAGTGTGCTGGGGCCTAGAGTTGGGCTCCCAGGCCCCTTGGTTGCATTGGCCTCAACAGAGATGAGGCCCACAGGGGCTATCCCGTCACGGGGGAGGGGCCCAATGCACACCATAGACTCCCAAATTAAAGAGTTTGCACCAGCGCCTGTGCCCTGGTTCACCATGGGGTCTTTTTTGAGGATGCTGTGGAGTCCCACATGCTCTATTTCTTGAAAAGGGTCAAAGATAAAAAATGCCATAACTGGAGCCCCATTGGCCCAATTTAAATAATTGTCAGACTCTGCTCCTGGTGGTGAGCTCTAGCCACCAGGAACTGTTTTATCAGACCTTCTCACCTCTAAGATGGAGTATCTCACACAGTTCCACCGACTCCCTGCACAGTTCCTCTGGCTCCCTGCACCAGATCTTCTTCTGTTTTTATCTCTTGGCTCAAAAGTTCAGATATTTCCCCAATTGGTCCTTAGGTGTTGTAAGGGGGCAACCTCACTGGACCTTGGAGAGACCCACTGATCCTGGGGACAACTGGTGCAGAGTCCTTGGTCCCTTTGGGCATCATGGGGTTTCTCCTTCCAGATGTCCATGGCTCTCGCATCCCCAGGGTCCAACATCAAAAAGCACCAACAGCTCTCTCTCACCCTCTGGCAAGATGTTTTAAAAAAGTGTGGAAGGTTCTAGAAGCCAGGTACCTCTGCCCAATATGAAGGTGTCCATCAACTCTCCACCCATGTCTCAACCCTCCTGCATGGCATGCTGGGACAGTACACAATGGCATCATCCAGGAGTCACTAGTCACAGCTGCTCTTGGGTCTTAGCTCCGCCCCTCACTGGCACCACTGAACCTTTTCACATTGAAGTTTCAAAGAGGAGTCCCCTTCTAAGTTGTCTCAAGTTGTCTCAGCATCCTCCTTTGTTTAGTGGGCCTGGGCTGCCCCCATCCCTGATACATTGTCACTGGTAATTAAAAGACGCAGATTTCCATTCCAACCCCTTCCTCCTCAGGAGCGGCCGTAAGCATTGTTAATTACTCGTTTGTGTGTCGAGGCCTTTGTTCCTGATGCTGGAGAGAAACTAAATTACCATTGCCCCGCAGTGTGACAAAAGGCCTGTGTTCTAACCCTGAGCTAAGCCAGAGAATTATGACAATTCTGGATAACCTATAAGATGTACATGTACATGTATGGTCTTGGGACCACTGAATATGATCTGGGTATACCCTATCCACACCAGTTTCATACATCAGAGGACTTTGTAGGCTAAGCTAAACTGTACTTTAAGGCATGTTCCCTCATGTTGATAATAAAGTGTCACTGTAGACAAAACAGTAAATCACAATGACTTTACCTATGACTGCCCACTAATATAAGGCCTATCCCAGGTCAATATCTAACACGGCTGAGTCCTCTCTGTACCAAGCTACTTGTGTGCAGTTACTAGGCAGTACACCATAGTATTCTCACAAATTCAGCAAACTCACATATGCACACAGGTGTTTAAACATGTTCACATGTACCCAGCTAAATGCCTCTTACGCTTGCTGTGTTGCAGCAGCCTCATCTTAAAAGGCAGATGCTGGTGGTAAACACATGCAGTCCATTTGCCATGTGATTATAGTGGATGAGACACATGTTGTGAAACTCATACACAGCAAAAGTCCAAAACTGAGTGATCCAAAAAGCAGAAAATATGGGTGTATTACATGGGTGGAAACCATTTTGCAACAGTGTTGTATCAAGTAATTTAACAGCATTGCCACAGACATAAATACCTTTCTAAAGAGCATCAACAATTATGCTTTGTAGGTCTCGGTCACGAAGTATTGAACATGTGTGAACACTGATAAATGATTGTGTGCATTTACCTACTTCTGCCTAAGGGAATGTGTACTTTTTATACCTGAAGAGCCACACAAAGTGCATATAATTTTGTGTGTCGGGGTTGTGTAACTTTGTTGCCATAACCCTGATGACAAATACTCATTGGTTTCTCTGAAAAAAATGCACAAGCTGATTTGTGTGGCCTTGTTTAGCTTTTTCATAAATTAGTGACCCAGTGCAGCATATAACTCTGCCTTGTGTTACCTTGCCTGATGGAGGTGTTCAGTGGGTGGTGCATGGGTGTTTCCGTGCATCCACACAAAGATGTTGATACAAGCTCGTATTTACAAAGCATAGAAAATATGGATTTGTGGCAAAATGCTGGAGCAGACTGAGACTGGTGTGATATGACTAATATTCTGTTTAACTACTCAATATGAGTGATGCATTCTGCTATGTTATTTCATTTCTGAAATAGTCCCATTCCTGCACACAAACACTTTCACATAGTCACTTTTGCACCTTGGTGCAACTATGGCTGTGTCGCCACTAGGCTCCACAAAGTGCACTTGTGCACTAAGATCCGAGATTTGTAAATAATGTGGCCTTTCTGCTCTCTCTCTGTCATGCAACACAGGCCATAAACTTTCTTTGCTTTGCTTTGTTGTGTGAAGTGTTCATGATTATGTCCCAATGTTTTTGGTCTACTGTTCCCAATATATTTTAATTACCATGGTTATGTTAGTGACAGATTAACTAGGAAAAAATAAATCAAATGTAGGGGCAAAGTTAAGAAAAATGGGACTGCACCCTGTGCAGCCCCACCTATCTTGCGCCCCTTAGCACGCCCTACCTACACCATGTGTGTGCCGTATTTAAAATGTGGTGCACCATTGACGCTAGTGATGTACCGTTCAGGGTTAACACCAAAATGTTGGCGCTAACCCTATTCAATACATAGGGAGCCCATTGAAAACAATAGTGTCCCTCTTTTAACACCTGCTCTGAGCAGGCATTAAAAGTAGCTGCCAAAAATGATGCAGTAGAATCTCTTGGATCCCACTGAGCCATTTTTGAGTTTACCTAACGGGGGAATGCCCCCTTTGCATACATTATGCATGGCGCATTCATAGTGTGGCGCAAAGGGTTACAAAGTGGCTCAATGCATGCACAACTTTGTAAATATGGTGCTACAAATTGTGAATCCTAACGCCACATTAGCGTAAAAAAAATGACACTAATGTGTCATTAGTGCTTCTTAAATCGAGGCCGTAATGTGCACAGTTCACTTAATCTGTGACACTCTCAGGGTTTATAATTTCACAGTAATGTTAATTTCAGATGCACTGTGTTTAACTCTCACTCACCAGATATGACGTTGTTATGTTGTACTGTATGGGTGTGTGTTAGTTTCTCTTTTTATATTTTGATGTGTGTATGCATGAGTGTGGTACAATACCGAGTTGCCTCTGCATTTCATATGTGGTTCATTGTCCCTTGTTGAGGACTGGTGTAATTAAGTAGCAAACTCCATGAAGTTAAACTGATACTGGACAGGTCCCTAACGGTGGACAGTCTTTTAATTTACTAAATAAAATGTATTCCAAGCCATTGATATAAAAAGAGAATAAAATGGGCTAAAACACACCCCCTTAGGACACCTCTTGACAATGCTATTCTATCTGTGCACTCCCCAATAGTGCCATTGTGAACCCTTGCAGACGTGTCCTGGTATAATCTTTTTTGTCGACCCAGGAAGTGGGAGTGGAGTCAGGAGGTGGAGTTAGCCTGTTGGGCACTTGCTGCCACACAGGAGGGAGGTAACAAGAGCTGAAGCTGGAAGGCGGGAGCCACGGCGGCTGGCCGTGACGTTTGGCTGCAACCATAGGCAAGAGGCAGCAAGAGGAGGAAAGTCGAAGGTTGAACAGGGATTTGAGGACAAAGGAGAACAAAGGTAAGAAGACATGAGATGCAGGGAGCGTGTGGTGTGTCCTCATTACATCTGCCTCGACTGCGTTACTCATCGGCTTCATCACCCGGGCTGGCAGGACTCTGATGGTATTTTACAAAACCTGCTGTGTTGGTCGACTGTGAGAAGTAACTTTCAAAATTGAAACTGAATCTGTAACTCAAAGGAAACTGAAAATGTATTAATCTTTAAAGAAAACTAAACAATAGATTTTAATAAAGTCTAAATTCTGTGACCTTGTGACCCAGAGACCCCGGGGACCACAAAATGTTGGTACTCTTTAATCATGGTCAATCTTGGCTTGCTTTGGCACCTTCTTTAACATCATTTGTAGCAAAGCCCTGTTCTGGCAGATAGTTCTGGCTGCTCTGGTACCAGGATGAAAGGAAAGGGGAGTTAGGACTGGACTTGGCCAGTGTTAGAAGTCACAGACAGCCCGCGCAAATCGGTGCTGCTGAAAAACAGCCCATCAGCCCAGTAATCCAATAACCCAATTTCTCAATAGCAATCAGCAAAGCAAACAGCCGATAATTAGGTTGGGGAGGACGAGAAAGTCTCCACAGCAGAATAGCAAGCAGAAGAAATCCAACACTAGCTCATCACCTTCGGTGGACATCCATGCCCCAAATGATTCAGTGGTCACTGTTGGTCAACCAAAAATTACCAACAAATTTCAACTGTTGAAGGATGCAGGAGCCACTATTTACTCCACAATCACTCAAATCACCAGTCTCCCTGTCCAGCTTACACCAACTGTAATTATCAAAATGAAAGAACAATCTTTTAGCCAGACGCAAGCACATTACAATCCCCCCATGCTTGACGCCACAGGGAATGTGGCTAGCTCCAATTTTGACAGTCACTTAATCAATCAAAACAGTCCAGATGGGACTGAAAGGCAGAGTTTTCAAGGGATGGTAAGCCAGAAAAGTCAGACGATTGATGACAATAAACCAGCAAAGAATGCAAAGGGAATTGACCAACCTAATGTTATCCTCAATGAGACCTTAACACAAACACTACAATTGGAATGTCAACCTCAATTCTCCACCAAACATCAGAGGTGTTGGCTGTGAGGTGCTGGGGAGCTCGGTATAGACCTCCTTAAGTGCTACAAATGATCCAGTCCTGCAGAGTGTGGAATCTGGGAAATAAAAAACAAGACGACAAAGTACCCTCAGATAAGATCAAGAACCACCCATCATCAGCTAAGTTTCAGACTGGAGAAGCTGAAGCAAGAGCTGAAATTGCTGATCTAACAGAAGAAGAATGGAATGAGCTCCATGCTTCCTATGCGTCTTAGCAGGACAACCACAGCCCAGTAGCAAGCCTAATAGCAGGCAGAATGGACAAGGCCCGCCTATACTACACATCTAGGCGCTGCCATCCGGTATTGTTAACATTTCTCCAGATCAACCAGACAGTGGCGCCTGGCCAGCCATACTGAAAACCATCAATCGATGACTAACACCTTGACATATCACTCGGTCAAAATGGACGTTCAAATTGAGGTGTTGAACCTCGTTGCAGTTCACATGACTGGAGAATTGTTGAACTAACTAATTTAATCAGGAGATCTTAAGAGGTAACCATGGAACTTACACCAAGATGCACCTGTTCATCAATCCTGGGAAAATTAAGTTCACTACCCAAGGCACTGGGGGAGGTGCTAAAGAACTTGAAAAAAAGTTACTGAATCGGGGGAGGAAATGGAGAGCCCACATGATAGGTCCATGGGTAGTGAGCAAAGAAGCACCACATTTGACAGGCATGACCAATCTTCCCCCGCCAGCCGGTCTATTCCCGGAAGATGTACTCCATCCAGTGAGGATAAGCCTGATAGGCTGATGGCTGACATCCAAAATATGACCAACATAAGGGCAGTCAGCAAAAGGAATGAGCCAAAGCTAAGACAACTGCCAAAAAACAGAAATTACCACTCTACTACCACATTAAGGAACAAAATAAGAATTAAAAGATGCCAATAATGGAAATCATGCAACAAAAAACATTCAAAAACAACGTGGCTGCAGTCCTGTGCCATTTTCCACCAGCATCCCTTAAGAAAACGCAAATCTAGCAGCGATCCATCCTCTACAGAAGACCCATCCCAGCCTGTGGATCATGCTCTGATGATTCACTCAACAATTTTTTTTAAGCTGGCTCACCCAAAAATGAGAATTGTCCCTCTGATCAAAACGGTGATCAGGTGAGGAAAGTGGTCACCCCAAGCTTGAATTAAGGATCCTCCACTAGTGTACATAGGGGAAGGGCATCCCAGGAGCAACAAACTGCTACCTGTGGTTGTCAAATGCTGAAAGTCCTGCTGCAACCCAAGCGACGCCAGAAAACCTTAGTCTTGGAGAGACACGATTACACGGAGCACAGGCCTATGGGGCTCCACAAGTCTCAGAGCTCAGAAAATCTGCTAGGGAGCCGTCCACAAGACAGAGCAACACTAACCTCCATATGCCAGACCTCACTCACATCACTAACGGGAAGGTAACAATAAGCAGTTCTACAAAGCCTTCCAAAGGCCCTCCTGACAGCAATATTGAACAGTACAACCCCCACTCATGTCGCGTAGGCTCTCATTATCCTAATGAGACTACTGGATTTTTGGGCGGCCAGATCGTTCACAGTGTAGGGGACTAAGTCTAACCCACGGCGAAGGACCCTTGTCACCCCAAATCCAGGTTGAGCTCCGGCTAACTAGCAGTGCCTTATCTCTCCCAAAAGGAAGAGACAATTGGGCAACTGAGCACATGACATCTTAGTGCTTCCCAGGGAAGTCGTGGTCACTCAGTCACAACCAGTCTTCTTGTAAACAGTGTGGTCCCATACATAAATAGTTTGAGTTTTAAAGATTGGTTTAATAAAACGACCGCATTTTAGATAACAAGGCGTGAGCCGCAATAACCAGAACCATACAACACAGTAGGATTGAAATAGTAACGAGGAGAGTGAAACATAAGAATAATGCTATCATAGTGCAACTAGAGTACGTTCTCTCTCTAAGTTATATTTTGAGCACAACATGTGAAGCCCTAAGCCTGCCTTTCAGGTTCCCCCGCGCATGTCTGGGAATGAGCCCTCATCGGGAACATCAACAGATCAGCATCAACCACCGGGGGGGCGTTGCTGTGAGAGACAGACTTCCAGTGTGTGTTCCAAATCGCACCAACGGCACCGAAACACGGGCTGCACACAATCCAAAACCGGTCTGAATGACAGAAACCAGTCACACTCCAAATGTTCCAGGAGTGTGGCTCCAAAGTGCTGCATCATGCGTTCACGACACAGCGGCGCTGATGGGAGAGCCCACATTCGTCCTTGTTGCGGCGGGACAGCCATTGCAGAAAAACAACAGCAACAACAAAATGCCGGCTAATAAGGCCAAAGTTATCGGAAACCCCCAAAAAATGCTTCCGAAAATTGAATGAATAGCCAAAGGTATTAAGCCGAATATGGAAGAGAAGATGTGAACGAAACCAACACCAACGGCTTTGAAAAAATGTGCTAATCCAGCTGTGCTAGATGCATTAAATATACTTCCCACGAGTTCACCAAAGTGGCTCGGAAAGTTGGTATTTAACAGGGACTGTATTTTCGCTGATGACCTTGCCACCTGAAGTGCGTAGGTCTCGCATGCAGATATAAGGGCCACATGCTTCTGAAACAATAAAGCCTTTAGTCTACTTAACTTGTCGAAATTCACCTTGGAAGTAGCAATGTGAGGCCAGATATGTGCTACCTCCCTTAATTTAGTGGGGGGAAACAACACACTCCCGCAGCAAGTAACGACCTTAGTGACCGAAACCACGTAGGCTATTCCGGCCTGCATGCCACAACAGTCTTCACTATTGAGGAGGACGTAGCTGCCGTTCGAAAACACCTGGAATGTGCGTTTAATCAAGGGGACCGGAACTCCCTTCAGATAGCAAGCCAAGTTCGCAACCGAGGCATTACATGCCCCATGCAAGGACAGCTGCTTACAAATTATCGAATGGCTGACTGAAGTCTCGCATTCACTACCGCTAATGCCATTGAGGCATTTGTACAAGAAGGGAAGCTCCCACACCTCATGGATATAACTATCTCCCAACTTCTCATATCTGCCTACCAGAACATATTTCAAACAGGAAGTGAAGTGTGATGTAGAAATAGGCAGATTAATAACCCTGTGTATCAACCACTCTGCAGAGGGGATCTTGGCCACGGTAAAAGGCAATCTCTCTAATTTTTCAATGTTGAGCATGACATAAGTCGCCTCCTTCTTAGCCATTAGTTGTTGTTGTCACGTTAAATTAAAGGAAACAAATATCTCCCTGGCACTGATGTGCTGCCACGGAACGCGACCCGCCTTCAATATCTGAAGTGTCCAAACCAACTGCATAATGGACTTGGTCTGACTTTGTCCATGATATAAAGAAGACATATCGGATCGTATTATGTCTATAGAAGAAGAAACAATGTTGTTAATCGTATATATTTGGTCGGACAAGGTGTGAATTCCATTATCCACAACAGCTAATGCCTTTTTCAAATTTTCCTGATCTATCTTCCTTAACCGGGCTGCAGCCTCCTGCTGGGAAAGTTTCCATATTTCATTGTATACTTCATACAAGAAACGCTTCCTACGTGGTGTCTTCGGGCCTGACAAAAAATCTTGTAAGTCAGTGTTATTAGACAGGAGAGTGAGATGTGTCTTAACTGCATCTAGTGAGGATGATTTTAACCATTGTTGGCACAATTTTCCCACACTATATGTAGTAATTATTTCAGCATGTTCTGGTGATATGTAGTGAGGGTCTGACCTACTCGTCCGGAAACCCCCCGAGGAGGTGACAAAACATTGATGACACCCGTTGGTGTCTATGGGCCACAATAACCACCCGCCTGGACATGTCAATTAAGTGTTAAATGTAGCATTCTGGACCCAGTCTGTAAGCTCACTAAAAGTGGCATTTATGTATTTCTGCCAGTTATTAATTTTTGCAGGGACAGGTATACTAGGCATGTTCAATTCTCTGATCGTTGCTAAGCCTAAACAGCTAGTCTGTTGTACTGTTTCATTTAAAAAAATAATTTGGACAGGAATGAGACATGCTATAAACAATGTTTCTCTACCCTTTGTCTGCCAATGTTTTGTTCCTCAAACACTTTTCAAATCAACATTATTTGACCAATATTCATAACCTTCAATTGACAGTCGGGGAAACAAAAGAATCTGAGTTTATGAATTTCGTATTAATCAACAACATTTGTTTATCTTTAGACTGAGTTAACCTAAAATAACATGACTTAGCAGTCATTTGATGATGCCCAGAAAAATATGTAAATTTGTCAGAATAAGTTTTGGAACTCCCTTGCGGGGGAGTTGGGCAATGCTCCCATTGCAGATAGTCAAATATCGTTTTTGGACTACTTGCTTTATTTTTAAAATGGTGCCCATAATAATTATAGCAAAACATGTCACCATAATTGTCTTTAAACAGGTAAACATCTTCATTTTCATAGACAGTATAATATTGTAATTCAGTCATTATGGAATCAACTGTCTTCACATCCCAATCATCAGATACAATGCCTATTATTACTATATCATTCATAGATAACTTTAGGAGATACGGTATTTGAATTATCTCAGTGGGACCGTATATATCAAAATTACTTTATCCCACACAATCCCATCCGGAATCGGTACTGCAGAAATGTTCACAAAGGACAAGTCTCTTCGAACCCTATGTGATGAAAAATGTGGCTTCAACACCTCCTCCACCTGTTCAACCGCTGATCTTGCAGGAAGAAAATGACCATGTATTAACAGAAAAAAGTTAATGACAATCCCTATCCAGAGAAAAAATGCTGACATAGTCAATAAGAGCCACAGATAGTTCCAAGGAAAAACAACATACGTATCTTTAAGCCAACACATCAGCTTACGTGGACCTGACAGTTCAGTAGTCGAAGAGGCAAACGAGTCCGATAGACCATCGTTGTTGTTGGCAAAGTACCCAGAGGCAGTTCGTGCAAAAGGTGTTGCCGTATTCAATGGAAGAGTTGGTGTTTTTCGCGGTGGTACACTGTAGATGGCACCATCCGCCACGTCAGTAGTCATGGTGACTTGATCAAATGTCTCTAAGTTAATTGTTGTTAGTGGAACTAATGCAAGATCATCATCCACCCTCCCCAAGCTCGGAGAGGCAACAGTGTTGGTATAGATAACTTGAAGCAGAACATCTTCTCCAGTAGTGAGAGGGATTCAGGAACTACTGGACATTCCTCTTGGTCTGCTGTGTAGAATCGGCCACATGTTGTAACTTGACATTGTCAATGGAAACAAAGCGATTTTCTTTGGCACCTGGCAACAGGGGTAGAATAACAGTTCTCGTTCCGTGTATACCCAACAGAGGGACTGGTGCTGGATAAGAAGGGCCAAATTATTTTTTCACTGAGACCTTTTCACGCACAAGATCCCCAACCCTGGGAATCCAGCTGGTAGGTGTTACTGGCACATCCTTAATTCCTGTGGAGGCAGCCCTTTTGGAAGAGTTATCTTCACAGAACTGCTGTAATTCCTGCAAAACAGTGACACAATCATTTATGTCAAAAGGCGTTTCTGCCGCCTCCACAGCAGGACCATCAAGATCCGGAACAAACATTTGTGTTCCCAACAGGCACTCATATGAAGTACGACCCTCCAGGGACCTTCTAGGCAGGTTATTTAGTGCTCTCTGAACTCCATACAGGTGGGTTAGCCAACTACGACCCGTACCTAAGACTCTAGCTGTTAAGGATTGCTTTAAATCGCGGTTCAATCGCTCCATGACAGAATTTCCATCGGGATGAAATGGAGATGAGTACTGAAGCTTGACCCCCAACGAAGCCATGGTGTCCCTGAATGCCCTTGAGGCAAAAGCAGGGCCCTGGTCCGAATGGAATACCACTACTGCATGTGTACCGGCAAAGACTCGCAAATCTTTCATAACAGTCTGAGCGTCAGCCGAGCGCTGTGGCCACACCCACACAAATCTGGAGAAATAATCAACAGCGACTAGTATATATTTGTATGCACTATCTGGTGTTAATGGACCGCAATGATCCAAGTACACACATTGTAATGGTCTGTTGGATATTAATAGGGGTGTCTGCGGCGGGCGCTTAGCTGTTGAAACTTTAATTTGTTGACAGATGTCACAACAAAGGACATAGTGCTTAGTCTCTTTATAGAGACCAGGCCACCAGTAACAGGCCTGTAATAGCGAAATCGTGGCAGCCATGCCAACATGTGCAGATGCCACTCCCTCATGCGCTGCTTTATTCAACTGTGGTCTTACAACTTTATTGGGGATGTCATGCACGCCTAAGCTAGGAATCTTAACCTCAGCGTTCAGCATACTTCCCATAAAGTATTGGTATTTATTAGGAAATCCTTTAGGATAAGGCGTGCCATCAACTGTAGCTTTTATGGCAGCCAGAATCTCTGTGTCTGGTTTGGTACTCGTACGAGTCACTGCAGCTACAGTGGCAACTGCCGACTTCGCGGCTTCATCAGCAAAAGTATTCCCAGCAACGTGTATTCCAACGCGCTGGTGTCCAAGTGTATGTACAACATGGACTTTAGGTAGCGTCTCCTTCAGGTCTGCTACCTTCCCCCACAGTAGTCTGTGTTTTATGGTGTTGCCTATCGAATCTCTGAATCCATTCAAGCGCCAGTAATGTAGGTTTTCATTAAAAGACTGGACACAATAATATGAATCACAAACAATCAGTGTAAACTGCGTTGGATATGCATGTTCTAATGCCATCAGCAGAGCCTTCAGCTCAGCCAATTGTGCTGTACAATCCCCTAAGGTCTGTGTATAAGTATGTTGGGGGCAGAATTTCTCCCCTTCCACATGGCCGCTCACCACCGCACATGCAGCCGAATATTGGTGTTTTGTTCCAACCGCCGGCTGCGCAGAGCCATCGGTGTACATGACTACTCGATATTGATCAATAGGCAACGTGTCAGCGGGAACTGGATATTCAACTTCATATTGCAGAAATTCTTGAGTTTGTAATTTTGGGTCAAAAATGTAATGTACATCAGTGGCTGTTAAAGACGTGGCCCATTGTATCCATCACGGGTGGAGTGCTTTTGCGTTCGGAACGCTAGCTTTTGTAACAGCCTTGAGGGCCAGAATAGGCGAAACAACTATAATGCGTTTACCCTGGGCAAGAGGTCTTTCTTTAATAACAGCCATCTGCACAGCAGTGAGAATTTTCTCTGTGGGTGCAAATCGTTGTTCAGCAGCCGAATACAAGTGAGACTTGTATCCAATCGGGACCGTCTCACCTTCATTAAATGTGACATACGTAAACCCAGTGGCCCCAGCTATTACCCTGATGACCAAATGTGTCTTATTGTCCCGTGTATGTAAATGTTTTGCGGCTATTAGATCTGCTTGTAACTCCCGAAGAGTATGTTTATGTGCAATTGTCCAGAATTTGCTTGAAAAATCTGGACGGATGAATTCATATAAAGGTTTTGTGCATGTAGCATAATCAGGAATGTATGTTCTGCCAAAATTTAGAAAGCTCAACAATGATTGGAGTTTCTTAATCGTATTTGGTGGTTGCAATTGTGCACATTTTTCTAAAAATCGTGGCGCTAGGCTCTTACCTTCATTCGACAGCTCGCATCCCAGGAATATGACGCTGATGAAGGCAATTTTAGATTTCTTGAAGTTAAATTTGTAGCTAATTTTGGCAAATCCTACAACAATGCGGGTTACTCGTCTTAAATGTTGAGCAACTCGTCATCCATGAGATATATATCATCTACATATGACAATGCTTCAAGGTCCAACTCGTGTAAAATTTCAGTCACACGCGCTGCAAACAGTCCTGGGCTGTTCTTATACCCCTGAGGCAAACAACAGAATTTTTTCTGAGAGCCGAACGCGCTAAAGCTTGTCAAATCCCTGCTTTCGGGTGCTATATACTGGCAGAAGAATCCATTTGAGATGTCTAAAGTCGTTTTATATTTTTTTCCGCACAATGTTGTTCATCAGTGCGGTGCTATGTGAATTTTGTATAGCATATGTACGTGTATGTCCGTTCAAATGTCTGTAGTCTAAGACTATTCTATATGAATGGTCTGGCTTAACTACAGGGAATATTCATCGGTGAGACACAGGGCTCAATCACCCCCTGGTATTCCAGTTGTGTAAGTATTTCCCTCACCAGTGCCCTTGCTTCATGTTTTATTGGATACTGCGGTTGTGGCTGAGGTTCACCTTTAATCGGAATTACATAATATGGAGAATCCCTCTCCCACCCTACGTGATTTCTATATAAGGCAGGCGCCTGTGCTAGAGCACATTTGATACAATAGGACTCTGCAAGTTCCCCTGGAACAAGGGGCGAGAACAAAGGTTTAATAACCTCCTCCCCAACTGGGCAGGTGCGGACAAAATCAGGCGGACAATCTTGTTCAGCCAGCAAAATGTCATATATCTTGACTACACGATCCCAAAAGATTGCGTGTATAGTGCATTCAATGTCTCCTTCCAATTGTAAAGTCACTGTATACACCCTATCGGTTTCAAAGACATGCATATCTGCTGTTTCAACTTGTATGAAGTCATCAGTTGCTTTCACCTCCAGATGCTCTAGAAGATTCCGGCGAACTATTGTGACCTCTGCCGCGTTGTCTAGCAGTGCTAGTGCCCATGTCTTGTTCTTCAAGAGAACTCTCTTCCTGAGTGGCATGTCTAACTGAGACAGCCGACACCTTTTTCTTTTTAAACTGTTGTTTTGATTGTATCGGTTTCTCTTCCTTCTTGACAGAAACCTCCGAAGAGCGTTGTGATTCCTGTCTCGGTTTCACGTACTCTGTTCTCCGCTATGACCGCCCACCTCTCTCAATTCTCTTTTCCGATGAGTCCTGAAAGGAATGAGATTGGCGTGTATCAGTATATTGATATCTATCAGGCATTTTTATATTATCCGTATTTCTGAGATTATACCTATTCTGCGGGGTCTCCGTACGTGGAGATTCTCCCCTTTCTTTTTTAGGTGTCTTTTGTTTTTTCTCCCAGCGCTTCTTATTACCCTCAGGTTGCTGTTTAGCATTTTCTTTACTTACTTTTCCCTGAAATTTAGGTTTTTGTGGTCTAGCCCCTAGGCTATCTCGACCGATACTGGAATATATTTCTGCTATTATTTTTGGCAGTTCCCGCTCCTGATCTTGTTGCGGGACGTCACGAAGACGCATATGCACTGCAAGTGCAACTGCTTTCCCTTTA
The DNA here is from genome assembly GCF_031143425.1 of Pleurodeles waltl. Classification (NCBI taxonomy): domain Eukaryota; kingdom Metazoa; phylum Chordata; class Amphibia; order Caudata; family Salamandridae; genus Pleurodeles; species Pleurodeles waltl. Next base: position 212,759,107 of record NC_090450.1, on the reverse strand, counting down.
AGATTACTTAGGATTATTGAAGAAACCGTGGCAAAGTTGGCCATCAGTTGCATTCCTAAATCTAAGGCCGGGGCAGCCCCGTATTCATCCGGAATTTGTTTAAGCACTTCCGGTAGGTTGGCCATTGTCGGTGTACCGTGTGCCGTTGTATAGAGCGCAGCAAACAGCGTACCCCATGTATTACAATGTTCCACTGTGGGAACCATTCCAAATGTCAAACATATAGTTAATATTCTATGTTTGTCCTGAGGTCCCATATGGGGAAATACCGCCGTCAGCGTATTTATTTTCTGTGCCAGCCAAAATGGAGTCTCCTCCCGTTTTGCCGGAACTTTACCCATAATAGAGTGTACAGTCACCGGGTTTATACCTGGTGCTACTGCATGTGGTTGTGCTGGAGCAGCACGCGCTGGGTTTGTATTTAGTGTCTGCATCTCAAACTGTACTAAGCGTCTATATGTAGCCGTGAAGTCTGTATATAAACGACAAACTTCAGCCACCGGCATATTTGCAGCCGCAGGATGTGGTGTATATGTGGCAAATAAGGACCAGGTTGGACCATCATTACTTAGTGGACCTAACCTTACTGGTAATATTGTATGGGGTAAGGCGCCATCAAGCCAATTAGTATGTTCTTGATAAGACAGAGGTATCTCTAGGTATGCGTACGCCCTGTACTGACCAGGCGCGTTCGCAACCGTATATGTGTGAAATGTATTTGTGTTCCCATCAACTGCTGGAAATGTGACCCAGGAGTAAACAAGTACTGTTCTATAGGCTGCGTGGGCGGCCACCACAAACGTGCCTGGACCACCCTGGATAGTAAGACCATGTGCAAGATCATGTGCAAGCAACTGTGCTGTGAGCAATTTTCTCATATCAAGAGCTATTTGTATTACCCCGGATTCGTCATTTAGAAAAACAGCGAGAGTTCAGAGAAGGCACACCAAGATGGGATCTTTCCTTTTAAGGTTCAAACTTGAACACTTGAGGGGCAAATGGTTGGTGGATTACCAAAACAATTAATCAGCAGCAACCCGTGAAGTCAACTGCTGGCTTAGAAAGAGAATCGGCCTGGAAGCCACCAAATTTAAGGCCCTATTCTTGGAATATCCATGGACTGAAAGACAAGATCTATAACCCTGATATACTAAAATATCTTTAAAGCTTTGCCGTGATCGCCCTGCAGGAAACCTGGGGTATAGCAAAGATGGTACCAAGGAATTCAATATGTCAACATTGTTTCAATAACTAAAATGTTGTCTTTTAAATCTATGAACCTATCACATAGCCAAAAAATTGATCTCTATAAATAAATGGGTTGTGATAATGCCACATCATGGCACAATAAATAAAATATACATCGTTTTTTTATTGATCTGTTTTTTGTATTTCTATGTAAATATTTGCATTTGACTTCATGTTAAACACATGTCTAATCCATTTAACACGAGTGGATTGTTACATTTAAATTTTGATATACACACTGTAAAAATAGGGTAAAAACAACTTTTTTTATTGCATTTAAAAGTCTTTGTAGGCAATTTGGTTATTAGCTATGCAGGATGTGAGTCCTGCATAAGCGGTAGGTCCACAGTTTCCCCTTAGTGAGATCCAAGCACCACACTGTAGAGCAGTCATAGGCCTACTCAGGAAAGGTGGTGTGGGCTAGTTATCATCATTACTGGTACGTAACAATAACAGTCAATACATGATTTCAACTGAGTGCCTTTTCTTTAGAAAAGGAAAAGTACATCAATTACCCAAACACATTAATAAATGCTATGTATTAATTTACAAAGATATACAAAAGTCAGATTGAACATACCTTAAATGACAATTAAATCATGTTTGACCCCTAAAGGGTCATGACCCCCAAAACCAGTTTTCCACCCAGCTATACCAGAGAGAAAACAACAATATAAGGGGGTATCACTTTGGATGAAAGTGGCTTATTGGCTGTATCAAATGTCATCACAACATATAAGGCAAGTCTATTGACTTTGAAAGGTATTACCATATAAAGAACAAACCACATGTTAAAAACAACATCGTTTTGTACTTAAATACAATTATAAATGTCAAGAAAGCATATCAACCTTGATCACTAATCACTGTCAAGAATATCAGATCAATAAAGCATTTAAAATGAATTTAACATGTCTTGTGTGCTTTGTATATGTATTTTCATGCCACATCAAATGTCACCTAAAAACAGCCCCGAGAGGGCACCACTTTCAAACCATATAAAATACCACAATAATACCTGTCGCTAGAGAGCCCTGAAATCCTGGACTCTGTATCTTCCTTTTACATTCTCAGGCCATATGAAATGCAATCATAGAACCAGACTCTAGATCATGCTGCCCTCCCTGCTGTAGAGTAAATGTTCCAACTTTGGAAGTGCTTTAAAAAAATGTGAAAATCCTTGAGGGTCATGGACTCCTACAGCACTTTCCAAATTCATTGGTGGTGCCACTGACATCATGGTGCCACCACAATTCATGAGAAGTGTGCAAATTACGAAGCCCGCAGGACATTATGGGTGCTCCTGCCAGGAGCAATAAATATTTTATTACTGTATCTCCCGCTGTGCTGGGGAGATCTGTGTAGGATTTTCCTGTGTTTTTGTTTTTTTCCAGGGTGGCCCAGTCCCACCCGGATACCCCTAACATGCTAATTGTTGGCGCTGCACAGGGAACCCACACACTCCCCATGCAGTCGGCTTAATCCTCGCCAGGCGGGAGCCGGCAGTCTTCCTTTTCCTGCTTCTCCCTACAGGCAGGGTGCCGCATCCTGCGGTGGCTGCCATATTCCCCAGAGGCACATGGAGGGGAAGCGAGGCCAGTGTCATTTGGGGGGGGGGCATGACTGCAGCTCCACTCTCTTTTTAGTGTGCTGGGGCCTAGAGTTGGAATCCCAGGCCCCTTGGTTGCATTGGCCTCAACAGAGATGAGGCCCACAGTGGCTATCCCTTCACGGGGGAGGGGCCCAATGCACACCATTGACTCCCAAATTAAAGAGTTTGCACCAGCGCCCGTGCCCCGGTTCACCATAGGGTCTTTTTTGAGGAAGCTGTGGAGTCCCATATGCTCTATTTCTTGAAAAGGCTGAAAGGTAACCAGTCTTAAAAATGCCATAACTCGGGCCCCATTGGCCCAATTTAAATAATCGTCAGCTTCTGCTCCTGGTGGTGAGCTCTAGCCACCAGGAGCAGTTTTATCAGACCTTCTCACCTCTAAGACGGTGTACCTCACACAGTTCCACTGACTCCCTGCATAGTTCCTCTGGCTCCCTGCACCAGATCTTCTTCTGGTTTTTGTCTCTTGGCTCAAAAGTCCAGATATTTCCCCAATTGGTCCTTTGGTGTTGTAAGGGGGCAGCCTCACTGGACATTGGAGAGACCCACTGGTCCTGGAGTCAACTGGGGCAGAGTCCTTGGTCCCTTTGGCCATTAGGGGTTTTCTCCTTCCAGAGGTCCATGGCTGTCGCATCCCCAGGGTCCAACAGCAAAAAGCACCAACAGCACCAACAGCTCTCTCTCACCCTCTGGCAAGATGTTTCAAAAAAGTGTGGAAGGTTCTAGAAGCCAGGTACCCCTGCCCAATCTGAAGGTGTCCATCAACTCTCCACCAATGTCTCAACCCTCCTGCATGGCATGCTGGAACAGTACACAATGGCATCATCCAGGAGTCACTAGTCACAGCTGCTCTTGGGTCTTAGCTCTGCCCCTCACTGACATCACTTAACCTTTTCACATTGAAGTTTCAAAGAGGAGTCCCCTTCTAAGTTGTCTTAAGTTGTCTCAGCGTCCTCCTTTGTTTAGTGGGCCTGGGCTGCCCTCCATCCTGATGCATTGTCACTAGTAATTAAAAGATTTTCATTCCAACCCCTTCCTTCTCAGGAGCTGCAGTAAGCACTGTTAATTACTCATTTTGTGTAGAGGCCTTTGTTCCTAATGCTGGAGAGAAACAAAATTACCATTGCCCCACAGTGTGACAAAAGGCCTGTGCTCTAACCCTGAGCTAAGCCAGATAATTATGAAAATTCTGGATAACCTATAAGATGTACATGTATGGTCTTGGGACCTGTGAATATGATCCTGATATACCCTATCCACATCAGTTTCATACATCAGAGGACTATGTACGCTAAGCTAAACTGTATTTTAAGGTATGTTCCCTCATGTTGATAAAATAGTGTCACTGTAGACAAGACAGTAAATCACACTGACTTTACCTATGACTGCCCACTAATATAAGACCTATCCCAGGTCAATATCTAACACGGCAGAGTCCTCTCTGTACCAAGCTACTTGTGTGCAGTAACCAGGCAGCACACCATAGTATCCTCACAAATTCAGCAAACTCACATGCGTACACCGGTGTTTACCCAAGAGCATCAACAATTATGCTTTGTAGGTTTCCGTAACAAAGTATTGTACATGTGCGAACACTGATTAATGATTGTGTGCATTTACCTACTTCTGCCTAAGGCAATGTGTACTTTTTATACCTGAAGAGCCACACAAAGTGCACATGGCCATATTTTAAAATGTTGTGTGTCAGGGTTGTGTAACTTTGTTGCCATAGCCCTGATGACAAATACTCATTGGTTTCTCTCAAGCAATGTCAAGCTGATTTGTGTGGCCTTGTTTAGCCTTTTCATAAAAGAGTGACCCAGTGCAGCATATAACTCTGCCTTGTGTTACCTTGTGTCACGGAGGTGTTCAGTGGGTGGTGCATGGGTGTTTCCCTGCATCCACACAAAGATGTTGATGCAAGCTCATATTTACAAAGCACAGAAAATATGGATTTGTGGCAAAATGCTGGAGCAGACTGAGTCTGGTGTGATATGACTAATATTCTGTTTAACTACTCGATATGAGTGATGCATTCTGCTGTTATTTCCTTTCTGAAATGGTCCCATTCCTGCACACAAACACTTTCACATAGTCACTTTTGCACCATGGTGCAACTATGGCTGTGTTGCCACTAGGCTCCACAAAGTAAACTTGTGCACTGAGATACGAGATTTGTAAATATGTGGCCTTTCTGCTCTCTCTCTGTCATGCAACACAGGCCATAAACTTTCCTTGCTATGCTTTGTTGTGTGATGTGTTCATGATTATGTCCCAATGTCTTTAATGTTTTTGGTCTACTGTTCCCAATATTTTTTAATTACCATGGTTATGTTAGTGACAGATTAACTATGAAAATCAAAAATCAAATGTAGGGGCAGATTTCAGAAAAGTCAGACTGCTCCGGGTGCAGCCCCACCTTTCTTGCGCCTCTTAGTGCGCCCTACCTACACCATGTGTATGCCGTATTTAAAATGTGGTGCACCATTGACTCTAGTGATGTACTGTTCAGGATTAACACCAACATTTTGGCGCTAACCCTACACAATACATAGGGAGCCCATTGAAACCAATAGTGTCCCCCTTTTAACTTCTGCTCTGAGCAGTCATTAAAAGTAGCTGCCAAAAATGACACAGTAGAATCTCCCCCTTTGCATACATTATGCATGGTGCCTGTATAGTGTGGCGCAAAGGGTTGCAAAGTGGCTCAATGCATGCACAACTTTGTAAATATGGTGCATCAAATTGTGAATCCTAACGCCACATTAGCGTAAAAAAAGACACTAATGTGTCATTAGTGCTTCTTAAATCGAGGCTGTAATGTGCACAGTTCCCTTAACCTGTGTCAATTTCAGGGTTTATAACTTCACAGTAATGTTAATTTCAGATGCACTGTGTTTAACTCTCACTCACCATATATGGCAATGTTATGTTGTACTGTATGGGTGTGTGTTAGTTTCTCTTTTTATATGTTGATGTGTGTATGCATGAGTGTGGTACAGTACAGAGTTGCCTCTGCATTTCATATGTGGTTCATGGTCCCTTGTTGAGGATTGGTGTGATTAAGTAGCAAACTGCATGAAGTTAAACTGATACTGGACAGGTCCCTAACTGTGGATAGTCTTTTAATTTACTAAATAAAACATATTCCAAGCCATTGATATAAAAAGAGAATAAAATGGGCTGAAACACACCCCCTTAGGACACCTCTTGACAATGCTATTTTATCTGTGCACTCCCCAATAGTGCCATTGTGAACCCTTGCAGACGTGTCCTGGTATAATCTTTTTTGTCGACCCAGGAAGTGGGAGTGGAGTCAGGAGGTGAAGTCAGCCTGCTGCGCACTTCCTGCCACACAGGAGGCAGGTAACAAGAGCTGAAGCTGGAAGGCTGGAGCCACAGCGGTTGGCCGTGACTTTTGGTGCGACCATAGGCAAGAGGCAGCAAGAGGAGGCAACTCGGAGGTTGGACAGGGTTTTGAGGACAAAGGAGAACAAAGGTAAGAAGACAGATAAGATGCAGGGAGCGTGTGGTGTGTCCTCATTCCATCTGCCTCGACTGCGTTGCTCATCGGCTTCATCACCTAGTCTGGCAGGACTCTGTTCCCGGATGCCACGGACAGGAGACGGGGGTGAGTGTGCCTGCCTTAGTCAGCTGCCGCGATTGCCAACCCAGGACCCTGCGGAAGCGGCTCGGTTAGTACTGATTCCAGCTTGCAGGGGTGCCTGGCGCACCCCACTCGTGCCCCATATCTGCAGAGCCAGCCAAACGCAGACAAAACCTAATCCCTGTCCTACCATCTCAGGTATTTTATATAGCTTCCTGCTGTAGTCTTCCTTCAATTCCAATCCCACTGGTCCTGCACCCTGCAGCCTCAAAGGCGCAAAACACAAACTTGCAGCAAATGGCATTTTACAAAACCTGCTGTGTTGGTCGACTGTGAGAAGTAACTTTCAGAATTGAAACTGAATCTATAACTCAAAGAAAACTGAAAATGTATTAACCTTTAAAGAAAAGTAAATAATAGATTTTAATAAAGTCTAAATTCTGTGACCTTGTGACCCAGAGACCCTGGGGACCACAAAATGTTGGAACTCTTTAAACCTGGTTAATCTTGGCTTGGCTTGACCTTTTTTAACATCAGTTGTAGCAAAGCCCTGTTCTGGCGGATAATTCTGGCTGCTCTGGTACCAGTAGGAAAAGAAGGGGGAATTAGGACTGGACTAGGCCAGTGTAAGAAGCCATAGACAGCCCGTGCAAATCAGTGATGCTGAAAAACAGCCCATCAGCCCAGTAATCCAATAACCCAATTTCTCAATAGCAATCAGCAAAGAAAACAGCTGATAATGAGGTCGGGGAGGACGAGAAAGTCTCCACAGCAGAATAGCAAGCAGAAGGAATCCCACACTAGCTCATCACCTTCGCTGGACTTCCATGCCCCAAAATTCAGTGTCACTGTTGGTCAACCAAAAATTGCCACCAAATTTCAACTATTGAAGGATGCAGGAGCCACTATTTACTCCACCATCACTCAAATCACCGGTCTCCCTGTCCAGCTTACACCGACTGTAATTATCAAAATTAAATAACAATCTTTTAGCCAGACACAAGCACATTACAACCCCCCATGCTTGACGCCACAGGGAATGTGGCTAGCTCCAATTTTGTCAGTCACTTAATCAACCTAAACAGTCCAGATGGGACTGCAAGGCAGAGTTTTCAAGGGATGGTAAGCCAGAAAAGTCAGACGATTAACGACAATAAGCCAGCAAAAAATGCAAAGGGAATTGACCAACCTAATGTAATCCTTGATGAGGCCTTGACCTTAACACAGGCACTACGATAGGAATGTCAACCTCAATTCTCCACCAAACATCAGAGGTGACCTTTGGCTGTGAGGTGCTGGGGAGCCCGGTATAGACCTCCTTAAGTGCTACAAGTGATCCAGTCCTCCAGATTGTGGAATCTGGGACAAATTAAAAAAAAAAAAAAAAGTCCCCTCGGATAAGATCCAAAACCGCCCATCACCAGCTAAGTTTTAGACTGGAGAAGCTGAAGCAAGAGCTCAATTTGCTGATCTAACAGAAGAAGAATGGAATAATAGAATGAGCTCCTTGCTTCCAATCCGTCTTAGCAAGACAACGACAGCCCAGTAGCAAGCCTAATAGTAGGCAGAATGGACATGGCTGACCTATACTACACATCTCAGTGCTGCCATCCGGTATTGTTAACATTTCTCCAGATCAACCAGACAGTGGCGCCTGGCCAGCCATACTGAAAACCATCAATCAATGGCTAACACCTTGACATAACATTCAGTAAAAATGGACGTTCAAATTGAGGTGTTGAACCCCATTACAGTTCACATGACTGTAATGGACTGGAGAATTGCTGAACTAATGAATTTAATCAAGAGAGCTTAAGAGGAAACCATTGAACTTACCCCAAGGTGCACCTGTTCATCAGTCCTGGGAAAATTAAGTTCACTACCCAACGCACTGGGGGAGGTGCTAAAGAACTTGAAAAAAGGAACCAAATTGTGGGGAAGGAAATGGAGAGCCCGCATGATAAGTCCCTGGGTAGTGAGCAAAGGAACACCACATTTGACAGGCATGACCAATCTTCCCCCGCCAGCCGGTCTAGTCCGGGAAGATGTACTCCGTCCAGTGAGGATAAGCCTGATAGGCTGATGGCTAACATCCAAAATATGACCAACATAAGGGCAGTCACCAAAAGGGATGAGCCAAAGCTAAGACAACTGCCAAAAAACGGAAATGACCACTCTACTACCACAATAGGGAACAATATAAGACTTAAAAGGTGCCAAAAATGGGAATCATGCAACAAAAACCATTCAAGAACAATGTGGCTGCAGTCCAATTCCATTTTCCACCAGCATCCCTTAAGAACACAAATCTAGCAACGATCCATTCTCTACAGAAGGCCCATCCCAGCTGTGGATCATGCTCTGATGATTAACTCAACAATTGTTTTTAAGCCGCTCACCCAAAAATGAGAGTTGTCCCTCTGACCAAAATAGTGATCAGGTGAGGAAAGTGGTCACCCCAAGCTTGAATCAAGGATCCTCCACTAGTGTACATAGGGGAAGGGCATCCCAGAAGCAACAAACTGCTACCTGTGGTTGTCAAATCCTGAAAGTCCTGCTGCAACCCAAGCAACGCCCGAAAACCTTAGTCTGTGAGAGACACGATTGCACGGAGCGCAGGCCCCTGGGGCTCCACAAGTCTCAGAGCTCAGAAAATCTGCTAGGGAGCCGTCCACAAGACAGAGCAACGCTGACCTCCATATGCCAGACCTCACTCACATCACTAACGGGAAGGTAACAATAAGCAGTTCTACAAGCCTTCCAAAGGCCCTCCTGACAACATTATTGAACAGTACAACCCCCACTCACATGGTGGCACTACCCACAAAAGGCAGGACAAAAGTAATTCTGAGAATAATTCTAAAAAAGAGTTGGCATGTGTAACTTTGTTTTACTTGAAATACAGCTCCCTTGGGAATGAAGACATCCTAAATCATAGGAACATACTCAAGCTGTTAAGTCTGGTCCTTGCCCAAAATGAAGTTCTTTCAGCTGAGATCGAGTCAGTGTAACTCCTCGACTCAGTGCCTGGGCAAGTCAGCAAATCAACCAAAGTTACTTGGAGATCCTCCAAAATGGCCCAGGCAGTTCAACCCAGGCAAACAATTTAAAGACTGTGAGATCGTCTTGGAAGCCTTCTCTCAGCCAAACTATCATATCCCCGAAGTAATACAAGGACGTTCAGGTGGAGAAACTGAAGGCAACATCTGAGCCGTACTCAGTACTTAGGGGTGCCAAAGGGGCCTCTTCAATGGATCCACCTAAAGTCCTAGGCCAGGACCTGTGCTCGATTCAAATAATCCAACAGGGGGGGGAATCACCTGAGGGGCAAATGGTTGGTGGATCACCAAAACAATTAATCAGCAGCAATCCATGAAGTCAACTGCTGGCTTAGAAAGAGAATCGGCCTTTAATCCACTAAATTTAAGGCCCTTTTCTTGGAATATCCACGGACTGAAAGACAAGATCGATGACCCTGATATACTAAAATATCTTCAAATCTTTGCCATGATTGCCCTGCAGGAAACCTGGGCCAAGAAACAATATCTATCCTGGGATATTCACATTCCCTCCTACCTGTCATTAAGGAAGGACAATTCTGCTGAGGTAAAAGTGGCCTAGGAATTTACTTGTCAACTGTTCTAACGGTTACACGCAAGGTGTTAACAACTGAACATGATAAATTCTTAACACTGTATATAACTTTTGAAATTAGGTAAAAGGAGCTGGGAATCATGCTAATCAACATTTATGTGCCACCTAGGCAGAAGAAACATGAGGAGTTGTGAAATAAATTAGTTGAACACATCCTTGAATTGGGAAGATCACACCCTAGTCTGCCATTTATAATAACAGGGGAATTCAATATGAACCTACTCTGTCAATCTGAAAGCAACAAGTTCATTGAGGCCCAAGAACTACAATGGAGTATCCTCAAACAATTTCAAACATACTCGGAGAGGAGGGACTCAATGGGCCAAACTCTGCTTGGGATAGTAGAGCATCTAGGACTAAGAGCAATAAATGGTCACTTCAGTGGCATATTCCACCCTCCGTCTCTTTCCTCTTAAGAAACGAAGGCTCACTAAGTGATTACAAATTGGTCTCCCTACCTCTTCTACAGAGGATCTTCTCTTTCAAAATGGGGCTAAGATCTGAAAGCGACCACCTTCCATAGGAGGTGGAACTCACCATTGCTCCTACGGCGAACAAGCGCATAGTAGGACCGTCCAGATCCACCTACACACGCCACCTAAACAGAATTAACCCCTTCTTTGCTGAGGACGTAGTGGTTACGTCCTTAGGCACAGTGTCAACGAAATGTGAGGAAAACATGTTTTTTTAGCCAAATTTTTAGGTTTGCAAAGGATTCTGGGTAACAGAACCTGGTCAGAGCCCCACAAGTCACCCCATCTTGGATTCCCCTAGGTCTCTAGTTTTAAAAAATGCACAGGTTTGGTAGGTTTCCCTAGGTGCCGGCTGAGCTAGAGGCCAAAATCTACAGGTAGGCACTTTGCAAAAAACACCTCTGTTTTCTTTAAAAAAATGTGATGTGTCCACGTTGTGTTTTGGGGCATTTCCTGTCACGGGCGCTAGGCCTACCCACACAAGTGAGGTATCATTTTTATCGGGAGACTTGTGGGAACGCTGGGTGGAAGGAAATTCGTGGCTCCTCTCAGATTGCAGAACTTTCTGTCACCGAAATGTGAGGAAAACGTGTTTTTTTAGCCAAATTTTGAGGTTTGCAAACCATTCTGGGTAACAGAATCTGGTCAGAGCCCCACAAGTCACCCCATCTTGGATTCCCCTAGGTCCCTAGTTTTCAAAAATGCACAAGTATGGTAAGTTTCCCTAGATGCCGGCTGAGATAGAGGCCAAAATCTACAGGTATGCACTTTGCAAAAAACACCTCTGTTTTCTTTAAAAAAAAGTGTGATGTGTCCACGTTGTGTTTTGGGGCATTTCCTGTCACAGGCGCTAGGCCTACCCACACAAGTGAGGTATCATTTTTATCGGGAGACTTGGGGAACGCTGGGTGGAAGGAAATTTGTGGCTCCTGTCAGATTCCAGAACTTTCTGTCACCAAAATTTGATGAAAATTTGTTTTTTTAGCCAAAGTTTGAGGTTTGCAAAGGATTCTGGGTAACAGAACCTGGTCAGAGCCCCACAAGTCACCCCATCTTGGATTCCCCTAGGTCTCTAGTTTTCAAAAATGCACAGGTTTGGTAGGTTTCCCTAGGTGCCGGCTGAGCTAGAGGCCAAAATCTACAGGTAGGCACTTTGCAAAAAACACCTCTGTTTTCTTTAAAAAAATGTGATCTGTCCACGTTGCGTTTTGGGGCGTTTCCTGTCGCGGGCGCTAGGCCTACCCACACAAGTGAGGTATCATTTTTATCGGGAGACTTGGGGGAACATAGATTAGCAAAACAAGTGTTATTGCCCCTTGTTTTTCTCTACATTTTTTCCTTCCAAATATAAGAGAGTGTGTAAAAAAGACATCTATTTGAGAAATGCCCTGTAATTCACATGCTAGTATGGTCACCCCGGAATTCAGAGATGTACAAATAACCACTGCTCCTCAACACCTTATCTTGTGCCCTTTTTGGAAATACAAGGGTTTTCTTGATAGCTATTTTTCACTCTTTATATTTCAGCAAATGAATTGCTGTATACCCGGTATAGAATGAAAACGCACTGCAGGGTGCATCTCATCTATTGGCTCTGGGTACCTAGGGTTCTTGACGAAACTACAAGCCCTATATATCCCCGCAACCAGAGGAGTCCAGCAGACGTAACGGTATATTGCTTTCGAAAATCTGACATTGCAGGAAAAAGTTACAGAGTAAAACGTAGAGGAAAATTGATGTTTTTTTCACCTCAATTTCAATATTTTTCTTTTTCAGTTGTTATTTTCTGTAGGAAACCCTTGTGGGATCTACACAAATTACCCCTTGCTGAAAGCAGAATTTTGTCTACTATTCAGAAATGTTGCGGTTTCTGGGATCCAGCATTGGTTTCATGCCCATTTCTGTCACTGACTGGAAGAAGGCTGAAAGCACAAAAAATCGTAAAAAAGGGGTATGTCCCAGTAAAATGCCAAAATTGTGTTGAAAAATTGGGTTTTCTGATTCAAGTCTGCCTGTTCCTGAAAGCTGGGGAGCCGGTGATTTTAGCACCGCAAACACTTTGTTTTCTTTAAAAAAAAGTGTGATGTGTCCACGTTGTGTTTTGGGGCATTTCCTGTCACAGGCGCTAGGCCTACCCACACAAGTGAGGTATCATTTTTATCGGGAGACTTGGGGAACGCTGGGTGGAAGGAAATTTGTGGCTCCTGTCAGATTCCAGAACTTTCTGTCACCAAAATTTGATGAAAATTTGTTTTTTTAGCCAAAGTTTGAGGTTTGCAAAGGATTCTGGGTAACAGAACCTGGTCAGAGCCCCACAAGTCACCCCATCTTGGATTCCCCTAGGTCTCTAGTTTTCAAAATAATGATTTTAAGTAATTGGACAATACATTTTCAAAAATAATCTTTTTACAAGGACAATCAGTTGTGAAAAGTCCTGTCATTCTCCTTTGGAAATTTCAGCCTTCAGGTTTCTTACCAGTTTTTCCTCAGTCCTGTGTTTGTAATCACGCCACCTTTTTTTTGCATCCCACTACAGTCCTTTGTGTTGGCACTACAGTATTAATTTTGTTCTCAATTGCTTGCCATACACCATCCTGCTTAGATAAGGGTAATCTGGAGGTGTCAAACATCTATTTTTCTTGCTTTGTCACCTCTGAATTAAAATCTGGTTTTCCTTTTCTGTAAAGTTGAGCTTCATCTTTCTGCAACGCTCCAGGGTTCATCATTGATAGGACCTGCCTGGCTGATAGCAGTATGGCTTTCGGCCATGCTGAAATTGGGAAAAACTATGTGTAAATCTGTGTCACATTATGACCTGAAGCACAATTAAATTCTCTCTTGCATGAAACAAATCTTGCTTGTGTCATGCAGCTCTTCTTTACAACACGCAAAAAGGAGTTGCTTAAGGACGTGTTGCTTACCAACAATTACTTTCCTTTGTTGCTACGTCGAGGGGTGGTTCTCTTTTAGGGCTGAGGTTCTCGATGCATTTAAGTCTGGGCTGTCTGTCCCAGGCTGCCTCCCCTGTCTCGCTTTGAAGCATGAGATGGAAGCCAATGCAATAAATCAACTTTTGACACTGTGTCGCATGATGCAGGGCTGACTGCACTAAAGCCCTTCATTTCCATTGTGGTCTGTGGCTGTACCCATTATAGGCCAGTGACGCCTATAGCGTCATGGTTTCAGGCGTCAGAGCAGCCATCTGTCAATAACAAGCATTGAACCCACCCTTTCCTCATTAGTCACGCACTAGGAGTGGATGCAAGCACATGTGATCTAGGGGGTCATTCTAACCCTGGCGGTAAAAACCGCCAGGGCGAATGACCGCGGTAGCACCGCCAACAGGCTGGCGGTGCACCGCTGGGCATTCTGACCACGGCGGTTCAGCCGTGGCCAGAAACGGAAAGTCGGCGGTGTACCGCCGACTTTCCGCTGCCCTTGAGAATCCTCCATGGCGGCGGAGCGCGCTCCGCCGCCATGGGGATTCTGACACCCCCTACCGCCATCCTGTTCCTGGAGGGTCTCCCGCCAGGAACAGGATGGCGGTAGGGGGTGCCGCGGGGCCCCTGGGGGCCCCTGCAGTGCCCATGCCAATGGCATGGGCACTGCAGGGGCCCCCATAAGAGGGCCCCAAAAAGAATTTCAGTGTCTGCCTAGCAGACACTGAAATTCGCGACGGGTGCAACTCCGCCAGCTCCATTCGGAGCCGGCTTCATCGTTGCTGGGTCTTTCCCGCTGTGCTGGCGGGCGGCCTTTTGGCGGTCGCCCGCCAGCACAGCGGGAAAGCCAGAATGGCCGCCGCGGTCTTGTGATCGCGGTGCGGTCATTTGGCGGTAACCGCATGGCGGGCGGAGACCGCCGCCCGCCGCGGTTAGAATCACCGCCTTAGTGCCTTGTCTTCAGTAATGGTAAGGGTTATAATTCTAATCTTGTGTTATTTTTATTGTACTGAGACCCCTTGTCACGCTAGCCTCCCCCATGTGATAACCCAAGTCCTGGCTGCAGATCTCTGGCTCCTTTAGAAGTGGAGCTGCTGTATTTGAACCTCATGAAACTTCCAAATGACGAGCACGGTTCTTGCTCCCTTGCATACTGGAGCCAAATATCTGAGTCAAACACATGGGGAGAAATACATGCTTACAGTAAAGGCAGTTATCTGCTGTATGGTGTTAAAGCGTGCCTTATTTTCATGCCCTTAACATTAATTCCACAAACATGGATTGATATGCGAACATTGAATGTTAAAATAAAATGTGTGTAATGTGTGTCAGCCATTTAGTTCCTTTTATTTTACAGGTTTTACCTAAAGTTGCATTCCTCAAGAGAGTTAGCTGTTTCATCAAGCTGTGTTTCTGTGCATTGTATGACTCTTGCATAGTGCTTACTTTGACTCGTGACAGGTGTTTATGAGGGGCTTCGATTGAGAGCGCTGGTGCTGAGGCTGAAGGCAAAGCAAAGTGCCTGACAGTGGGTATGTCTCTGCAGAGCACACAGAACAATGGTCATGTGTTCCAGTTGCCAATGAAATTCAGTGTAAATGTGTGTGAAGGGGTGCGTAGAGGTCAAAATATTTAGAAGGCAAAAACAAAATGAAATAAAGTGCTTAAATGTGAATGAGTGCAGCGTATGTTTGGGTTGGTAACATGAGGGCGATGAGATGGAGTTCATTCAGGGGAGGGGAAAAAAGGGCACTGAAGAGGAAAAAGAGGACATTGAAAATATGCAGATGGATGGGGTGTGAAAAGAAAAAGGACATACATATCTAACATTAAACACACATAACTGAAGGCCATACTCCTTCCATAGGCCTCAATAATATTTAATTCACAGTCTCACTGTTTCAGAATTTAAACATTCCCAATGTTAATTATTTATAACTAATAATTGTTGTTACTCATTTATCTTAAACAGCTAACAATCATTGACAAAGCCAATAGTACTGACAGGTTTTAGGTGTATGTCAGTTGTGTTATGTTTCTGGATGCAATAACATCTCATAGAGAAACTGAAATACAGGCAGGATGGCACACTATGGGAATCACAGATATTTACTTTACATGTTCCCTTTTAGAGAGCCCCCACTTTTTCATCCCACTTAAAGATCTGTCTGCACAAATTTTAGTATAATTAATTGCATCCATTAGCTGTGGGTACTTCCTGATGCATGGTTAGAGCATTTCCTTCCAAAGTTGGTGCTGCATGCAGTGCAAGACACTGGGCAAGAACACACTTTAAAGGGTCTGAAGGTGCTGCACTTTACAATTTGCACATTAAATTAACTGTTGAACACATTAATTTAATAAGATATGGGGCAGTTGTTAATGTGTTTAGTATTTCAAGACTTAGGGGCTCGATATGGGTTCAGCGGGTTTTCACCATCCGCCAAACTTCCAACAGGGAGGTTGCTAACTTCCGACGTGGAGCTTCCCCGCCGCCGCCATTAAGAGTTTCCCGCTAGGGAAACCTGAGTTTCCGCCAGCTGGCCTAGCGGGAAACAGCCTACAGCATTTTCTCCGGCTCATAATTGAGCTGGCTGCAATGCTGTAGCGCATGGTGCACCAGCACCCTCACAATGTTCACTGTCTGCAAAGCAGACAGTGAACTTCAAGAGGGTGCTGCTCAGGGGGGTCCATGCACTGCCCCTGCCCTTGCACCCTTTCTCCACCAGCTTTTCATGGTGATACTACCACCATGAAACCAATGGCAGAGAAAGGGATCGTAATCCCCAGGATAGCGCTGCTTGCAGTGCTGGCTTGGCGGATTAGGACCGCTGCCACCTCGAGACGGCCGGGATCTCTGATACTGGTGGAGCTGGGGGTTCCCTGGCGGCCCGACCAACAGGGTTGTGATGAGGTGCTACGACTGCCTCATTGGCAGCGGTCTATCCGCCATCTGCAAGTCTGGCGGTCTGGTGACCGCCAGGCTCGTAATGAGGCTCTATATGTTCCCATTGCTTTACAAACCTTGTTTCTCACCAAAATCATTTGCTCTCAAATGCACCATTTCTCAATCTTTTTTCATTTTTTTTCGTGTGAGGAGAACTCACCTTGGACCCCATCTTTGTCCATTTAGCTTCCTTGCTTCACTAGCTACATAAAAGTCATACCCAGCTTTTACACCTCACCACATTAAAATGTCACCAGCCACCACTGGCTGTGTTTTGCTTGCATCATGGTGCAACGTATAGTAAATATGGCACATGCATAAGGGAAGAAAACAGAGTAACGCAGGGTAACATATTACCACGGCATGCAGTGTTATGTCTATCTTAGTAAATTTGGGCCTTAGTTTATAGAAACAGAGCTCACATAGCACCAAGGCAGAATATTACATAGAGAGTGATCGATCACTCATTGTGAAGTCTTCTTGAATAAAAAAGAAGGCAAAAACTTTTCTTAGAAGGTGATTTCGGCTCAAAGAGACAGTTATCCCTATTAGCAGGCACAAAATATTCTACATGAGTCACCCCTTGATTTTGAAATGACAATTCAGAATCACAATACAAGCAAGAAGAAAAGACTTTTCAGAGCAATCTATGTGAATGTAAACAATGCCACTCTTTTTCCAGACACGCCTTTTGTTACAGTCTCGAAAGCAACAAATGAATGAACAAAATAATTCATGATATATTTTATTATTATTTATTTATACATGGATTTAAAAACGGTAGAAATCAGCAGTCAAGCGAAAGCTGTTGAGAAATACGTGACTTCATTGGCGAACAAACTCAGAGATAAATTGTTGAAACATGATTGAAAAAGAAATGAAATGTGGAAGTTTGATGGATGAGTAAAAGCTGTTAGTCATCGCCTATGTTATACAGCTGTATCAGAGTATAATTTGGGGACAAGTCAGAGCCTCAGTCTATCTGGAGTTCTTAAAGCTGAAAAAGATGACAGCTGAAGTGAGATAAGGAACTGATGTGTTCTGTTGAAATACAACATTTTCCACAAATGTTTACTAAAAAGAGCTATCGTTCACAACAGAAAGAGCAGCTACAGGAAGAGCTAGTACTCTGCAGGACGGCAAAAACAAAGAGCACCACTAATCTTATGTGACACTACCGCAACCGTCAGCTTCAGTCAGCAGTAAACTATGAGAGATTCATTCTACTGTAAAGCATTATGGGGGTCATTCCGACCCCGGCGGGCGGCGGGCGGCGCCCGCCAGGCGGAAACCGCCCAAACACTGCCCCGCGGTCAAATGACCGCGGGGGGCATTCCGACTTTCCCGCTGGGCCAGCGGGCGATCTGCAAAAGATCGCCCGCCGGCCCAGCGGGAAAGCCACAGCATAGATGAAGCCGGCTTCGAATGGAGCCGGCGAACTTGCTGAGGTGCGACGGGTGCAGTGGCACCCGTCGCGATTTTCAGTGTCTGTCAAGCAGACACTGAAAATCTTTCTGGGGCCCTGTTAGGGGGCCCCTGCACTGCCCATGCCAGTGGCATGGGCAGTGCAGGGGCCCCCAGGGGTCCCACGACACCCGTTCCCGCCAGCCTCTTCCTGGCGGGAAGGGGGTTGGAATCCCCATGGCGGTGCTGCTTGCAGCGCCGCCATGGAGGATTCCTTTGGCCAGGGGAAAACCGGCGGGAAACCGCCCGTTTCCCTTTTCTGACCGCGGCGGTAGAATTGGCCAGGAAGCACCGCCAGCCTGTTTGCCGTGCTTCCGTGGTCGTTGGCCCTGGCGGTCAATGACCGCCAGGGTCAGAATGACCCCCTATATCTTTTATACATACGTTTCAGTCATTCTGGAATTCTGGATTTAAAAACACATCTTATTATTTTAAAACAGTACACAAATGGGCGAAGTTCTGCAATTGTTAGATACCATCTCTATAGTATGTTGAGCAAAAATATGCTAGTGGTGAAGTACATTTGCAAAAAGACGCAGAAAAAGTTGCTGCAACACTGACTGTAGAACAGTCCCAGCTTTACATTATAGATGCTTAGCACAATGGTATAGCACCTGACTGTACACATTGGTGCCTTGCACGTTATATATACTAAAAACGACCCACTTCACATACACAAGTCACAGCTTTCTTTATCTACCTTGACTCATCTACATCAACGGCTTTGGAAGGCACTTTATTATTACATTTATCAAAGCTCGACCCCCCCAAAAAAGAGGTGTTACAAAATGTTGTTGATCATTTGTTGCATAAGCCACTCGCATGGTCTGGATCCTAGAAAGGGCTTGGTTGCATAAAGGTGTTGTCTCTCACTGCTGTTTGAAAACTTTGTAACCAGCTCTGGTAGCGCACTGTCAATCACAGCTGCAGACCTAAAAATTAAGGGCCAGATTTACAAGGCCCTAGGGCCTCCTTGTCCCACACTAGTGTCTTTTTCTTACCCTAATGTAGCTCACGGAGGCAATTTTCACTGTGTCATATTTACAATGCATTGATTGTGCCACTTTACAAAACCTTGCACCACATTATGCCTGCCTCAGGCATAATGTATGCAAGGGGGGCTTTCGGGCATAAGAGGCCTGCAAAAATTAGGCAGTGAAATCTACATGATTTCACGGCACCAATTTTGGTGTCATTTTTAACACCTGCTCAGAGAAGGCATTAAAATGATGCACCCATATTAACCTATTGGCCTCCTTGCACTCTGCTCCACTAGCGTGTAATTTTTTGACGCTAGTGGAAAAAAGCGCCACAATAGCGTCAAATATTCTTACGTTATTGGCCTAACGACCGCCATGATGCACTGTGTTATAAATACGGCATACACATGGTGTCATTAGGTGGGTCAGGGGCAACGCAAGCAAACTGGTGCATCAGTACTGATGAACCAGTTTCTTGTAAATCTGGCCCTGAGTGGCATACTTACAAGACCCTTGCCTCAACTTAGTGCTGCCATAGTGTAATTTGTTTTTCCACTAGGGCGGCACTAAGGTGGCTTTTCAGCCGCGCCATATTTACAAAGTAGTGCAATGCTTGCATTGCACCACTTTGAGAGCCCTTGAGCCACATTATGCCCACGTCAGGCATAATATAAGCATGGGGGGCGTTCCGATGCAGGAAGGCCCGAAAAAATGGCACTGTGAAATTTACAGCATTTCAATGCTCCATTTTTTCTGACAATTTTAATGCCTGCTCAGAGCAGATTTTCATGTAGTTGGGTCCAAACAGAGGTGGCATGGTGAGCTAAAGAGCATTGTATTAAACCCAGGTCTGTGACTGGTGGTGAGCGTTTGAAAAGTTTCAGCACTCTGTCAATCATCCTTTTGTGTTGCTAAGGTCGCCCTATGTGGCCAACGTATGTCCAGACATGGGTCCCTTGCTCACTGTGCTAGTGGATTCAAGCTGGCGTGCTGAGGAGGAATTATATCCAGGAACCGGTCCCAAGATTCTTGTTTCAGGTCCAGTGGGGACCTGATCTAGCAGTTCAGGCTGGACTGCTCCCGACTGATTTGCCTATGGCTGGGTCCAAACTCGGGTAGCAGGGTCAGCGAAAAATGATGGATCAAACCCAGATCTGTGGCTGGGGAGAGTGTTTGAAAGGTTTAGGCACTCACTCCATCATCCTTTTGTGTTGCCCAGACGTGGGTCCCTTGGTCACCGTGCCACTGGATTCAAACTAGCCTGGCTAAGGAAGGGAGATATCTGGAAACTGGTCCCAGGAGGCTTGTTCAGGTCCAGGGAGGACCTGGCTGGGCAGTTCATGCTGGACTGTAATTACGGAGAGCAGGGTCAAGAGTGATTTGTACATGATGAAGTCCAAACTGGGATAACAAAGTGGGCAAAAGAATGATGGATAAAACTCAGATCTGTGACTAAGAGTGAGTGTTTGAAAAGTGTCAGCATTCCATCAATCATCCTTTTGTGTTGCTAAAGTCGCCTTAAGTGGCCAGGGCATGCCCAGATGTGAGTCCCCTGCTCACTCTGCCACTGGATTAAAGCTAGCCTGGCCAATGAAGGGTGATACCTCAAAACTAGTTCCAGAATGATGCTTGTGAGTCCAAGGAGGACCTGGCCTGGCACTTCAGGCTGGACTGTTCTCAGTGTGGGGGGGGTGGGGGGGGGGGATCAGGCTCAAGACTAATTTTCATATGGCTGGGCCAAACTGGGGTGGCATAGTGAGCAAAAGACCAAAGATGGATAAAACGCAGATCTGTGACTGGGATGAGTGTTTGAAAAGTTTCAGCACTCGGTCCATCATCCTTTTGTGTTGCTCTGGTCGCCCTATGTGGCCAATGTATGCCCAGATGTGGGTCCCTTGCTTATTGTGCCACTGGATTTAAGCTAGCCTGGCTGATGAACGTTGATATCTGGAAACTGGTTCCAGGATGTTTGTTTTAGGTTTATGACGGACCTGGCTGGCCAGTTCAGGCTGGACTGTTCTTATGGACAGCAGGGCTAAGAGTGATTTGTACATGGCGGGATCCAAACTGGAATAACAAAGTGGGCAAAAGAACAATGGATAAAACTCAGAACTGTGACAAGGGGTGAGTGTTTGAAAAGTTTCAGCACTCTGTCCATCATCCTTTTGTGTTGCTAAAGTCACCTTAAGTGACAAGGGTATGCCAAGAAGTGGGTCCCCTGCTCACTATGCCACTGGATTCAAGCTAGCCTGGCTAATGAAGGGTGATACCTCGAAACTAGTCCCAGGATGCTTCTTTTGAGTCCAAGGAGGACCTGGCCTGGCACTTCAGGCTGGACTGTTCTCATGGGAGAGGGAGGTCAGGGTCAAGACATATTTGCATATAGCTGGGGCCAAACTGGGGTGGCATGGTGAGCAAAAGAACAATGGATCAAACCCCGATCTGTGACTGGGGGTGAGTATTTGAAAAGTTTCAGCACTCGGTCCATCATCCTTTTGTGTTGCGAAAGTCACCTTTAGTGGCCAGGGTATGCCCAGACGTGGGTCCCTTGCTAACTATTCCAATGGATTTAAACTCGTCTGGCTGATGAATAGTGATACTCAGAAACCTGTCATAGGATGTTTGTTTAGCTCCAGGAAGGACTGAGCATGGCAGTTTGGGCTAGACTGTTCTCACAGAGAGCAGGGTCATGACTGATTTGCTTATGGTTGGGTCAAGACTAGAGTGGTGTGGTGAGCAAATGAACAATGGATCAAACCCCGATCTGTGACTGGGGGTGAGTGTTTGAAAAGTTTCAGCACTCGGTCCATCATCCTTTTGTGTTGCTAAAGTCACCCTAAGTGGCCAGGGTATGCCCAGACGTGGGTCCCTTGCTAACTATTCCAATGGATTTAAACTCATCTGGCTGATGAATAGTGTTAAGATTGACACGATTCTGGCTTGGGAGCCTCCCAAGACCCAGACTGAGGTGAGAGCCTTTTTAGGACTCACAGGATATTAAAGGAGGTTTGTTAAGGGATATGGTACTATTGTTACCCCCTTAACTGAGTTGACTTCTAAGAAGCAACCCAAGAAAGTGATCTGGACAGAGGCTTGCCAGAATGCTTTTGATGCCCTGAAGGGTTCCATGTGCACAGCACCTGTGCTGAAGGCACCTGACTACTCCAAGGAGTTTGTTGTGCAAACAGATGCCTCAGAGCATGGTATTGGAGCAGTACTCTCACAGCTTAATGAAGAGGGCCTAGATCAACCCGTAGCCTTCATTAGCAGGAGGTTACTACCCAGGGAACGTAGGTGGAGTGCCATAGAATGCGAAGCGTTTGCTGTGGTCTGGGCACTGAAGAAGCTAAGACCCTACTTGTTTGGGACTCACTTCGGAGTTCAGACCGACCACAGGCCCCTCAGATGGTTAATGCAGATGAGGGGTGAGAATCCAAAACTGTTGAGGTGGTCCATTTCCCTACAGGGGATGGACTTTACGGTGGAACACCGTCCTGGTACAGAGCACGCCAATGCTGATGGTCTGTCCAGGTTTTTCCGCCTTAGTGATGAGAACTCCAATGAGGTTGGGTAGTTGCTCCCCACTTTTAGCTGGGGGGGACACATGTTAGACTTTTCATCCTTGGCGTGGTCTCCCTTAACTTTCTGCCTCTGTTCCCCAGGTTATTGATGTGTGCTGGACTCAGATTTTGCTGTTTTTATTACTCTGGGCACTTTACCACTGCTAACCAGTGCTAAAATGCAAGTGCTCCCGTTTAAAATGTGTATGTAATTGGTTCTCCATGATTGGCATATTTGTTTTACTGTTAAATCCCTAGTAAAGTGCACCAGAGGTGCCCAGGGCCTGTAAATCAACTGTTACTAGTGGGCCTGCAGCACTGGTTGTGCCACCCACACAAGTAACCCTGTAATCATGTCTCAGACCTGTCACTGCAGTGTCTGTGTGTGTATTTTTACACTGTAAATTTGACTTGGCAAGTGTACCCACTTGCCAGGCCGAAACCTTCCCTTTTCTTACATGTAAGGCACCCCTAAGGTAGGCCCTAGGTAGCCCCAAGGGCAGGGTGCAGTGTATGGATAAGGTAGGACATATAGTAATGTGGTTTATATGTCCTGACAGTGAAATACTGCCAATTTCGTTTTTCACTGTTGCAAGGCCTGTCTCTCTCATAGGATAATATGGGGGCTACCTTTAAATATGATTAAAGTGTAGATTCCCCTAGAGAGTAGATTGACATGTGGAGTTTGGGGTCCATGAACACACAATTTAAAAATACATCTTTTAGTAAAGTTTGTTTTGAGATTGTGTGTTTGAAAATGACACTTTTAGAAAGTGAGCATTTTCTTGCTTAAACCATTCTGTGACTCTGCCTTGTCTGTGGATTCCCTGACTGGGTCAGTTTGACAGTTGGGTTGTTTTTCACCTCACACTAGACAGTGACACAAAGGGAGCTGGGGTGTAGCTTGCATTTCCTAATTAGCCATCTCTGCTAGGAGGGAGGGGTGGAGTGGTCACTCTCATCTGAAAGGACTGTGCCTTCCTCTGACAATGCAGACTCCAACCCCCTGGTGTGTGTCTGAGGCCTTGCCTGGGCAAGGCAGGATTTCACAAGTAGGTGTGAGTCCCCTTTGAAGAAAGGTGACTTCAAAGACTAAAATGGGTATAAGAAGGTCACCCAAATCTACAGACTTTAGAACCACTTCTGGAACCAAGAGCAACCTCTCAATTATCAGAGGGGCAGATTTCAGAATGTGGACAATCCACCACATACCCTGCAAACCAGGAGACAACAATATGGGAGGGATTGAAGGCAGTACCAGTGTTCAATCTAAGAACCTTACCTATGGATACAGATACTGAGTCATTATTAAAGAAAGGGTTGTCATTTATCCCCACTACTCCCATTAACAAATTTGGCCTTCTCTCTGATTTGCATTCCTTCTTTCGGAAAATCAGACTTTCTAGATACTTCGAAGGCAAAACAGACATTAGGGAACCTAACTTATCTGGATTAAAACCCATCTCTACCTTCACTCCCCACCTTGATATGGTTGGTTCTGAAGTTAAAATCTTTGAGAATATAGTATTGAACAAGATTCAATCTCTGTTGAAATTCGTTCCAAGACCGTACTTTAATTTAAATCAAGGAGAACACCAAGCCTTGCAAAGACTACAAAAAGATAAACATATTACAGTTAAACCGTGCGAGAAAGGAGGGGGTATAGTATTGTTGGAAACTGAAACATATAAATCTAAGATTCAAACTATGCTAAACCAATCAGAGTATTACCAGAAAACAGGAAATAGTTGGTATGAACGAGTCAAGAGAGAGATAACTAGCATAAGTGCTGAAGCCTTAGAAAATGGAATCATTTGCCAGCAAGAATTCCAATACCTTATTCCAGTGAAAACTAGGACCCCTGTGTTCTATGGGGTCCCGAAAATACACAAAAACAAGACAGATCCTCCCATGAGACCTATAGTCTCCACTGTAGGGGCATTGACAGAACCTCTATCCAAATACGTTGAGAAATTCTTGAACCCGCGAGTAGACTTACTTCCAGCTTTTATTCGAGATACTAGCCACATTATTGCCAAATTAGAAGGCCTTCCGTTCAACTCGACCACACAACTATTAGTAACAATGGACATTGAAGCACTGTATACCAACATCCCGCAAAAAGAGGCGTGGTCAGCTGTTGCACGCCTCTTCGAAAAAGAAGGTAATACAGAACATTCTTCCTTCATTTTACAGTGTCTCAATATTGTCCTACAAGAAAACTTTTTTTAATTTGATGGCCAGACATATCAGCAGAAGAAAGGAGTCAGTATGGGGGCTGCCTGCGCCCCAAGTGTAGCCAACATTTATGTTGGCTCCTTTGAGGAAACCCATATTTACAATGAGATGGCACCATTTTATGAAAACGTTCACCTCTGGTCACGTTTCATAGATGATATTTTTTTCATATGGACAGGCTAAGAAGATTCACTAACAGAATTCAGTCAGTGGATCAATTTATGCGATCCCAACCTCAAGTTTACTATTCACACCAGTAGAAATAAAGTTGAATTCTTGGATATATGGATTGGCCACAATAACTCTCAACTTGAAATGTCATTGTTCACTAAACCAACAGCTAGGAATACTATATTACACTACGACAGTTTTCATCCTACCAGTCAGAAACAAGGGATACCCTTTAGTGAATTTCTACGGGTCAGTAGAAATTGCTCCAGCATGAGTGACTCTGAACACCATGCTAACATCTTACAGCAGAAATTTCTACTACGAGGATATCCCAGAAAATTGATTAGAGACTCGTACAAAAGAGCTAAATACTATAACAGAGTAAATATGTTTGAGAAACAAAATAAAAAATCTACACCTTCTATAGTTTGTGTAATTCAACATTCTAATCTCAATGAAAAAATCAGGAAAATTATTTTTGCCAATTGGCACATCTTAAATAGTGACTCCAATCAAGCACTATTAGAGCGTCCTCTCCTGTCCTTTAGGAAAAACCAAAATATTTCAGCAAATTAGTCAGAACCATTTTACCTAAAAATGAGACCTTCTGTCAGAAGTCGATACATGGTAATCGACCTATTACAGGCAACCACAAATGTGGTAACTGTAAAGCTTGCCCGAGAGCCATCGTGGGCAATGTATTCACGTGGAAAAGTACCAACTTCCAACTATTGGATATGACTAATTGTAAAACGGCCAATTGTATTTACTTAATTAGATGTCCCTGCCCTCTCCTATATGTAGGAGAAAGTGGAAGAGAAGTCAAAATCAGAATATTGGAACATATCTCCAATATTCGAAATGGTAAGGAAAGTGCCCCGCTGGTCACACACTGGATACAGCATGGACACAAGATCGAGGACCTCTCCTGGACTGTCTTAGAAAAGATCAAGAACTCTGGACAGATAGAGGATCATAAAATCCGGAAAAAGAGAGAAGTCTTCTGGATTTTTACACTAGACAGCTTTGAAAAGGGATTGAACTAATATATTCCATGGGAAAATGCCATTCTATAAGTCTACTCTTTATTTAAACTAGAGTATGACCTTAGTATAAATTATTTCCCACAATAAGATAGATACTCTTTTTGGTAGTTATTTTGTTAGCTACCATTATTTATATTATTAGATTTAGGGTACACTTCATAGAATTACTTGAATCACCTATGTGTTTTTTGTGTCGTGAATTACATCCCCAGAGTTAGTTGTTAATTGAGCCCATAGCTGGGTTTTATCTAATGTCTAATTTACTGATAAACGAATTGTATATATATAGATGTAGGTTTTTGATAATATTCATTTATAGATATTGTTTTTCTAGTAGAGGTACCAAACAGTATTTAACTATCATTTTGTCTCCACCTTTCCGGAGTCCTCGGAATACCCCCAACATGGCGGCCGCACTAGACCGCCTAATCGTTTCACATCTTCGCGGCCTAGTGGCATTGGGAACGCTATCCCATAGCCGCATAAAAATGCCCAAGATCAGCTGCAGCTGACCTTAGTCAGCAGATGCGACAAGAGCGAACGCCGTGACCGATATTCATTTTAGTTTGTAGTTTTCTTTTGACTGTACTTGTGATATATTCATTTTATCATCACTACAATGTACAGTGTGAGTTTCACATAGCTAATAGTTTAACCATTTTGGCCCTTCTCTTCTTCCCATTTTTGTTATTTGTAATAGTCTAAACCATTGTATCCAGGCACTTATATTCCGGATTCACTCTGTATGCCGGCAAGATTTTGAGGATCGATATACAAAAAAAACGGACTATATGGACTCAAATTTAATAGCTGATACCAGCCAATATTTAGGTGAATTTCAGCCCATATAAATAATAGCAATAATATATATCTCTTACATCGTCAATATATCATAATTATTTATTTATTTACTTATCTATTATGCGGTTTTTGTTATTTATCTAGTTCATCCTTCTGCATAATATTTGTTATCATCATGTTCTGCAGAGAAGCAGAAACGGCCGGAAAAACTATTGCCCCATAAAAACGTTAGACAAGACTCTTCAAGTAAGGTCCGTCTTTACAAAAACTTATCATCTCTATCATTCTACACGTATTAAGCTGCATGTATTCACCAAAGGGAACTAAGGCATGTTGGCAGAGCAATATAAGACATCCACCAATGATGATATACTAACCATCGGGCCCTTAGTTGCACTTGGCATGTACCACAGCAACTAATGTCATATGTGTCACTACTATGTTTTTCAACTTAGTAGTTTTAGTTTTTATCTTCTCACATCTCAAATTTTATTACTAACAATATTATTCAAAGTCCATTTTGATCCTTTGGGCACGTATTCTTGATAAGATAACATGTCACCTTGGGTAGAGATATATATGTCAAATATAGATAGGTGACTTCTAGTTAACTAGCACGATGATTTATGTAAATTGCTATATAATTCTTCCATCAGATCTTTTGACTACACTATCAAAAAGAACATTACAAACCTATAATCAATCTAACCAGAAGATTTGGCTGCTAAGACTAGAGCATCATTGAACAGTACCACTGGGAACGGCCCTGAGGAAGGTTGTTCATAATATCTTGAAACACCGAAACACGTGTAAGCCTTCGGTCCCTACGGTACCATTTGGATAGAACTATGTCAGCATTGTTTCCTTTTTGTGTATCAGATTATTAATGCTAACACATTAGAACGATCTATATTTCAATATTCCTATTATTGAAAATTGTTTTAGCCTTATTTTGCTATTTAGCCTAGTTTCTTGATGTGTTGTTTCACTTGTAAATAAGACACGTTTATTCATTTGTATAGTTTAGTGTGCATGTGGTATGCTTGATTTAGGTGATTCGTATGTCTTTTCTATATTTTTTTGATATAATGTATATTCTTCTTAATTGTATTACTATTGAACAATAAAATATTTGTATATATAAAATAAGTTTATATTAATTTTGCAATAGGATTACTTTATCTGAGACCAAGCACCTAAGTATAGTAGCCTGATATCATGAGCATACAACTGGTCAGTTATATATAGTTAGCATCATTCTAAACCATAGTGTTGGTATATGAAGATGATGGTATCTTCATACTTATTTGAGTAGCTCTATTAGTAGTTTTCTTCTACATTGGTTATTTCCCTGTTTGAGCTACGGTTATTAGTTCAGGGAATCCCCTTATAATTATTTCACCAAGAGCAACCTCTGCCTGGAGAAGAGCTAAATAGCTGAGGAAGAAGAGCTGCCCTGCCTGTGACTGTGCTTTGTGGAGCTATCCTGGAGTTGCTGCTTCTGCCAGAGTAAGAGGGCAAAGACTGGACTTTGTGTGCCTTCCATCTTGAGAAGAAATCTCCAAGGGCTTGATCTGGAGCTTGCCTACTGTTGTTTGAAGTCTCAGGGACAGCAAAGACTTCTCTCTGCCAGCACCTGGAGTCTCTGGAGAGACTCCTAGTCTGCCCTGTGGTGCCCATCCAGTTTCTGGGACCCTGAAAGGAGAAGCTGGCACCCTAAAGACAAGAAAATTGACGCACAGAGGGCCGTGCGGGGAAAAGATTGACGCAAATCCAATCTGCGGCTGATCACAACCTGCGCTGTGGGATTTTATCATCATCGTGCGGCTGGATTTAAGACTCAAGTACCGCCGTGGGGAGTTATTTTTGATGCACACCTGCCCGTGCTGGGTTATTTTTGACGCAGACCAGGTAAATTTTCACTCTAGCAGCGCTAGTGTGTTTTTAAAACTACTTAAAGACTCTTTTTGATTTTTAATTGATAACTTGATTTGTGTATGGTGGATTTTTGTTATTTTGGTCTTGTTTTGTTTAGATAAATATTTCCTATTTTTCTAAACCTGTGTTGTGTCATTTTGTAGTGTTTTCAATAAGTTACTGTGCGTGTTGGTACAAATACTTTACACCTAGCACTCTGAAGTTAAGCCTAATGCTCTGCCAAGCTACCAAGGGGGTAAGCAGGGGTTAGCTGAGGGTGATTCTCTTTTACCCTGACTAGAGTGAGGGTCCTTGCTTGAACAGGGGGTAACCTGACTGTCAACCAAAGACCCCATTTCTAACAAATAGTGATACTCAGAAACCTGTCATAGGATGTTTGTTTAGCTCCAGGAAGGACTGAGCATGGCAGTTTGGGCTAGACTGTTCTCACAGAGACCAGGATCATGACTGATTTGCTTATGGTTGGGTCAAGACTAGAGAGGTGTGGTGAGCAAAAGAACAATGAATAAAACCCACATTTGGGACTTGGGTGAGTGTTTAAAAAGTTTTAGCCCTCTGTCTCTCATTCTTTAGTGTTGCTAAAGTGGCCCAGGGAGACCTGGCATGGCAGTTTCGGGCTGCACTATTTTTACGGGCAGCAGGGTCAAGAATGATTTCCATAAGGCTGGGGCCAAACTGGGGTGGCATCTTGAGCAAATGAATGATGGATAAAGCCCAGATCTGTGACTGGGGATGAGTGTTTGAAAAGTTTCAGCGTTCCGTCCATCATCATTGTGTGTTGCTAAAATTGCACCAAGTGACCAGAGTATGCCAGATGTGGTTCCTTGGTCAATGTGCCACTGAGTTCATGCTAGCCTGACTGATAAAGGGTGATGTCCCAAGACTGACTTCAGGATGCTTGTTTTGGTTTTAGGTAGGACCTGACTTGGCAGTTCGGGATGGTGTGTACTCATGGGGAGCAGGGTTAAGGCTTATTTGCATACAGGTGGGTTAATATGGGGATGGCATGCTGAGTAAAAGACTGATAGATCAATCCTTGTTTTTTGACTGGGGTGTGTTTGAAAAGTTTCAGTCCTTCTCCATCATCCTCTTGTGTTGCTAAGGTCATCCTAATTGGCCAGGGAATGCTCAGACGTGGGTCCCTTGCTCTCTATGCCACTGGATTCAAGCTAGCCTGGCCGAGGAAGTGTGTTACCCTGTGTGAGAAAACAGGGCTGATTGCAGAGGCCCCATAACTTTTTGCCCCCATTTTCCACTTTTTGCTGGTGTTTTCCTGACTTTAAAGGTGCCCTGGGTACTGCTAACCAGTCCCAGGGCCTGTGCTCTGTGTAAAATGGATATGCAAATTAGGCTAATTATAAGTGGCTAAGTTAACCTACCTATAAGTCCCTAGTATATGGTAGGGCATGTAGGTTTAGGGACCACAGCATAGGTGGTGCACACCTAGGTGCATTGCTGAGGTGCCCAGTGTCATTTTAAAAGCAAGCCTGCCTTGCTGGCTGCTTTTAAATTAAAGTTATATGCAAATTCGACTTTGGAATTAAAGGTACTTCCAAAGTCTTAAACTACCTTATTTTTACATATAAGTCACCCCTAAGGTGTGCCCTATGTGCCCCTAGGGCTGGGTGCCATGTAACTATAAGCAGGGACTTTATAAAAATAGATGTATAAGCCCTGGTGAGGTAAAAACAGCCAAATTCGTTTTTCCCTCATTGAAGTAAATGGCCTTCATAGGCTAGAATGGGCAGACTTTATTTTAAATTTTAAAGTCTCCTTAAATGTTACATACCAAGAATTTGGTATCAAATTGATTGTTGTAATAAATCCCACAACTTCCAGTTGTGGGATTTAATATAACTTGTTCAGGTAAAAAGTTTAGACTTTACCTAAAAAGTTGCCAATTTCAGCTCTGCATTGTTTTTGCTGCTGTGCTCTGATTGGCCAGCCTGCAGCAGCTTCTGCCAGGCTACCTTGATGAGGTGTGAAGTGGCCTGACTTCACACAAAGGAATGTGCTTGGGGGAGAGAATCTCCCCTCAGCAGATGGTGAGGCAGGAAGGGGGAGGGCGGCCAAACTGGTCTTCAAAGGCAGAGAAGGACATTTGCAGCACCCAGCAACACCCCCACATCCTGCAACCCCAGACAACTAGGTGCCCCCTTGATTAGATTAGGAGAGGGCAGGAGAGGGGTGTGTTTATGATTTTTAGCCACACCAGTGGGTGGGCTCAGCCAGATGTAACCTCCAAAAATCAGATTCATCCATGTTGGATTTTTAGAGACTGTTGCCTTCTGGGATGGATTTTTGCCACACTTCCCAGGAAGTGGTCATCACAGGGGGACGACCCTGTCCCTGATTGGAGAACCAGGGCCCCCCTGCTTTTCACCCAGGAGCAAGGATAAAACTGGCAGACCTGCACCCACACCTCAGATCCCCTCCAGAATTCAACAAGAAAGGAACTAAAGAAGAAGAAGGACTGCCCTGCTGGACCCCTGGCCTGCACCTGGAACCTGCACTCAGAAGGACTGCACCAGCTGCACACTTGGGCTTCACCACAAGAAGGACTTTGCCTGGCTTCAACTGGTTCAAGGAGGGACTCCCTGTTTGCTACAGGTGAAAAATTGCTAAACCAGAGTCCCCTGCACCAACTCCTGAAGAAAGCGACCAGCTGACCACTGTCCAGTGGCCAAAAAGGAGTTTGCGCCAGGTGCATTCTGGGAGTTGAAGTCCGCACCCCCCAAGGACCATCACAGAACTTCTGGACCCTTGGGGTGAGCTGTGGACCCCAAAAGAACCTTAAAAGAACATCTGGGTGAAGCCCCAGAAGTTTGGAAAAGATTTGAGAATTTTTGGAAAAAAGCTCCAGAGAGGGACCGACCCGCCGCGGAAATTCTAGCCGGCTTGCCTCAACCGCGACCCGGCCTGACTTCATGGTTCGTCCCGGTAAAGAAAAACATCCAAAAAAGAGACTAAGTCCGAACGTAAAAAGTTGACCGGGACCTCCCAGCCATCGTATCCGAGAAGGGCTCCATGGACGTCGGATCAAGATCCAGGTTTACCCCGGTCGAAGGATTTTCATCTCGAAAAAACGACTAAGTCCGAAGGTAAAAGTCTCCACCGAGGAAACCCACATCGCGTATCCGGACAAGGGCTCCAGGAGGTCGGATTCAACTGGCAGGTTCGTCCCGGTGAAGAAAAACTTCAAAATAAAGACTAAGTCAGAAGGTAACTTTTTAACCGAGGCCTCCCGCGACCTGTAGCCGAGCAGGGCTCCATCGCGGTCGGCCTGAAAGTTTGACTTTGCCCCGGTCGAGGTGCAACCAGATGACCCGATTGGCGCTTTTTGTTTCTAAGCGCTAGAAAAGTAATAATTCTTTAAAAATTCATATCTCCGGTTCCCCTGAACCGATTTTAATCGTTTTTGTGTCATTTTAAAGATAAAAATATAAACTATTTTTATAAATTGGTTTTGGATTTTTAAACTGTTTCCTGTGTTTTATTTAATTACTGTTTTGTGATATTTGAATGCTTTACACTTTGTCTCCTAAGTTAAGCCTTGACGCTCGTTGCCAAGCTACCAAGGGTTGAGCTGGGATTAATTTACTGAGACCTAACTGTACCTATGTGGAGGTTAGTGGCTTGTTGCTAGGTGTAGGTACCTACCTGCCCTACCAATAACCCATTTTCCAACATAATTGGAAGCAGCGACGGGATCCTGTACTTGTGTTCAATATCACGTTACAGTTTTAGGTAAAACAAATTAAAAATCCTTTAAATTGTCCTAGTGCAAAAATTGTTTTTAACTTTTAATTTGGATTAATTTCAATTATTGAATTTTTGTAATTGTTCTAAATTCTTGTTTCCAATTTTTGCAAAAAGTTTTTGTTGACACAAAACTAGGGAACCATGGAGCTTGATCTGGCTAGCCTACCCACAGTGACAGTAGTCCAGCTTAGGGGGTTGTGTATTGAAAGAGGGTTGCCTGCAACCACTGATCTCAGGAAGCAAATCCTGATCACATCCCTGACAGCATGGGCTGAGGCCCAAGAGGTAGAGTCAGAAGAAGCTCCAGAGGAGGGAGAAAGAAGGGAGGATGCAAGCTCTAACCACTCAGGGGAGGGAAGGCATCTGAGCCTAAGTGAGGATGAGGAAGAACGGTCCTCAGTAAATACAGTCACTAGGGGCAGACCCAAAGCTAGTGGTAGGAAGGGGGTCCTTTCAAGAGGAGAGAACCCATCCATCAGAGAAAGAGAGCTGGAGGCCCAGCTAGCATACATAGCTTTGGAAGCAGAGAAGCTGGCCCTAGAAAAGAAAAAGTGGGCATACAAAGAGAAAAGAGATGGAAGCAGCGATAAAGAAGCTGAGGTGTCCATGGGTGGGGGAGTTTGCCCCAGATTACCCAAGGGGGTGGTTCCTGCTTATGTAGAGGGGGATGACATAGATAAGTGGCTGGGGGCCTTTGAGAGGGCACTCCAAATGAGAAGGGTTAGGCCTCAATACTGGGGTTCCCTTTTGTGGGAGTTGGTCCCCAACTCAGGGAGGGATAGGCTTCTGACCTTAAGGGGGGAGGAGGCAGATTCATACCCTAGTATGAAGAGGTGCTTAGCCAAGAAGTTTGGTCTGACCCCAGAGCAATATAGAATGAAGTTCAGGGACACCCAGAAGGTCAGTACCCAGTCTTGGGTTGACTTTGTGGACATTTCACTAAAGGCACTAGAGGGCTGGATTATTGGTAACAAAGTAGATACTTATGAGGGGTTATACAATCTGATCATGAGAGAGCACATCTTGACCAATTGTACCCAAGAAAGGTTACGCCAGCATCTAGTGGACTCTAAGCAGACCAACCCTAGAGAGCTAGGGGAGGCAGCTGATGAGTGGTTGAGAACCAGGGTGGTTGTCAAGTCCCAGGGTGGAGACTCCAAGAAGGGGGGGACAGGTCCCCAAAAACCTAAGGAGGGAGGTGGTAAGCCCACCACAGAGACTCCCTCTGTACCCCAGAACCCTAAGAAGGAGGAGAGTAAATCCCACTCCCACTCTGACCAGCAGAGACAGTTAGACCCAGGGTTAAAAAAGCTCTTGGACAGTAGGGCTTGCTTTGACTGTCAGCAGACAGGTCACTTCAGAGGAGATGCAGCCTGTCCAAAGAAGGTGGTTAGCACTGGGCTGCCCAGTGTAGCCATAGAGGAGGATTCCTCAGATGATGAAGTCCTCCTAGCATTGTGCTGGGAGACAGGACCAGATGGTAAGCTGGTGATCCCTGAGGGTGGGAGTAGGCACTTCCACCACATTCAAGTGAATGGGATCCCTACCACTGGCCTGAGAGACACCTGTGCCAGTCACACTATAGTGAGTGACCGGTTAGTGACCCCAGACATGTATGTCCCAGGAAAGACAAAGAAAGTCAGGATAGCCACAGGGGAGGTCACCTCCAAACCTGTAGCCATAGTGCCCCTAGAAAGGGAGGGTATCCTTGACTGGATTAGGGTGGTAGTCAGTGCTGACCTTCCCCTATATTGTATCCTGGGCAATGACCTCCCAGAGGTGAGTCTGGTCACAGATGGGGTGGTCGCCAAGGGCGCCCCCCCAACCCAAAGTCCTGGGGAGTCAGTCCCTACAGTTAGGAGACAGGGGTCCCCAAGAAAAGGAAAGAAGAAAAGGAAGGGTAGGCCACTCTTAAAGAGAGTTCCAGGGAGCCAAGGGCCTTCTGCCCCAGTAGGGGGGGAGCCCAGAGTTGGCACTGGTGAGGCCTCACCTGACCCCAAGGAAGTCCTGAGTAGTCAGGCAGCTGTCCAGATGCAAGGTGTTGCCCCTGCACTGACAGAAGGGAGAGTGGAAGGAGGGTGTCTGCCACAGGAGGTGGTAGCCCCCCACTCTAGACAGCAAGAGGGGTGCCAGGACCCCAAAGTTGCCCCTAAAGCAGCTCAGCCACCTGTCAGTGGAGAGCTTAGGGTGTGGTTCTGGGTACTGACAGCTGTCAGTAGCCTCTGCTGGGTGCTAGCCTTCCTGGCAGCACTGTACTTGGCCTGGGAGGCAGACCCCAGGGCCAATAGCAAAGTAGGCCCCCTGACCCTATTGGTCATGGTGGGGTTGCTCAAGTGTTGGGTGACCTCTTTGGGTAAGCTAGGTGTTGCCCTAGCAAAGTTTGGAGTAGGGGAGGTGGGCACCTCACTACCCAAGTTGGCAGAGAGAAAGGAGGAAGACCCCCCTAGAGGAAAGTTTCAGTTTGTGTTGGGTCCTTTTACTGTTGGGATGGCTTCACTACCCATAGGGAGTGACCCTGACAGGAGGATATAAGGCAGAGTAGGCCCTGCAAAGGGACAGCCAGTTTTCTTCACTGTCTTCCTCGCCTAACAAGCCAGGAAGACTCTCCCAGGGTTGGGCTGAGTCTCCTGGGCGTGTGGGCTGGGGGGGGGGGTTGTGTGAGAAAACAGGGCTGATTGCAGAGGCCCCATAACTTTTTGCCCCCATTTTCCACTTTTTGCTGGTGTTTTCCTGACTTTAAAGGTGCCCTGGGTACTGCTAACCAGTCCCAGGGCCTGTGCTCTGTGTAAAATGGATATGCAAATTAGGCTAATTATAAGTGGCTAAGTTAACCTACCTATAAGTCCCTAGTATATGGTAGGGCATGTAGGTTTAGGGACCACAGCATAGGTGGTGCACACCTAGGTGCATTGCTGAGGTGCCCAGTGTCATTTTAAAAGCAAGCCTGCCTTGCTGGCTGCTTTTAAATTAAAGTTATATGCAAATTCGACTTTGGAATTAAAGGTACTTCCAAAGTCTTAAACTACCTTATTTTTACATATAAGTCACCCCTAAGGTGTGCCCTATGTGCCCCTAGGGCTGGGTGCCATGTAACTATAAGCAGGGACTTTATAAAAATAGATTTATAAGCCCTGGTGAGGTAAAAACAGCCAAATTCGTTTTTCCCTCATTGAAGTAAATGGCCTTCATAGGCTAGAATGGGCAGACTTTATTTTAAATTTTAAAGTCTCCTTAAATGTTACATACCAAGAATTTGGTATCAAATTGATTGTTGTAATAAATCCCACAACTTCCAGTTGTTGGATTTAATATAACTTGTCCAGGTAAAAAGTTTAGACTTTACCTAAAAAGTTGCCAATTTCAGCTCTGCATTGTTTTTGCTGCTGTGCTCTGATTGGCCAGCCTGCAGCAGCTTCTGCCAGGCTACCTTGATAAGGTGTGAAGTGGCCTGACTTCACACAAAGGAATGTGCTTGGGGGAGAGAATCTCCCCTCAGCAGATGGTGAGGCAGGAAGGGGGAGGGCTGCCAAACTGGTCTTCAAAGGCAGAGAAGGACATTTGCAGCACCCAGCAACACCCCCACATCCTGCAACCCCAGACAACTAGGTGCCCCCTTGATTAGATTAGGAGAGGGCAGGAGAGGGGTGTGTTTATGATTTTTAGCCACACCAGTGGGTGGGCTCAGCCAGATGTAACCTCCAAAAATCAGATTCATCCATGTTGGATTTTTAGAGACTGTTGCCTTCTGGGATGGATTTTTGCCACACTTCCCAGGAAGTGGTCATCACAGGGGGACGACCCTGTCCCTGATTGGAGAACCAGGGCCCCCCTGCTTTTCACCCAGGAGCAAGGATAAAACTGGCAGACCTGCACCCACACCTCAGATCCCCTCCAGAATTCAACAAGAAAGGAACTAAAGAAGAAGAAGGACTGCCCTGCTGGACCCCTGGCCTGCACCTGGAACCTGCACTCAGAAGGACTGCACCAGCTGCACACTTGGGCTTCACCACAAGAAGGACTTTGCCTGGCATCAACTGGTTCAAGGAGGGACTCCCTGTTTGCTACAGGTGAAAAATTGCTAAACCAGAGTCCCCTGCACCAACTCCTGAAGAAAGCGACCAGCTGACCACTGTCCAGTGGCCAAAAAGGAGTTTGCGCCAGGTGCATTCTGGGAGTTGAAGTCCGCACCCCCCAAGGACCATCACAGAACTTCTGGACCCTTGGGGTGAGCTGTGGACCCCAAAAGAACCTTAAAAGAACATCTGGGTGAAGCCCCAGAAGTTTGGAAAAGATTTGAGAATTTTTGGAAAAAAGCTCCAGAGAGGGACCGACCCGCCGCTGAAATTCTAGCCGGCTTGCCTCAACCGCGACCCGGCCTGACTTCGTGGTTCGTCCCGGTAAAGAAAAACATCCAAAAAAGAGACTAAGTCCGAACGTAAAAAGTTGACCGGGACCTCCCAGCCATCGTATCCGAGAAGGGCTCCATGGACGTCGGATCAAGATCCAGGTTTACCCCGGTCGAAGGATTTCATCTCGAAAAAACGACTAAGTCCGAAGGTAAAAGTCTCCACTGAGGAAACCCACATCGCGTATCCGGACAAGGGCTCCAGGAGGTCGGATTCAACTGGCAGGTTCGTCCCGGTGAAGAAAAACTTCAAAATAAAGACTAAGTCAGAAGGTAACTTTTTAACCGAGGCCTCCCGCGACCTGTAGCCGAGCAGGGCTCCATCGCGGTCGGCCTGAAAGTTTGACTTTGCCCCGGTCGAGGTGCAACCAGATGACCCGATTGGCGCTTTTTGTTTCTAAGCGCTAGAAAAGTAATAATTCTTTAAAAATTCATATCTCCGGTTCCCCTGAACCGATTTTAATCGTTTTTGTGTCATTTTAAAGATAAAAATATAAACTATTTTTATAAATTGGTTTTGGATTTTTAAACTGTTTCCTGTGTTTTATTTAATTACTGTTTTGTGATATTTGAATGCTTTACACTTTGTCTCCTAAGTTAAGCCTTGACGCTCGTTGCCAAGCTACCAAGGGTTGAGCTGGGATTAATTTACTGAGACCTAACTGTACCTATGTGGAGGTTAGTGGCTTGTTGCTAGGTGTAGGTACCTACCTGCCCTACCAATAACCCATTTTCCAACATAATTGGAAGCAGCGACGGGATCCTGTACTTGTGTTCAATATCACGTTACAGTTTTAGGTAAAACAAATTAAAAATCCTTTAAATTGTCCTAGTGCAAAAATTGTTTTTAACTTTTAATTTGGATTAATTTCAATTATTGAATTTTTGTAATTGTTCTAAATTCTTGTTTCCAATTTTTGCAAAAAGTTTTTGTTGACACAAAACTAGGGAACCATGGAGCTTGATCTGGCTAGCCTACCCACACTGACAGTAGTCCAGCTTAGGGGGTTGTGTATTGAAAGAGGGTTGCCTGCAACCACTGATCTCAGGAAGCAAATCCTGATCACATCCCTGACAGCATGGGCTGAGGCCCAAGAGGTAGAGTCATAAGAAGCTCCAGAGGAGGGAGAAAGAAGGGAGGATGCAAGCTCTAACCACTCAGGGGAGGGAAGGCATCTGAGCCTAAGTGAGGATGAGGAAGAACGGTCCTCAGTAAATACAGTCACTAGGGGCAGACCCAAAGCTAGTGGTAGGAAGGGGGTCCTTTCAAGAGGAGAGAACCCATCCATCAGAGAAAGAGAGCTGGAGGCCCAGCTAGCATACATAGCTTTGGAAGCAGAGAAGCTGGCCCTAGAAAAGAAAAAGTGGGCATACAAAGAGAAAAGAGATGGAAGCAGCGATAAAGAAGCTGAGGTGTCCATGGGTGGGGGAGTTTGCCCCAGATTACCCAAGGGGGTGGTTCCTGCTTATGTAGAGGGGGATGACATAGATAAGTGGCTGGGGGCCTTTGAGAGGGCACTCCAAATGAGAAGGGTTAGGCCTCTATACTGGGGTTCCCTTTTGTGGGAGTTGGTCCCCAACTCAGGGAGGGATAGGCTTCTGACCTTAAGGGGGGAGGAGGCAGATTCATACCCTAGTATGAAGAGGTGCTTAGCCAAGAAGTTTGGTCTGACCCCAGAGCAATATAGAATGAAGTTCAGGGACACCCAGAAGGTCAGTACCCAGTCTTGGGTTGACTTTGTGGACATTTCACTAAAGGCACTAGAGGGCTGGATTATTGGTAACAAAGTAGATACTTATGAGGGGTTATACA
The DNA here is from genome assembly GCF_031143425.1 of Pleurodeles waltl. NCBI lineage: Eukaryota > Metazoa > Chordata > Amphibia > Caudata > Salamandridae > Pleurodeles > Pleurodeles waltl. Next base: position 212,720,449 of record NC_090450.1, on the reverse strand, counting down.
ATCTGATCATGAGAGAGCACATCTTGACCAATTGTACCCAAGAAAGGTTACGCCAGCATCTAGTGGACTCTAAGCAGACCAACCCTAGAGAGCTAGGGGAGGCAGCTGATGAGTGGTTGAGAACCAGGGTGGTTGTCAAGTCCCAGGGTGGAGACTCCAAGAAGGGGGGGACAGGTCCCCAAAAACCTAAGGAGGGAGGTGGTAAGCCCACCACAGAGACTCCCTCTGTACCCCAGAACCCTAAGAAGGAGGAGAGTAAATCCCACTCCCACTCTGACCAGCAGAGACAGTTAGACCCAGGGTTAAAAAAGCTCTTGGACAGTAGGGCTTGCTTTGACTGTCAGCAGACAGGTCACTTCAGAGGAGATGCAGCCTGTCCAAAGAAGGTGGTTAGCACTGGGCTGTCCAGTGTAGCCATAGAGGAGGATTCCTCAGATGATGAAGTCCTCCTAGCATTGTGCTGGGAGACAGGACCAGATGGTAAGCTGGTGATCCCTGAGGGTGGGAGTAGGCACTTCCACCACATTCAAGTGAATGGGATCCCTACCACTGGCCTGAGAGACACCTGTGCCAGTCACACTATAGTGAGTGACCGGTTAGTGACCCCAGACATGTATGTCCCAGGAAAGACAAAGAAAGTCAGGATAGCCACAGGGGAGGTCACCTCCAAACCTGTAGCCATAGTGCCCCTAGAGAGGGAGGGTATCCTTGACTGGATTAGGGTGGTAGTCAGTGCTGACCTTCCCCTAGATTGTATCCTGGGCAATGACCTCCCAGAGGTGAGTCTGGTCACAGATGGGGTGGTCGCCAAGGGCGCCCCCCCAACCCAAAGTCCTGGGGAGTCAGTCCCTACAGTTAGGAGACAGGGGTCCCCAAGAAAAGGAAAGAAGAAAAGGAAGGGTAGGCCACTCTTAAAGAGAGTTCCAGGGAGCCAAGGGCCTTCTGCCCCAGTAGGGGGGGAGCCCAGAGTTGGCACTGGTGAGGCCTCACCTGACCCCAAGGAAGTCCTGAGTAGTCAGGCAGCTGTCCAGATGCAAGGTGTTGCCCCTGCACTGACAGAAGGGAGAGTGGAAGGAGGGTGTCTGCCACAGGAGGTGGTAGCCCCCCACTCTAGACAGCAAGAGGGCTGCCAGGACCCCAAAGTTGCCCCTAAAGCAGCTCAGCCACCTGTCAGTGGAGAGCTTAGGGTGTGGTTCTGGGTACTGACAGCTGTCAGTAGCCTCTGCTGGGTGCTAGCCTTCCTGGCAGCACTGTACTTGGCCTGGGAGGCAGACCCCAGGGCCAATAGCAAAGTAGGCCCCCTGACCCTATTGGTCATGGTGGGGTTGCTCAAGTGTTGGGTGACCTCTTTGGGTAAGCTAGGTGTTGCCCTAGCAAAGTTTGGAGTAGGGGAGGTGGGCACCTCACTACCCAAGTTGGCAGAGAGAAAGGAGGAAGACCCCCCTAGAGGAAAGTTTCAGTTTGTGTTGGGTCCTTTTACTGTTGGGATGGCTTCACTACCCATAGGGAGTGACCCTGACAGGAGGATATAAGGCAGAGTAGGCCCTGCAAAGGGACAGCCAGTTTTCTTCACTGTCTTCCTCGCCTAACAAGCCAGGAAGACTCTCCCAGGGTTGGGCTGAGTCTCTTGGGCGTGTGGGCTGGGGGGGGGTTGTGTGAGAAAACAGGGCTGATTGCAGAGGCCCCATAACTTTTTGCCCCCATTTTCCACTTTTTGCTGGTGTTTTCCTGACTTTAAAGGTGCCCTGGGTACTGCTAACCAGTCCCAGGGCCTGTGCTCTGTGTAAAATGGATATGCAAATTAGGCTAATTATAAGTGGCTAAGTTAACCTACCTATAAGTCCCTAGTATATGGTAGGGCATGTAGGTTTAGGGACCACAGCATAGGTGGTGCACACCTAGGTGCATTGCTGAGGTGCCCAGTGTCATTTTAAAAGCAAGCCTGCCTTGCTGGCTGCTTTTAAATTAAAGTTATATGCAAATTCGACTTTGGAATTAAAGGTACTTCCAAAGTCTTAAACTACCTTATTTTTACATATAAGTCACCCCTAAGGTGTGCCCTATGTGCCCCTAGGGCTGGGTGCCATGTAACTATAAGCAGGGACTTTATAAAAATAGATTTATAAGCCCTGGTGAGGTAAAAACAGCCAAATTTGTTTTTCCCTCATTGAAGTAAATGGCCTTCATAGGCTAGAATGGGCAGACTTTATTTTAAATTTTAAAGTCTCCTTAAATGTTACATACCAAGAATTTGGTATCAAATTGATTGTTGTAATAAATCCCACAACTTCCAGTTGTTGGATTTAATATAACTTGTCCAGGTAAAAAGTTTAGACTTTACCTAAAAAGTTGCCAATTTCAGCTCTGCATTGTTTTTGCTGCTGTGCTCTGATTGGCCAGCCTGCAGCAGCTTCTGCCAGGCTACCTTGATGAGGTGTGAAGTGGCCTGACTTCACACAAAGGAATGTGCTTGGGGGAGAGAATCTCCCCTCAGCAGATGGTGAGGCAGGAAGGGGGAGGGCTGCCAAACTGGTCTTCAAAGGCAGAGAAGGACATTTGCAGCACCCAGCAACACCCCCACATCCTGCAACCCCAGACAACTAGGTGCCCCCTTGATTAGATTAGGAGAGGGCAGGAGAGGGGTGTGTTTATGATTTTTAGCCACACCAGTGGGTGGGCTCAGCCAGATGTAACCTCCAAAAATCAGATTCATCCATGTTGGATTTTTAGAGACTGTTGCCTTCTGGGATGGATTTTTGCCACACTTCCCAGGAAGTGGTCATCACAGGGGGACGACCCTGTCCCTGATTGGAGAACCAGGGCCCCCCTGCTTTTCACCCAGGAGCAAGGATAAAACTGGCAGACCTGCACCCACACCTCAGATCCCCTCCAGAATTCAACAAGAAAGGAACTAAAGAAGAAGAAGGACTGCCCTGCTGGACCCCTGGCCTGCACCTGGAACCTGCACTCAGAAGGACTGCACCAGCTGCACACTTGGGCTTCACCACAAGAAGGACTTTGCCTGGCATCAACTGGTTCAAGGAGGGACTCCCTGTTTGCTACAGGTGAAAAATTGCTAAACCAGAGTCCCCTGCACCAACTCCTGAAGAAAGCGACCAGCTGACCACTGTCCAGTGGCCAAAAAGGAGTTTGCGCCAGGTGCATTCTGGGAGTTGAAGTCTGCACCCCCCAAGGACCATCACAGAACTTCTGGACCCTTGGGGTGAGCTGTGGACCCCAAAAGAACCTTAAAAGAACATCTGGGTGAAGCCCCAGAAGTTTGGAAAAGATTTGAGAATTTTTGGAAAAAAGCTCCAGAGAGGGACCGACCCGCCGCTGAAATTCTAGCCGGCTTGCCTCAACCGCGACCCGGCCTGACTTCGTGGTTCATCCCGGTAAAGAAAAACATCCAAAAAAGAGACTAAGTCCGAACGTAAAAAGTTGACCGGGACCTCCCAGCCATCGTATCCGAGAAGGGCTCCATGGACGTCGGATCAAGATCCAGGTTTACCCCGGTCGAAGGATTTTCATCTCGAAAAAACGACTAAGTCCGAAGGTAAAAGTCTCCACTGAGGAAACCCACATCGCGTATCCGGACAAGGGCTCCAGGAGGTCGGATTCAACTGGCAGGTTCGTCCCGGTGAAGAAAAACTTCAAAATAAAGACTAAGTCAGAAGGTAACTTTTTAACCGAGGCCTCCCGCGACCTGTAGCCGAGCAGGGCTCCATCGCGGTCGGCCTGAAAGTTTGACTTTGCCCCGGTCGAGGTGCAACCAGATGACCCGATTGGCGCTTTTTGTTTCTAAGCGCTAGAAAAGTAATAATTCTTTAAAAATTCATATCTCCGGTTCCCCTGAACCGATTTTAATCGTTTTTGTGTCATTTTAAAGATAAAAATATAAACTATTTTTATAAATTGGTTTTGGATTTTTAAACTGTTTCCTGTGTTTTATTTAATTACTGTTTTGTGATATTTGAATGCTTTACACTTTGTCTCCTAAGTTAAGCCTTGACGCTCGTTGCCAAGCTACCAAGGGTTGAGCTGGGATTAATTTACTGAGACCTAACTGTACCTATGTGGAGGTTAGTGGCTTGTTGCTAGGTGTAGGTACCTACCTGCCCTACCAATAACCCATTTTCCAACATAATTGGAAGCAGCGACGGGATCCTGTACTTGTGTTCAATATCACGTTACAGTTTTAGGTAAAACAAATTAAAAATCCTTTAAATTGTCCTAGTGCAAAAATTGTTTTTAACTTTTAATTTGGATTAATTTCAATTATTGAATTTTTGTAATTGTTCTAAATTCTTGTTTCCAATTTTTGCAAAAAGTTTTTGTTGACACAAAACTAGGGAACCATGGAGCTTGATCTGGCTAGCCTACCCACACTGACAGTAGTCCAGCTTAGGGGGTTGTGTATTGAAAGAGGGTTGCCTGCAACCACTGATCTCAGGAAGCAAATCCTGATCACATCCCTGACAGCATGGGCTGAGGCCCAAGAGGTAGAGTCATAAGAAGCTCCAGAGGAGGGAGAAAGAAGGGAGGATGCAAGCTCTAACCACTCAGGGGAGGGAAGGCATCTGAGCCTAAGTGAGGATGAGGAAGAACGGTCCTCAGTAAATACAGTCACTAGGGGCAGACCCAAAGCTAGTGGTAGGAAGGGGGTCCTTTCAAGAGGAGAGAACCCATCCATCAGAGAAAGAGAGCTGGAGGCCCAGCTAGCATACATAGCTTTGGAAGCAGAGAAGCTGGCCCTAGAAAAGAAAAAGTGGGCATACAAAGAGAAAAGAGATGGAAGCAGCGATAAAGAAGCTGAGGTGTCCATGGGTGGGGGAGTTTGCCCCAGATTACCCAAGGGGGTGGTTCCTGCTTATGTAGAGGGGGATGACATAGATAAGTGGCTGGGGGCCTTTGAGAGGGCACTCCAAATGAGAAGGGTTAGGCCTCTATACTGGGGTTCCCTTTTGTGGGAGTTGGTCCCCAACTCAGGGAGGGATAGGCTTCTGACCTTAAGGGGGGAGGAGGCAGATTCATACCCTAGTATGAAGAGGTGCTTAGCCAAGAAGTTTGGTCTGACCCCAGAGCAATATAGAATGAAGTTCAGGGACACCCAGAAGGTCAGTACCCAGTCTTGGGTTGACTTTGTGGACATTTCACTAAAGGCACTAGAGGGCTGGATTATTGGTAACAAAGTAGATACTTATGAGGGGTTATACAATCTGATCATGAGAGAGCACATCTTGACCAATTGTACCCAAGAAAGGTTACGCCAGCATCTAGTGGACTCTAAGCAGACCAACCCTAGAGAGCTAGGGGAGGCAGCTAATGAGTGGTTGAGAACCAGGGTGGTTGTCAAGTCCCAGGGGGGAGACTCCAAGAAGGGGGGGACAGGTCCCCAAAAACCTAAGGAGGGAGGTGGTAAGCCCACCACAGAGACTCCCTCTGTACCCCAGAACCCTAAGAAGGAGGAGAGTAAATCCCACTCCCACTCTGACCAGCAGAGACAGTTAGACCCAGGGTTAAAAAAGCTCTTGGACAGTAGGGCTTGCTTTGACTGTCAGCAGACAAGTCACTTCAGAGGAGATGCAGCCTGTCCAAAGAAGGTGGTTAGCACTGGGCTGTCCAGTGTAGCCATAGAGGAGGATTCCTCAGATGATGAAGTCCTCCTAGCATTGTGCTGGGAGACAGGACCAGATGGTAAGCTGGTGATCCCTGAGGGTGGGAGTAGGCACTTCCACCACATTCAAGTGAATGGGATCCCTACCACTGGCCTGAGAGACACCTGTGCCAGTCACACTATAGTGAGTGACCGGTTAGTGACCCCAGACATGTATGTCCCAGGAAAGACAAAGAAAGTCAGGATAGCCACAGGGGAGGTCACCTCCAAACCTGTAGCCATAGTGCCCCTAGAGAGGGAGGGTATCCTTGACTGGATTAGGGTGGTAGTCAGTGCTGACCTTCCCCTAGATTGTATCCTGGGCAATGACCTCCCAGAGGTGAGTCTGGTCACAGATGGGGTGGTCGCCAAGGGCGCCCCCCCAACCCAAAGTCCTGGGGAGTCAGTCCCTACAGTTAGGAGACAGGGGTCCCCAAGAAAAGGAAAGAAGAAAAGGAAGGGTAGGCCACTCTTAAAGAGAGTTCCAGGGAGCCAAGGGCCTTCTGCCCCAGTAGGGGGGGAGCCCAGAGTTGGCACTGGTGAGGCCTCACCTGACCCCAAGGAAGTCCTGAGTAGTCAGGCAGCTGTCCAGATGCAAGGTGTTGCCCCTGCACTGACAGAAGGGAGAGTGGAAGGAGGGTGTCTGCCACAGGAGGTGGTAGCCCCCCACTCTAGACAGCAAGAGGGCTGCCAGGACCCCAAAGTTGCCCCTAAAGCAGCTCAGCCACCTGTCAGTGGAGAGCTTAGGGTGTGGTTCTGGGTACTGACAGCTGTCAGTAGCCTCTGCTGGGTGCTAGCCTTCCTGGCAGCACTGTACTTGGCCTGGGAGGCAGACCCCAGGGCCAATAGCAAAGTAGGCCCCCTGACCCTATTGGTCATGGTGGGGTTGCTCAAGTGTTGGGTGACCTCTTTGGGTAAGCTAGGTGTTGCCCTAGCAAAGTTTGGAGTAGGGGAGGTGGGCACCTCACTACCCAAGTTGGCAGAGAGAAAGGAGGAAGACCCCCCTAGAGGAAAGTTTCAGTTTGTGTTGGGTCCTTTTACTGTTGGGATGGCTTCACTACCCATAGGGAGTGACCCTGACAGGAGGATATAAGGCAGAGTAGGCCCTGCAAAGGGACAGCCAGTTTTCTTCACTGTCTTCCTCGCCTAACAAGCCAGGAAGACTCTCCCAGGGTTGGGCTGAGTCTCCTGGGCGTGTGGGCTGGGGGGGGGGGGGGTTGTGTGAGAAAACAGGGCTGATTGCAGAGGCCCCATAACTTTTTGTCCCCATTTTCCACTTTTTGCTGGTGTTTTCCTGACTTTAAAGGTGCCCTGGGTACTGCTAACCAGTCCCAGGGCCTGTGCTCTGTGTAAAATGGATATGCAAATTAGGCTAATTATAAGTGGCTAAGTTAACCTACCTATAAGTCCCTAGTATATGGTAGGGCATGTAGGTTTAGGGACCACAGCATAGGTGGTGCACACCTAGGTGCATTGCTGAGGTGCCCAGTGTCATTTTAAAAGCAAGCCTGCCTTGCTGGCTGCTTTTAAATTAAAGTTATATGCAAATTCGACTTTGGAATTAAAGGTACTTCCAAAGTCTTAAACTACCTTATTTTTACATATAAGTCACCCCTAAGGTGTGCCCTATGTGCCCCTAGGGCTGGGTGCCATGTAACTATAAGCAGGGACTTTATAAAAATAGATTTATAAGCCCTGGTGAGGTAAAAACAGCCAAATTCGTTTTTCCCTCATTGAAGTAAATGGCCTTCATAGGCTAGAATGGGCAGACTTTATTTTAAATTTTAAAGTCTCCTTAAATGTTACATACCAAGAATTTGGTATCAAATTGATTGTTGTAATAAATCCCACAACTTCCAGTTGTTGGATTTATTATAACTTGTCCAGGTAAAAAGTTTAGACTTTACCTAAAAAGTTGCCAATTTCAGCTCTGCATTGTTTTTGCTGCTGTGCTCTTATTGGCCAGCCTGCAGCAGCTTCTGCCAGGCTACCTTGATAAGGTGTGAAGTGGCCTGACTTCACACAAAGGAATGTGCTTGGGGGAGAGAATCTCCCCTCAGCAGATGGTGAGGCAGGAAGGGGGAGGGCTGCCAAACTGGTCTTCAAAGGCAGAGAAGGACATTTGCAGCACCCAGCAACACCCCCACATCCTGCAACCCCAGACAACTAGGTGCCCCCTTGATTAGATTAGGAGAGGGCAGGAGAGGGGTGTGTTTATGATTTTTAGCCACACCAGTGGGTGGGCTCAGCCAGATGTAACCTCCAAAAATCAGATTCATCCATGTTGGATTTTTAGAGACTGTTGCCTTCTGGGATGGATTTTTGCCACACTTCCCAGGAAGTGGTCATCACAGGGGGACGACCCTGTCCCTGATTGGAGAACCAGGGCCCCCCTGCTTTTCACCCAGGAGCAAGGATAAAACTGGCAGACCTGCACCCACACCTCAGATCCCCTCCAGAATTCAACAAGAAAGGAACTAAAGAAGAAGAAGGACTGCCCTGCTGGACCCCTGGCCTGCACCTGGAACCTGCACTCAGAAGGACTGCACCAGCTGCACACTTGGGCTTCACCACAAGAAGGACTTTGCCTGGCATCAACTGGTTCAAGGAGGGACTCCCTGTTTGCTACAGGTGAAAAATTGCTAAACCAGAGTCCCCTGCACCAACTCCTGAAGAAAGCGACCAGCTGACCACTGTCCAGTGGCCAAAAAGGAGTTTGCGCCAGGTGCATTCTGGGAGTTGAAGTCCGCACCCCCCAAGGACCATCACAGAACTTCTGGACCCTTGGGGTGAGCTGTGGACCCCAAAAGAACCTTAAAAGAACATCTGGGTGAAGCCCCAGAAGTTTGGAAAAGATTTGAGAATTTTTGGAAAAAAGCTCCAGAGAGGGACCGACCCGCCGCTGAAATTCTAGCCGGCTTGCCTCAACCGCGACCCGGCCTGACTTCGTGGTTCGTCCCGGTAAAGAAAAACATCCAAAAAAGAGACTAAGTCTGAACGTAAAAAGTTGACCGGGACCTCCCAGCCATCGTATCCGAGAAGGGCTCCATGGACGTCGGATCAAGATCCAGGTTTACCCCGGTCGAAGGATTTTCATCTCGAAAAAACGACTAAGTCCGAAGGTAAAAGTCTCCACCGAGGAAACCCACATCGCGTATCCGGACAAGGGCTCCAGGAGGTCGGATTCAACTGGCAGGTTCGTCCCGGTGAAGAAAAACTTCAAAATAAAGACTAAGTCAGAAGGTAACTTTTTAACCGAGGCCTCCCGCGACCTGTAGCCGAGCAGGGCTCCATCGCGGTCGGCCTGAAAGTTTGACTTTGCCCCGGTCGAGGTGCAACCAGATGACCCGATTGGCGCTTTTTGTTTCTAAGCGCTAGAAAAGTAATAATTCTTTAAAAATTCATATCTCCGGTTCCCCTGAACCGATTTTAATCGTTTTTGTGTCATTTTAAAGATAAAAATATAAACTATTTTTATAAATTGGTTTTGGATTTTTAAACTGTTTCCTGTGTTTTATTTAATTACTGTTTTGTGATATTTGAATGCTTTACACTTTGTCTCCTAAGTTAAGCCTTGACGCTCGTTGCCAAGCTACCAAGGGTTGAGCTGGGATTAATTTACTGAGACCTAACTGTACCTATGTGGAGGTTAGTGGCTTGTTGCTAGGTGTAGGTACCTACCTGCCCTACCAATAACCCATTTTCCAACATAATTGGAAGCAGCGACGGGATCCTGTACTTGTGTTCAATATCACGTTACAGTTTTAGGTAAAACAAATTAAAAATCCTTTAAATTGTCCTAGTGCAAAAATTGTTTTTAACTTTAAATTTGGATTAATTTCAATTATTGAATTTTTGTAATTGTTCTAAATTCTTGTTTCCAATTTTTGCAAAAAGTTTTTGTTGACACAAAACTAGGGAACCATGGAGCTTGATCTGGCTAGCCTACCCACAGTGACAGTAGTCCAGCTTAGGGGGTTGTGTATTGAAAGAGGGTTGCCTGCAACCACTGATCTCAGGAAGCAAATCCTGATCACATCCCTGACAGCATGGGCTGAGGCCCAAGAGGTAGAGTCAGAAGAAGCTCCAGAGGAGGGAGAAAGAAGGGAGGATGCAAGCTCTAACCACTCAGGGGAGGGAAGGCATCTGAGCCTAAGTGAGGATGAGGAAGAACGGTCCTCAGTAAATACAGTCACTAGGGGCAGACCCAAAGCTAGTGGTAGGAAGGGTGTCCTTTCAAGAGGAGAGAACCCATCCATCAGAGAAAGAGAGCTGGAGGCCCAGCTAGCATACATAGCTTTGGAAGCAGAGAAGCTGGCCCTAGAAAAGAAAAAGTGGGCATACAAAGAGAAAAGAGATGGAAGCAGCGATAAAGAAGCTGAGGTGTCCATGGGTGGGGGAGTTTGCCCCAGATTACCCAAGGGGGTGGTTCCTGCTTATGTAGAGGGGGATGACATAGATAAGTGGCTGGGGGCCTTTGAGAGGGCACTCCAAATGAGAAGGGTTAGGCCTCAATACTGGGGTTCCCTTTTGTGGGAGTTGGTCCCCAACTCAGGGAGGGATAGGCTTCTGACCTTAAGGGGGGAGGAGGCAGATTCATACCCTAGTGTGAAGAGGTGCTTAGCCAAGAAGTTTGGTCTGACCCCAGAGCAATATAGAATGAAGTTCAGGGACACCCAGAAGGTCAGTACCCAGTCTTGGGTTGACTTTGTGGACATTTCACTAAAGGCACTAGAGGGCTGGATTATTGGTAACAAAGTAGATACTTATGAGGGGTTATACAATCTGATCATGAGAGAGCACATCTTGACCAATTGTACCCAAGAAAGGTTACGCCAGCATCTAGTGGACTCTAAGCAGACCAACCCTAGAGAGCTAGGGGAGGCAGCTGATGAGTGGTTGAGAACCAGGGTGGTTGTCAAGTCCCAGGGTGGAGACTCCAAGAAGGGGGGGACAGGTCCCCAAAAACCTAAGGAGGGAGGTGGTAAGCCCACCACAGAGACTCCCTCTGTACCCCAGAACCCTAAGAAGGAGGAGAGTAAATCCCACTCCCACTCTGACCAGCAGAGACAGTTAGACCCAGGGTTAAAAAAGCTCTTGGACAGTAGGGCTTGCTTTGACTGTCAGCAGACAGGTCACTTCAGAGGAGATGCAGCCTGTCCAAAGAAGGTGGTTAGCACTGGGCTGCCCAGTGTAGCCATAGAGGAGGATTCCTCAGATGATGAAGTCCTCCTAGCATTGTGCTGGGAGACAGGACCAGATGGTAAGCTGGTGATCCCTGAGGGTGGGAGTAGGCACTTCCACCACATTCAAGTGAATGGGATCCCTACCACTGGCCTGAGAGACACCTGTGCCAGTCACACTATAGTGAGTGACCGGTTAGTGACCCCAGACATGTATGTCCCAGGAAAGACAAAGAAAGTCAGGATAGCCACAGGGGAGGTCACCTCCAAACCTGTAGCCATAGTGCCCCTAGAAAGGGAGGGTATCCTTGACTGGATTAGGGTGGTAGTCAGTGCTGACCTTCCCCTAGATTGTATCCTGGGCAATGACCTCCCAGAGGTGAGTCTGGTCACAGATGGGGTGGTCGCCAAGGGCGCCCCCCCAACCCAAAGTCCTGGGGAGTCAGTCCCTACAGTTAGGAGACAGGGGTCCCCAAGAAAAGGAAAGAAGAAAAGGAAGGGTAGGCCACTCTTAAAGAGAGTTCCAGGGAGCCAAGGGCCTTCTGCCCCAGTAGGGGGGGAGCCCAGAGTTGGCACTGGTGAGGCCTCACCTGACCCCAAGGAAGTCCTGAGTAGTCAGGCAGCTGTCCAGATGCAAGGTGTTGCCCCTGCACTGACAGAAGGGAGAGTGGAAGGAGGGTGTCTGCCACAGGAGGTGGTAGCCCCCCACTCTAGACAGCAAGAGGGGTGCCAGGACCCCAAAGTTGCCCCTAAAGCAGCTCAGCCACCTGTCAGTGGAGAGCTTAGGGTGTGGTTCTGGGTACTGACAGCTGTCAGTAGCCTCTGCTGGGTGCTAGCCTTCCTGGCAGCACTGTACTTGGCCTGGGAGGCAGACCCCAGGGCCAATAGCAAAGTAGGCCCCCTGACCCTATTGGTCATGGTGGGGTTGCTCAAGTGTTGGGTGACCTCTTTGGGTAAGCTAGGTGTTGCCCTAGCAAAGTTTGGAGTAGGGGAGGTGGGCACCTCACTACCCAAGTTGGCAGAGAGAAAGGAGGAAGACCCCCCTAGAGGAAAGTTTCTGTTTGTGTTGGGTCCTTTTACTGTTGGGATGGCTTCACTACCCATAGGGAGTGACCCTGACAGGAGGATATAAGGCAGAGTAGGCCCTGCAAAGGGACAGCCAGTTTTCTTCACTGTCTTCCTCGCCTAACAAGCCAGGAAGACTCTCCCAGGGTTGGGCTGAGTCTCCTGGGCGTGTGGGCTGGGGGGGGGGGTTGTGTGAGAAAACAGGGCTGATTGCAGAGGCCCCATAACTTTTTGCCCCCATTTTCCACTTTTTGCTGGTGTTTTCCTGACTTTAAAGGTGCCCTGGGTACTGCTAACCAGTCCCAGGGCCTGTGCTCTGTGTAAAATGGATATGCAAATTAGGCTAATTATAAGTGGCTAAGTTAACCTACCTATAAGTCCCTAGTATATGGTAGGGCATGTAGGTTTAGGGACCACAGCATAGGTGGTGCACACCTAGGTGCATTGCTGAGGTGCCCAGTGTCATTTTAAAAGCAAGCCTGCCTTGCTGGCTGCTTTTAAATTAAAGTTATATGCAAATTCGACTTTGGAATTAAAGGTACTTCCAAAGTCTTAAACTACCTTATTTTTACATATAAGTCACCCCTAAGGTGTGCCCTATGTGCCCCTAGGGCTGGGTGACATGTAACTATAAGCAGGGACTTTATAAAAATAGATTTATAAGCCCTGGTGAGGTAAAAACAGCCAAATTCGTTTTTCCCTCATTGAAGTAAATGGCCTTCATAGGCTAGAATGGGCAGACTTTATTTTAAATTTTAAAGTCTCCTTAAATGTTACATACCAAGAATTTGGTATCAAATTGATTGTTGTAATAAATCCCACAACTTCCAGTTGTTGGATTTAATATAACTTGTCCAGGTAAAAAGTTTAGACTTTACCTAAAAAGTTGCCAATTTCAGCTCTGCATTGTTTTTGCTGCTGTGCTCTGATTGGCCAGCCTGCAGCAGCTTCTGCCAGGCTACCTTGATAAGGTGTGAAGTGGCCTGACTTCACACAAAGGAATGTGCTTGGGGGAGAGAATCTCCCCTCAGCAGATGGTGAGGCAGGAAGGGGGAGGGCTGCCAAACTGGTCTTCAAAGGCAGAGAAGGACATTTGCAGCACCCAGCAACACCCCCACATCCTGCAACCCCAGACAACTAGGTGCCCCCTTGATTAGATTAGGAGAGGGCAGGAGAGGGGTGTGTTTATGATTTTTAGCCACACCAGTGGGTGGGCTCAGCCAGATGTAACCTCCAAAAATCAGATTCATCCATGTTGGATTTTTAGAGACTGTTGCCTTCTGGGATGGATTTTTGCCACACTTCCCAGGAAGTGGTCATCACAGGGGGACGACCCTGTCCCTGATTGGAGAACCAGGGCCCCCCTGCTTTTCACCCAGGAGCAAGGATAAAACTGGCAGACCTGCACCCACACCTCAGATCCCCTCCAGAATTCAACAAGAAAGGAACTAAAGAAGAAGAAGGACTGCCCTGCTGGACCCCTGGCCTGCACCTGGAACCTGCACTCAGAAGGACTGCACCAGCTGCACACTTGGGCTTCACCACAAGAAGGACTTTGCCTGGCATCAACTGGTTCAAGGAGGGACTCCCTGTTTGCTACAGGTGAAAAATTGCTAAACCAGAGTCCCCTGCACCAACTCCTGAAGAAAGCGACCAGCTGACCACTGTCCAGTGGCCAAAAAGGAGTTTGCGCCAGGTGCATTCTGGGAGTTGAAGTCCGCACCCCCCAAGGACCATCACAGAACTTCTGGACCCTTGGGGTGAGCTGTGGACCCCAAAAGAACCTTAAAAGAACATCTGGGTGAAGCCCCAGAAGTTTGGAAAAGATTTGAGAATTTTTGGAAAAAAGCTCCAGAGAGGGACCGACCCGCCGCTGAAATTCTAGCCGGCTTGCCTCAACCGCGACCCGGCCTGACTTCGTGGTTCGTCCCGGTAAAGAAAAACATCCAAAAAAGAGACTAAGTCCGAACGTAAAAAGTTGACCGGGACCTCCCAGCCATCGTATCCGAGAAGGGCTCCATGGACGTCGGATCAAGATCCAGGTTTACCCCGGTCGAAGGATTTTCATCTCGAAAAAACGACTAAGTCCGAAGGTAAAAGTCTCCACTGAGGAAACCCACATCGCGTATCCGGACAAGGGCTCCAGGAGGTCGGATTCAACTGGCAGGTTCGTCCCGGTGAAGAAAAACTTCAAAATAAAGACTAAGTCAGAAGGTAACTTTTTAACCGAGGCCTCCCGCGACCTGTAGCCGAGCAGGGCTCCATCGCGGTCGGCCTGAAAGTTTGACTTTGCCCCGGTCGAGGTGCAACCAGATGACCCGATTGGCGCTTTTTGTTTCTAAGCGCTAGAAAAGTAATAATTCTTTAAAAATTCATATCTCCGGTTCCCCTGAACCGATTTTAATCGTTTTTGTGTCATTTTAAAGATAAAAATATAAACTATTTTTATAAATTGGTTTTGGATTTTTAAACTGTTTCCTGTGTTTTATTTAATTACTGTTTTGTGATATTTGAATGCTTTACACTTTGTCTCCTAAGTTAAGCCTTGACGCTCGTTGCCAAGCTACCAAGGGTTGAGCTGGGATTAATTTACTGAGACCTAACTGTACCTATGTGGAGGTTAGTGGCTTGTTGCTAGGTGTAGGTACCTACCTGCCCTACCAATAACCCATTTTCCAACATAATTGGAAGCAGCGACGGGATCCTGTACTTGTGTTCAATATCACGTTACAGTTTTAGGTAAAACAAATTAAAAATCCTTTAAATTGTCCTAGTGCAAAAATTGTTTTTAACTTTTAATTTGGATTAATTTCAATTATTGAATTTTTGTAATTGTTCTAAATTCTTGTTTCCAATTTTTGCAAAAAGTTTTTGTTGACACAAAACTAGGGAACCATGGAGCTTGATCTGGCTAGCCTACCCACACTGACAGTAGTCCAGCTTAGGGGGTTGTGTATTGAAAGAGGGTTGCCTGCAACCACTGATCTCAGGAAGCAAATCCTGATCACATCCCTGACAGCATGGGCTGAGGCCCAAGAGGTAGAGTCATAAGAAGCTCCAGAGGAGGGAGAAAGAAGGGAGGATGCAAGCTCTAACCACTCAGGGGAGGGAAGGCATCTGAGCCTAAGTGAGGATGAGGAAGAACGGTCCTCAGTAAATACAGTCACTAGGGGCAGACCCAAAGCTAGTGGTAGGAAGGGGGTCCTTTCAAGAGGAGAGAACCCATCCATCAGAGAAAGAGAGCTGGAGGCCCAGCTAGCATACATAGCTTTGGAAGCAGAGAAGCTGGCCCTAGAAAAGAAAAAGTGGGCATACAAAGAGAAAAGAGATGGAAGCAGCGATAAAGAAGCTGAGGTGTCCATGGGTGGGGGAGTTTGCCCCAGATTACCCAAGGGGGTGGTTCCTGCTTATGTAGAGGGGGATGACATAGATAAGTGGCTGGGGGCCTTTGAGAGGGCACTCCAAATGAGAAGGGTTAGGCCTCTATACTGGGGTTCCCTTTTGTGGGAGTTGGTCCCCAACTCAGGGAGGGATAGGCTTCTGACCTTAAGGGGGGAGGAGGCAGATTCATACCCTAGTATGAAGAGGTGCTTAGCCAAGAAGTTTGGTCTGACCCCAGAGCAATATAGAATGAAGTTCAGGGACACCCAGAAGGTCAGTACCCAGTCTTGGGTTGACTTTGTGGACATTTCACTAAAGGCACTAGAGGGCTGGATTATTGGTAACAAAGTAGATACTTATGAGGGGTTATACAATCTGATCATGAGAGAGCACATCTTGACCAATTGTACCCAAGAAAGGTTACGCCAGCATCTAGTGGACTCTAAGCAGACCAACCCTAGAGAGCTAGGGGAGGCAGCTGATGAGTGGTTGAGAACCAGGGTGGTTGTCAAGTCCCAGGGGGGAGACTCCAAGAAGGGGGGGACAGGTCCCCAAAAACCTAAGGAGGGAGGTGGTAAGCCCACCACAGAGACTCCCTCTGTACCCCAGAACCCTAAGAAGGAGGAGAGTAAATCCCACTCCCACTCTGACCAGCAGAGACAGTTAGACCCAGGGTTAAAAAAGCTCTTGGACAGTAGGGCTTGCTTTGACTGTCAGCAGACAGGTCACTTCAGAGGAGATGCAGCCTGTCCAAAGAAGGTGGTTAGCACTGGGCTGTCCAGTGTAGCCATAGAGGAGGATTCCTCAGATGATGAAGTCCTCCTAGCATTGTGCTGGGAGACAGGACCAGATGGTAAGCTGGTGATCCCTGAGGGTGGGAGTAGGCACTTCCACCACATTCAAGTGAATGGGATCCCTACCACTGGCCTGAGAGACACCTGTGCCAGTCACACTATAGTGAGTGACCGGTTAGTGACCCCAGACATGTATGTCCCAGGAAAGACAAAGAAAGTCAGGATAGCCACAGGGGAGGTCACCTCCAAACCTGTAGCCATAGTGCCCCTAGAGAGGGAGGGTATCCTTGACTGGATTAGGGTGGTAGTCAGTGCTGACCTTCCCCTAGATTGTATCCTGGGCAATGACCTCCCAGAGGTGAGTCTGGTCACAGATGGGGTGGTCGCCAAGGGCGCCCCCCCAACCCAAAGTCCTGGGGAGTCAGTCCCTACAGTTAGGAGACAGGGGTCCCCAAGAAAAGGAAAGAAGAAAAGGAAGGGTAGGCCACTCTTAAAGAGAGTTCCAGGGAGCCAAGGGCCTTCTGCCCCAGTAGGGGGGGAGCCCAGAGTTGGCACTGGTGAGGCCTCACCTGACCCCAAGGAAGTCCTGAGTAGTCAGGCAGCTGTCCAGATGCAAGGTGTTGCCCCTGCACTG
The DNA here is from genome assembly GCF_031143425.1 of Pleurodeles waltl. Taxonomy (NCBI): domain Eukaryota; kingdom Metazoa; phylum Chordata; class Amphibia; order Caudata; family Salamandridae; genus Pleurodeles; species Pleurodeles waltl. The sequence goes on along the minus strand of NC_090450.1, from coordinate 212,703,736 downwards.
ACAGAAGGGAGAGTGGAAGGAGGGTGTCTGCCACAGGAGGTGGTAGCCCCCCACTCTAGACAGCAAGAGGGCTGCCAGGACCCCAAAGTTGCCCCTAAAGCAGCTCAGCCACCTGTCAGTGGAGAGCTTAGGGTGTGGTTCTGGGTACTGACAGCTGTCAGTAGCCTCTGCTGGGTGCTAGCCTTCCTGGCAGCACTGTACTTGGCCTGGGAGGCAGACCCCAGGGCCAATAGCAAAGTAGGCCCCCTGACCCTATTGGTCATGGTGGGGTTGCTCAAGTGTTGGGTGACCTCTTTGGGTAAGCTAGGTGTTGCCCTAGCAAAGTTTGGAGTAGGGGAGGTGGGCACCTCACTACCCAAGTTGGCAGAGAGAAAGGAGGAAGACCCCCCTAGAGGAAAGTTTCAGTTTGTGTTGGGTCCTTTTACTGTTGGGATGGCTTCACTACCCATAGGGAGTGACCCTGACAGGAGGATATAAGGCAGAGTAGGCCCTGCAAAGGGACAGCCAGTTTTCTTCACTGTCTTCCTCGCCTAACAAGCCAGGAAGACTCTCCCAGGGTTGGGCTGAGTCTCCTGGGCGTGTGGGCTGGGGGGGGGGTTGTGTGAGAAAACAGGGCTGATTGCAGAGGCCCCATAACTTTTTGTCCCCATTTTCCACTTTTTGCTGGTGTTTTCCTGACTTTAAAGGTGCCCTGGGTACTGCTAACCAGTCCCAGGGCCTGTGCTCTGTGTAAAATGGATATGCAAATTAGGCTAATTATAAGTGGCTAAGTTAACCTACCTATAAGTCCCTAGTATATGGTAGGGCATGTAGGTTTAGGGACCACAGCATAGGTGGTGCACACCTAGGTGCATTGCTGAGGTGCCCAGTGTCATTTTAAAAGCAAGCCTGCCTTGCTGGCTGCTTTTAAATTAAAGTTATATGCAAATTCGACTTTGGAATTAAAGGTACTTCCAAAGTCTTAAACTACCTTATTTTTACATATAAGTCACCCCTAAGGTGTGCCCTATGTGCCCCTAGGGCTGGGTGCCATGTAACTATAAGCAGGGACTTTATAAAAATAGATTTATAAGCCCTGGTGAGGTAAAAACAGCCAAATTCGTTTTTCCCTCATTGAAGTAAATGGCCTTCATAGGCTAGAATGGGCAGACTTTATTTTAAATTTTAAAGTCTCCTTAAATGTTACATACCAAGAATTTGGTATCAAATTGATTGTTGTAATAAATCCCACAACTTCCAGTTGTTGGATTTAATATAACTTGTCCAGGTAAAAAGTTTAGACTTTACCTAAAAAGTTGCCAATTTCAGCTCTGCATTGTTTTTGCTGCTGTGCTCTGATTGGCCAGCCTGCAGCAGCTTCTGCCAGGCTACCTTGATAAGGTGTGAAGTGGCCTGACTTCACACAAAGGAATGTGCTTGGGGGAGAGAATCTCCCCTCAGCAGATGGTGAGGCAGGAAGGGGGAGGGCTGCCAAACTGGTCTTCAAAGGCAGAGAAGGACATTTGCAGTACCCAGCAACACCCCCACATCCTGCAACCCCAGACAACTAGGTGCCCCCTTGATTAGATTAGGAGAGGGCAGGAGAGGGGTGTGTTTATGATTTTTAGCCACACCAGTGGGTGGGCTCAGCCAGATGTAACCTCCAAAAATCAGATTCATCCATGTTGGATTTTTAGAGACTGTTGCCTTCTGGGATGGATTTTTGCCACACTTCCCAGGAAGTGGTCATCACAGGGGGACGACCCTGTCCCTGATTGGAGAACCAGGGCCCCCCTGCTTTTCACCCAGGAGCAAGGATAAAACTGGCAGACCTGCACCCACACCTCAGATCCCCTCCAGAATTCAACAAGAAAGGAACTAAAGAAGAAGAAGGACTGCCCTGCTGGACCCCTGGCCTGCACCTGGAACCTGCACTCAGAAGGACTGCACCAGCTGCACACTTGGGCTTCACCACAAGAAGGACTTTGCCTGGCATCAACTGGTTCAAGGAGGGACTCCCTGTTTGCTACAGGTGAAAAATTGCTAAACCAGAGTCCCCTGCACCAACTCCTGAAGAAAGCGACCAGCTGACCACTGTCCAGTGGCCAAAAAGGAGTTTGCGCCAGGTGCATTCTGGGAGTTGAAGTCCGCACCCCCCAAGGACCATCACAGAACTTCTGGACCCTTGGGGTGAGCTGTGGACCCCAAAAGAACCTTAAAAGAACATCTGGGTGAAGCCCCAGAAGTTTGGAAAAGATTTGAGAATTTTTGGAAAAAAGCTCCAGAGAGGGACCGACCCGCCGCTGAAATTCTAGCCGGCTTGCCTCAACCGCGACCCGGCCTGACTTCGTGGTTCGTCCCGGTAAAGAAAAACATCCAAAAAAGAGACTAAGTCCGAACGTAAAAAGTTGACCGGGACCTCCCAGCCATCGTATCCGAGAAGGGCTCCATGGACGTCGGATCAAGATCCAGGTTTACCCCGGTCGAAGGATTTTCATCTCGAAAAAACGACTAAGTCCGAAGGTAAAAGTCTCCACTGAGGAAACCCACATCGCGTATCCGGACAAGGGCTCCAGGAGGTCGGATTCAACTGGCAGGTTCGTCCCGGTGAAGAAAAACTTCAAAATAAAGACTAAGTCAGAAGGTAACTTTTTAACCGAGGCCTCCCGCGACCTGTAGCCGAGCAGGGCTCCATCGCGGTCGGCCTGAAAGTTTGACTTTGCCCCGGTCGAGGTGCAACCAGATGACCCGATTGGCGCTTTTTGTTTCTAAGCGCTAGAAAAGTAATAATTCTTTAAAAATTCATATCTCCGGTTCCCCTGAACCGATTTTAATCGTTTTTGTGTCATTTTAAAGATAAAAATATAAACTATTTTTATAAATTGGTTTTGGATTTTTAAACTGTTTCCTGTGTTTTATTTAATTACTGTTTTGTGATATTTGAATGCTTTACACTTTGTCTCCTAAGTTAAGCCTTGACGCTCGTTGCCAAGCTACCAAGGGTTGAGCTGGGATTAATTTACTGAGACCTAACTGTACCTATGTGGAGGTTAGTGGCTTGTTGCTAGGTGTAGGTACCTACCTGCCCTACCAATAACCCATTTTCCAACATAATTGGAAGCAGCGACGGGATCCTGTACTTGTGTTCAATATCACGTTACAGTTTTAGGTAAAACAAATTAAAAATCCTTTAAATTGTCCTAGTGCAAAAATTGTTTTTAACTTTTAATTTGGATTAATTTCAATTATTGAATTTTTGTAATTGTTCTAAATTCTTGTTTCCAATTTTTGCAAAAAGTTTTTGTTGACACAAAACTAGGGAACCATGGAGCTTGATCTGGCTAGCCTACCCACACTGACAGTAGTCCAGCTTAGGGGGTTGTGTATTGAAAGAGGGTTGCCTGCAACCACTGATCTCAGGAAGCAAATCCTGATCACATCCCTGACAGCATGGGCTGAGGCCCAAGAGGTAGAGTCAGAAGAAGCTCCAGAGGAGGGAGAAAGAAGGGAGGATGCAAGCTCTAACCACTCAGGGGAGGGAAGGCATCTGAGCCTAAGTGAGGATGAGGAAGAACGGTCCTCAGTAAATACAGTCACTAGGGGCAGACCCAAAGCTAGTGGTAGGAAGGGGGTCCTTTCAAGAGGAGAGAACCCATCCATCAGAGAAAGAGAGCTGGAGGCCCAGCTAGCATACATAGCTTTGGAAGCAGAGAAGCTGGCCCTAGAAAAGAAAAAGTGGGCATACAAAGAGAAAAGAGATGGAAGCAGCGATATAGAAGCTGAGGTGTCCATGGGTGGGGGAGTTTGCCCCAGATTACCCAAGGGGGTGGTTCCTGCTTATGTAGAGGGGGATGACATAGATAAGTGGCTGGGGGCCTTTGAGAGGGCACTCCAAATGAGAAGGGTTAGGCCTCTATACTGGGGTTCCCTTTTGTGGGAGTTGGTCCCCAACTCAGGGAGGGATAGGCTTCTGACCTTAAGGGGGGAGGAGGCAGATTCATACCCTAGTATGAAGAGGTGCTTAGCCAAGAAGTTTGGTCTGACCCCAGAGCAATATAGAATGAAGTTCAGGGACACCCAGAAGGTCAGTACCCAGTCTTGGGTTGACTTTGTGGACATTTCACTAAAGGCACTAGAGGGCTGGATTATTGGTAACAAAGTAGATACTTATGAGGGGTTATACAATCTGATCATGAGAGAGCACATCTTGACCAATTGTACCCAAGAAAGGTTACGCCAGCATCTAGTGGACTCTAAGCAGACCAACCCTAGAGAGCTAGGGGAGGCAGCTGATGAGTGGTTGAGAACCAGGGTGGTTGTCAAGTCCCAGGGGGGAGACTCCAAGAAGGGGGGGACAGGTCCCCAAAAACCTAAGGAGGGAGGTGGTAAGCCCACCACAGAGACTCCCTCTGTACCCCAGAACCCTAAGAAGGAGGAGAGTAAATCCCACTCCCACTCTGACCAGCAGAGACAGTTAGACCCAGGGTTAAAAAAGCTCTTGGACAGTAGGGCTTGCTTTGACTGTCAGCAGACAGGTCACTTCAGAGGAGATGCAGCCTGTCCAAAGAAGGTGGTTAGCACTGGGCTGTCCAGTGTAGCCATAGAGGAGGATTCCTCAGATGATGAAGTCCTCCTAGCATTGTGCTGGGAGACAGGACCAGATGGTAAGCTGGTGATCCCTGAGGGTGGGAGTAGGCACTTCCACCACATTCAAGTGAATGGGATCCCTACCACTGGCCTGAGAGACACCTGTGCCAGTCACACTATAGTGAGTGACCGGTTAGTGACCCCAGACATGTATGTCCCAGGAAAGACAAAGAAAGTCAGGATGGCCACAGGGGAGGTCACCTCCAAACCTGTAGCCATAGTGCCCCTAGAGAGGGAGGGTATCCTTGACTGGATTAGGGTGGTAGTCAGTGCTGACCTTCCCCTAGATTGTATCCTGGGCAATGACCTCCCAGAGGTGAGTCTGGTCACAGATGGGGTGGTCGCCAAGGGCGCCCCCCCAACCCAAAGTCCTGGGGAGTCAGTCCCTACAGTTAGGAGACAGGGGTCCCCAAGAAAAGGAAAGAAGAAAAGGAAGGGTAGGCCACTCTTAAAGAGAGTTCCAGGGAGCCAAGGGCCTTCTGCCCCAGTAGGGGGGGAGCCCAGAGTTGGCACTGGTGAGGCCTCACCTGACCCCAAGGAAGTCCTGAGTAGTCAGGCAGCTGTCCAGATGCAAGGTGTTGCCCCTGCACTGACAGAAGGGAGAGTGGAAGGAGGGTGTCTGCCACAGGAGGTGGTAGCCCCCCACTCTAGACAGCAAGAGGGGTGCCAGGACCCCAAAGTTGCCCCTAAAGCAGCTCAGCCACCTGTCAGTGGAGAGCTTAGGGTGTGGTTCTGGGTACTGACAGCTGTCAGTAGCCTCTGCTGGGTGCTAGCCTTCCTGGCAGCACTGTACTTGGCCTGGGAGGCAGACCCCAGGGCCAATAGCAAAGTAGGCCCCCTGACCCTATTGGTCATGGTGGGGTTGCTCAAGTGTTGGGTGACCTCTTTGGGTAAGCTAGGTGTTGCCCTAGCAAAGTTTGGAGTAGGGGAGGTGGGCACCTCACTACCCAAGTTGGCAGAGAGAAAGGAGGAAGACCCCCCTAGAGGAAAGTTTCAGTTTGTGTTGGGTCCTTTTACTGTTGGGATGGCTTCACTACCCATAGGGAGTGACCCTGACAGGAGGATATAAGGCAGAGTAGGCCCTGCAAAGGGACAGCCAGTTTTCTTCACTGTCTTCCTCGCCTAACAAGCCAGGAAGACTCTCCCAGGGTTGGGCTGAGTCTCCTGGGCGTGTGGGCTGGGGGGGGGGTTGTGTGAGAAAACAGGGCTGATTGCAGAGGCCCCATAACTTTTTGCCCCCATTTTCCACTTTTTGCTGGTGTTTTCCTGACTTTAAAGGTGCCCTGGGTACTGCTAACCAGTCCCAGGGCCTGTGCTCTGTGTAAAATGGATATGCAAATTAGGCTAATTATAAGTGGCTAAGTTAACCTACCTATAAGTCCCTAGTATATGGTAGGGCATGTAGGTTTAGGGACCACAGCATAGGTGGTGCACACCTAGGTGCATTGCTGAGGTGCCCAGTGTCATTTTAAAAGCAAGCCTGCCTTGCTGGCTGCTTTTAAATTAAAGTTATATGCAAATTCGACTTTGGAATTAAAGGTACTTCCAAAGTCTTAAACTACCTTATTTTTACATATAAGTCACCCCTAAGGTGTGCCCTATGTGCCCCTAGGGCTGGGTGCCATGTAACTATAAGCAGGGACTTTATAAAAATAGATTTATAAGCCCTGGTGAGGTAAAAACAGCCAAATTCGTTTTTCCCTCATTGAAGTAAATGGCCTTCATAGGCTAGAATGGGCAGACTTTATTTTAAATTTTAAAGTCTCCTTAAATGTTACATACCAAGAATTTGGTATCAAATTGATTGTTGTAATAAATCCCACAACTTCCAGTTGTTGGATTTAATATAACTTGTCCAGGTAAAAAGTTTAGACTTTACCTAAAAAGTTGCCAATTTCAGCTCTGCATTGTTTTTGCTGCTGTGCTCTGATTGGCCAGCCTGCAGCAGCTTCTGCCAGGCTACCTTGATGAGGTGTGAAGTGGCCTGACTTCACACAAAGGAATGTGCTTGGGGGAGAGAATCTCCCCTCAGCAGATGTTGAGGCAGGAAGGGGGAGGGCTGCCAAACTGGTCTTCAAAGGCAGAGAAGGACATTTGCAGCACCCAGCAACACCCCCACATCCTGCAACCCCAGACAACTAGGTGCCCCCTTGATTAGATTAGGAGAGGGCAGGAGAGGGGTGTGTTTATGATTTTTAGCCACACCAGTGGGTGGGCTCAGCCAGATGTAACCTCCAAAAATCAGATTCATCCATGTTGGATTTTTAGAGACTGTTGCCTTCTGGGATGGATTTTTGCCACACTTCCCAGGAAGTGGTCATCACAGGGGGACGACCCTGTCCCTGATTGGAGAACCAGGGCCCCCCTGCTTTTCACCCAGGAGCAAGGATAAAACTGGCAGACCTGCACCCACACCTCAGATCCCCTCCAGAATTCAACAAGAAAGGAACTAAAGAAGAAGAAGGACTGCCCTGCTGGACCCCTGGCCTGCACCTGGAACCTGCACTCAGAAGGACTGCACCAGCTGCACACTTGGGCTTCACCACAAGAAGGACTTTGCCTGGCATCAACTGGTTCAAGGAGGGACTCCCTGTTTGCTACAGGTGAAAAATTGCTAAACCAGAGTCCCCTGCACCAACTCCTGAAGAAAGCGACCAGCTGACCACTGTCCAGTGGCCAAAAAGGAGTTTGCGCCAGGTGCATTCTGGGAGTTGAAGTCCGCACCCCCCAAGGACCATCACAGAACTTCTGGACCCTTGGGGTGAGCTGTGGACCCCAAAAGAACCTTAAAAGAACATCTGGGTGAAGCCCCAGAAGTTTGGAAAAGATTTGAGAATTTTTGGAAAAAAGCTCCAGAGAGGGACCGACCCGCCGCTGAAATTCTAGCCGGCTTGCCTCAACCGCGACCCGGCCTGACTTCGTGGTTCGTCCCGGTAAAGAAAAACATCCAAAAAAGAGACTAAGTCCGAACGTAAAAAGTTGACCGGGACCTCCCAGCCATCGTATCCGAGAAGGGCTCCATGGACGTCGGATCAAGATCCAGGTTTACCCCGGTCGAAGGATTTTCATCTCGAAAAAACGACTAAGTCCGAAGGTAAAAGTCTCCACCGAGGAAACCCACATCGCGTATCCGGACAAGGGCTCCAGGAGGTCGGATTCAACTGGCAGGTTCGTCCCGGTGAAGAAAAACTTCAAAATAAAGACTAAGTCAGAAGGTAACTTTTTAACCGAGGCCTCCCGCGACCTGTAGCCGAGCAGGGCTCCATCGCGGTCGGCCTGAAAGTTTGACTTTGCCCCGGTCGAGGTGCAACCAGATGACCCGATTGGCGCTTTTTGTTTCTAAGCGCTAGAAAAGTAATAATTCTTTAAAAATTCATATCTCCGGTTCCCCTGAACCGATTTTAATCGTTTTTGTGTCATTTTAAAGATAAAAATATAAACTATTTTTATAAATTGGTTTTGGATTTTTAAACTGTTTCCTGTGTTTTATTTAATTACTGTTTTGTGATATTTGAATGCTTTACACTTTGTCTCCTAAGTTAAGCCTTGACGCTCGTTGCCAAGCTACCAAGGGTTGAGCTGGGATTAATTTACTGAGACCTAACTGTACCTATGTGGAGGTTAGTGGCTTGTTGCTAGGTGTAGGTACCTACCTGCCCTACCAATAACCCATTTTCCAACATAATTGGAAGCAGCGACGGGATCCTGTACTTGTGTTCAATATCACGTTACAGTTTTAGGTAAAACAAATTAAAAATCCTTTAAATTGTCCTAGTGCAAAAATTGTTTTTAACTTTTAATTTGGATTAATTTCAATTATTGAATTTTTGTAATTGTTCTAAATTCTTGTTTCCAATTTTTGCAAAAAGTTTTTGTTGACACAAAACTAGGGAACCATGGAGCTTGATCTGGCTAGCCTACCCACACTGACAGTAGTCCAGCTTAGGGGGTTGTGTATTGAAAGAGGGTTGCCTGCAACCACTGATCTCAGGAAGCAAATCCTGATCACATCCCTGACAGCATGGGCTGAGGCCCAAGAGGTAGAGTCAGAAGAAGCTCCAGAGGTGGGAGAAAGAAGGGAGGATGCAAGCTCTAACCACTCAGGGGAGGGAAGGCATCTGAGCCTAAGTGAGGATGAGGAAGAACGGTCCTCAGTAAATACAGTCACTAGGGGCAGACCCAAAGCTAGTGGTAGGAAGGGGGTCCTTTCAAGAGGAGAGAACCCATCCATCAGAGAAAGAGAGCTGGAGGCCCAGCTAGCATACATAGCTTTGGAAGCAGAGAAGCTGGCCCTAGAAAAGAAAAAGTGGGCATACAAAGAGAAAAGAGATGGAAGCAGCGATAAAGAAGCTGAAGTGTCCATGGGTGGCGGAGTTTGCCCCAGATTACCCAAGGGGGTGGTTCCTGCTTATGTAGAGGGGGATGACATAGATAAGTGGCTGGGGGCCTTTGAGAGGGCACTCCACATGAGAAGGGTTAGGCCTCAATACTGGGGTTCCCTTTTGTGGGAGTTGGTCCCCAACTCAGGGAGGGATAGGCTTCTGACCTTAAGGGGGGAGGAGGCAGATTCATACCCTAGTATGAAGAGGTGCTTAGCCAAGAAGTTTGGTCTGACCCCAGAGCAATATAGAATGAAGTTCAGGGACACCCAGAAGGTCAGTACCCAGTCTTGGGTTGACTTTGTGGACATTTCACTAAAGGCACTAGAGGGCTGGATTATTGGTAACAAAGTAGATACTTATGAGGGGTTATACAATCTGATCATGAGAGAGCACATCTTGACCAATTGTACCCAAGAAAGGTTACGCCAGCATCTAGTGGACTCTAAGCAGACCAACCCTAGAGAGCTAGGGGAGGCAGCTGATGAGTGGTTGAGAACCAGGGTGGTTGTCAAGTCCCAGGGGGGAGACTCCAAGAAGGGGGGGACAGGTCCCCAAAAACCTAAGGAGGGAGGTGGTAAGCCCACCACAGAGACTCCCTCTGTACCCCAGAACCCTAAGAAGGAGGAGAGTAAATCCCACTCCCACTCTGACCAGCAGAGACAGTTAGACCCAGGGTTAAAAAAGCTCTTGGACAGTAGGGCTTGCTTTGACTGTCAGCAGACAGGTCACTTCAGAGGAGATGCAGCCTGTCCAAAGAAGGTGGTTAGCACTGGGCTGTCCAGTGTAGCCATAGAGGAGGATTCCTCAGATGATGAAGTCCTCCTAGCATTGTGCTGGGAGACAGGACCAGATGGTAAGCTGGTGATCCCTGAGGGTGGGAGTAGGCACTTCCACCACATTCAAGTGAATGGGATCCCTACCACTGGCCTGAGAGACACCTGTGCCAGTCACACTATAGTGAGTGACCGGTTAGTGACCCCAGACATGTATGTCCAAGGAAAGACAAAGAAAGTCAGGATAGCCACAGGGGAGGTCACCTCCAAACCTGTAGCCATAGTGCCCCTAGAGAGGGAGGGTATCCTTGACTGGATTAGGGTGGTAGTCAGTGCTGACCTTCCGCTAGATTGTATCCTGGGCAATGACCTCCCAGAGGTGAGTCTGGTCACAGATGGGGTGGTCGCCCAGGGCGCCCCCCCAACCCAAAGTCCTGGGGAGTCAGTCCCTACAGTTAGGAGACAGGGGTCCCCAAGAAAAGGAAAGAAGAAAAGGAAGGGTAGGCCACTCTTAAAGAGAGTTCCAGGGAGCCAAGGGCCTTCTGCCCCAGTAGGGGGGGAGCCCAGAGTTGGCACTGGTGAGGCCTCACCTGACCCCAAGGAAGTCCTGAGTAGTCAGGCAGCTGTCCAGATGCAAGGTGTTGCCCCTGCACTGACAGAAGGGAGAGTGGAAGGAGGGTGTCTGCCACAGGAGGTGGTAGCCCCCCACTCTAGACAGCAAGAGGGGTGCCAGGACCCCAAAGTTGCCCCTAAAGCAGCTCAGCCACCTGTCAGTGGAGAGCTTAGGGTGTGGTTCTGGGTACTGACAGCTGTCAGTAGCCTCTGCTGGGTGCTAGCCTTCCTGGCAGCACTGTACTTGGCCTGGGAGGCAGACCCCAGGGCCAATAGCAAAGTAGGCCCCCTGACCCTATTGGTCATGGTGGGGTTGCTCAAGTGTTGGGTGACCTCTTTGGGTAAGCTAGGTGTTGCCCTAGCAAAGTTTGGAGTAGGGGAGGTGGGCACCTCACTACCCAAGTTGGCAGAGAGAAAGGAGGAAGACCCCCCTAGAGGAAAGTTTCAGTTTGTGTTGGGTCCTTTTACTGCTGGGATGGCTTCACTACCCATAGGGAGTGACCCTGACAGGAGGATATAAGGCAGAGTAGGCCCTGCAAAGGGACAGCCAGTTTTCTTCACTGTCTTCCTCGCCTAACAAGCCAGGAAGACTCTCCCAGGGTTGGGCTGAGTCTCCTGGGCGTGTGGGCTGGGGGGGGGTTGTGTGAGAAAACAGGGCTGATTGCAGAGGCCCCATAACTTTTTGCCCCCATTTTCCACTTTTTGCTGGTGTTTTCCTGACTTTAAAGGTGCCCTGGGTACTGCTAACCAGTCCCAGGGCCTGTGTTCTGTGTAAAATGGATATGCAAATTAGGCTAATTATAAGTGGCTAAGTTAACCTACCTATAAGTCCCTAGTATATGGTAGGGCATGTAGGTTTAGGGACCACAGCATAGGTGGTGCACACCTAGGTGCATTGCTGAGGTGCCCAGTGTCATTTTAAAAGCAAGCCTGCCTTGCTGGCTGCTTTTAAATTAAAGTTATATGCAAATTCGACTTTGGAATTAAAGGTACTTCCAAAGTCTTAAACTACCTTATTTTTACATATAAGTCACCCCTAAGGTGTGCCCTATCTGCCCCTAGGGCTGGGTGCCATGTAACTATAAGCAGGGACTTTATAAAAATAGATTTATAAGCCCTGGTGAGGTAAAAACAGCCAAATTCGTTTTTCCCTCATTGAAGTAAATGGCCTTCATAGGCTAGAATGGGCAGACTTTATTTTAAATTTTAAAGTCTCCTTAAATGTTACATACCAAGAATTTGGTATCAAATTGATTGTTGTAATAAATCCCACAACTTCCAGTTGTTGGATTTAATATAACTTGTCCAGGTAAAAAGTTTAGACTTTACCTAAAAAGTTGCCAATTTCAGCTCTGCATTGTTTTTGCTGCTGTGCTCTGATTGGCCAGCCTGCAGCAGCTTCTGCCAGGCTACCTTGATGAGGTGTGAAGTGGCCTGACTTCACACAAAGGAATGTGCTTGGGGGAGAGAATCTCCCCTCAGCAGGTGGTGAGGCAGGAAGGGGGAGGGCTGCCAAACTGGTCTTCAAAGGCAGAGAAGGACATTTGCAACACCCAGCAACACCCCCACATCCTGCAACCCCAGACAACTAGGTGCCCCCTTGATTAGATTAGGAGAGGGCAGGAGAGGGGTGTGTTTATGATTTTTAGCCACACCAGTGGGTGGGCTCAGCCAGATGTAACCTCCAAAAATCAGATTCATCCATGTTGGATTTTTAGAGACTGTTGCCTTCTGGGATGGATTTTTGCCACACTTCCCAGGAAGTGGTCATCACAGGGGGACGACCCTGTCCCTGATTGGAGAACCAGGGCCCCCCTGCTTTTCACCCAGGAGCAAGGATAAAACTGGCAGACCTGCACCCACACCTCAGATCCCCTCCAGAATTCAACAAGAAAGGAACTAAAGAAGAAGAAGGACTGCCCTGCTGGACCCCTGGCCTGCACCTGGAACCTGCACTCAGAAGGAATGCACCAGCTGCACACTTGGGCTTCACCACAAGAAGGACTTTGCCTGGCTTCAACTGGTTGAAGGAGGGACTCCCTGTTTGCTACAGGTGAAAAATTGCTAAACCAGAGTCCCCTGCTCCAACTCCTGAAGAAAGCGACCAGCTGACCACTGTCCAGTGGCCAAAAAGGAGTTTGCGCCAGGTGCATTCTGGGAGTTGAAGTCCGCACCCCCCAAGGACCATCACAGAACTTCTGGACCCTTGGGGTGAGCTGTGGACCCCAAAAGAACCTTAAAAGAACATCTGGGTGAAGCCCCAGAAGTTTGGAAAAGATTTGAGAATTTTTGGAAAAAAGCTCCAGTGAGGGACCGACCCGCCGCGGAAATTCTAGCCGGCTTGCCTCAACCGCGACCCGGCCTGACTTCGTGGTTCGTCCCGGTAAAGAAAAACATCCAAAAAAGAGACTAAGTCCGAACGTAAAAAGTTGACCGGGACCTCCCAGCCATCGTATCCGAGAAGGGCTCCATGGACGTCGGATCAAGATCCAGGTTTACCCCGGTCGAAAGATTTTCATCTCGAAAAAACGACTAAGTCCGAAGGTAAAAGTCTCCACCGAGGAAACCCACATCGCGTATCCGGACAAGGGCTCCAGGAGGTCGGATTCAACTGGCAGGTTCGTCCCGGTGAAGAAAAACTTCAAAATAAAGACTAAGTCAGAAGGTAACTTTTTAACCGAGGCCTCCCGCGACCTGTAGCCGAGCAGGGCTCCATCGCGGTCGGCCTGAAAGTTTGACTTTGCCCCGGTCGAGGTGCAACCAGATGACCCGATTGGCGCTTTTTGTTTCTAAGCGCTAGAAAAGTAATAATTCTTTAAAAATTCATATCTCCGGTTCCCCTGAACCGATTTTAATCGTTTTTGTGTCATTTTAAAGATAAAAATATAAACTATTTTTATAAATTGGTTTTGGATTTTTAAACTGTTTCCTGTGTTTTATTTAATTACTGTTTTGTGATATTTGAATGCTTTACACTTTGTCTCCTAAGTTAAGCCTTGACGCTCGTTGCCAAGCTACCAAGGGTTGAGCTGGGATTAATTTACTGAGACCTAACTGTACCTATGTGGAGGTTAGTGGCTTGTTGCTAGGTGTAGGTACCTACCTGCCCTACCAATAACCCATTTTCCAACATAATTGGAAGCAGCGACGGGATCCTGTACTTGTGTTCAATATCACGTTACAGTTTTAGGTAAAACAAATTAAAAATCCTTTAAATTGTCCTAGTGCAAAAATTGTTTTTAACTTTTAATTTGGATTAACTTCAATTATTGAATTTTTGTAATTGTTCTAAATTCTTGTTTCCAATTTTTGCAAAAAGTTTTTGTTGACACAAAACTAGGGAACCATGGAGCTTGATCTGGCTAGCCTACCCACACTGACAGTAGTCCAGCTTAGGGGGTTGTGTATTGAAAGAGGGTTGCCTGCAACCACTGATCTCAGGAAGCAAATCCTGATCACATCCCTGACAGCATGGGCTGAGGCCCAAGAGGTAGAGTCAGAAGAAGCTCCAGAGGAGGGAGAAAGAAGGGAGGATGCAAGCTCTAACCACTCAGGGGAGGGAAGGCATCTGAGCCTAAGTGAGGATGAGGAAGAACGGTCCTCAGTAAATACAGTCACTAGGGGCAGACCCAAAGCTAGTGGTAGGAAGGGGGTCCTTTCAAGAGGAGAGAACCCATCCATCAGAGAAAGAGAGCTGGAGGCCCAGCTAGCATACATAGCTTTGGAAGCAGAGAAGCTGGCCCTAGAAAAGAAAAAGTGGGCATACAAAGAGAAAAGAGATGGAAGCAGCGATAAAGAAGCTGAGGTGTCCATGGGTGGGGGAGTTTGCCCCAGATTACCCAAGGGGGTGGTTCCTGCTTATGTAGAGGGGGATGACATAGATAAGTGGCTGGGGGCCTTTGAGAGGGCACTCCAAATGAGAAGGGTTAGGCCTCAATACTGGGGTTCCCTTTTGTGGGAGTTGGTCCCCAACTCAGGGAGGGATAGGCTTCTGACCTTAAGGGGGGAGGAGGCAGATTCATACCCAAGTATGAAGAGGTGCTTAGCCAAGAAGTTTGGTCTGAACCCAGAGCAATATAGAATGAAGTTCAGGGACACCCAGAAGGTCAGTACCCAGTCTTGGGTTGACTTTGTGGACATTTCACTAAAGGCACTAGAGGGCTGGATTATTGATAACAAAGTAGATACTTATGAGGGGTTATACAATCTGATCATGAGAGAGCACATCTTGACCAATTGTACCCAAGAAAGGTTACGCCAGCATCTAGTGGACTCTAAGCAGACCAACCCTAGAGAGCTAGGGGAGGCAGCTGATGAGTGGTTGAGAACCAGGGTGGTTGTCAAGTCCCAGGGGGGAGACTCCAAGAAGGGGGGGACAGGTCCCCATAAACCTAAGGAGGGAGGTGGTAAGCCCACCACAGAGACTCCCTCTGTACCCCAGAACCCTAAGAAGGAGGAGAGTAAATCCCACTCCCACTCTGACCAGCAGAGACAGTTAGACCCAGGGTTAAAAAAGCTCTTGGACAGTAGGGCTTGCTTTGACTGTCAGCAGACAGGTCACTTCAGAGGAGATGCAGCCTGTCCAAAGAAGGTGGTTAGCACTGGGCTGTCCAGTGTAGGCATAGAGGAGGATTCCTCAGATGATGAAGTCCTCCTAGCATTGTGCTGGGAGACAGGACCAGATGGTAAGCTGGTGATCCCTGAGGGTGGGAGTAGGCACTTCCACCACATTCAAGTGAATGGGATCCCTACCACTGGCCTGAGAGACACCTGTGCCAGTCACACTATAGTGAGTGACCGGTTAGTTACCCCAGACATGTATGTCCCAGGAAAGACAAAGAAAGTCAGGATAGCCACAGGGGAGGTCACCTCCAAACCTGTAGCCGTAGTGCCCCTAGAGAGGGAGGGTATCCTTGACTGGATTAGGGTGGTAGTCAGTGCTGACCTTCCCCTAGATTGTATCCTGGGCAATGACCTCCCAGAGGTGAGTCTGGTCACAGATGGGGTGGTCGCCCAGGGCGCCCCCCCAACCCAAAGTCCTGGGGAGTCAGTCCCTACAGTTAGGAGACAGGGGTCCCCAAGAAAAGGAAAGAAGAAAAGGAAGGGTAGGCCACTCTTAAAGAGAGTTCCAGGGAGCCAAGGGCCTTCTGCCCCAGTAGGGGGGGAGCCCAGAGTTGGCACTGGTGAGGCCTCACCTGACCCCAAGGAAGTCCTGAGTAGTCAGGCAGCTGTCCAGATGCAAGGTGTTGTCCCTGCACTGACAGAAGGGAGAGTGGAAGGAGGGTGTCTGCCACAGGAGGTGGTAGCCCCCCACTCTAGACAGCAAGAGGGGTGCCAGGACCCCAAAGTTGCCCCTAAAGCAGCTCAGCCACCTGTCAGTGGAGAGCTTAGGGTGTGGTTCTGGGTACTGACAGCTGTCAGTAGCCTCTGCTGGGTGCTAGCCTTCCTGGCAGCACTGTACTTGGCCTGGGAGGCAGACCCCAGGGCCAATAGCAAAGTAGGCCCCCTGACCCTATTGGTCATGGTGGGGTTGCTCAAGTGTTGGGTGACCTCTTTGGGTAAGCTAGGTGTTGCCCTAGCAAAGTTTGGAGTAGGGGAGGTGGGCACCTCACTACCCAAGTTGGCAGAGAGAAAGGAGGAAGACCCCCCTAGAGGAAAGTTTCAGTTTGTGTTGGGTCCTTTTACTGCTGGGATGGCTTCACTACCCATAGGGAGTGACCCTGACAGGAGGATATAAGGCAGAGTAGGCCCTGCAAAGGGACAGCCAGTTTTCTTCACTGTCTTCCTCGCCTAACAAGCCAGGAAGACTCTCCCAGGGTTGGGCTGAGTCTCCTGGGCGTGTGGGCTGGGGGGGGGTTGTGTGAGAAAACAGGGCTGATTGCAGAGGCCCCATAACTTTTTGCCCCCATTTTCCACTTTTTGCTGGTGTTTTCCTGACTTTAAAGGTGCCCTGGGTACTGCTAACCAGTCCCAGGGCCTGTGCTCTGTGTAAAATGGATATGCAAATTAGGCTAATTATAAGTGGCTAAGTTAACCTACCTATAAGTCCCTAGTATATGGTAGGGCATGTAGGTTTAGGGACCACAGCATAGGTGGTGCACACCTAGGTGCATTGATGAGGTGCCCAGTGTCATTTTAAAAGCAAGCCTGCCTTGCTGGCTGCTTTTAAATTAAAGTTATATGCAAATTCGACTTTGGAATTAAAGGTACTTCCAAAGTCTTAAACTACCTTATTTTTACATATAAGTCACCCCTAAGGTGTGCCCTATGTGCCCCTAGGGCTGGGTGCCATGTAACTATAAGCAGGGACTTTATAAAAATAGATTTATAAGCCCTGGTGAGGTAAAAACAGCCAAATTCGTTTTTCCCTCATTGAAGTAAATGGCCTTCATAGGCTAGAATGGGCAGACTTTATTTTAAATTTTAAAGTCTCCTTAAATGTTACATACCAAGAATTTGGTATCAAATTGATTGTTGTAATAAATCCCACAACTTCTAGTTGTTGGATTTAATATAACTTGTCCAGGTAAAAAGTTTAGACTTTACCTAAAAAGTTGCCAATTTCAGCTCTGCATTGTTTTTGCTGCTGTGCTCTGATTGGCCAGCCTGCAGCAGCTTCTGCCAGGCTACCTTGATGAGGTGTGAAGTGGCCTGACTTCACACAAAGGAATGTGCTTGGGGGAGAGAATCTCCCCTCAGCAGATGGTGAGGCAGGAAGGGGGAGGGCTGCCAAACTGGTCTTCAAAGGCAGAGAAGGACATTTGCAGCACCCAGCAACACCCCCACATCCTGCAACCCCAGACAACTAGGTGCCCCCTTGATTAGATTAGGAGAGGGCAGGAGAGGGGTGTGTTTATGATTTTTAGCCACACCAGTGGGTGGGCTCAGCCAGATGTAACCTCCAAAAATCAGATTCATCCATGTTGGATTTTTAGAGACTGTTGCCTTCTGGGATGGATTTTTGCCACACTTCCCAGGAAGTGGTCATCACAGGGGGACGACCCTGTCCCTGATTGGAGAACCAGGGCCCCCCTGCTTTTCACCCAGGAGCAAGGATAAAACTGGCAGACCTGCACCCACACCTCAGATCCCCTCCAGAATTCAACAAGAAAGGAACTAAAGAAGAAGAAGGACTGCCCTGCTGGACCCCTGGCCTGCACCTGGAACCTGCACTCAGAAGGACTGCACCAGCTGCACACTTGGGCTTCACCACAAGAAGGACTTTGCCTGGCTTCAACTGGTTGAAGGAGGGACTCCCTGTTTGCTACAGGTGAAAAATTGCTAAACCAGAGTCCCCTGCACCAACTCCTGAAGAAAGCGACCAGCTGACCACTGTCCAGTGGCCAAAAAGGAGTTTGCGCCAGGTGCATTCTGGGAGTTGAAGTCCGCACCCCCCAAGGACCATCACAGAACTTCTGGACCCTTGGGGTGAGCTGTGGACCCCAAAAGAACCTTAAAAGAACATCTGGGTGAAGCCCCAGAAGTTTGGAAAAGATTTGAGATTTTTTGGAAAAAAGCTCCAGTGAGGGACCGACCCGCCGCGGAAATTCTAGCCGGCTTGCCTCAACCGCGACCCGGCCTGACTTCGTGGTTCGTCCCGGTAAAGAAAAACATCCAAAAAAGAGACTAAGTCCGAACGTAAAAAGTTGACCGGGACCTCCCAGCCATCGTATCCGAGAAGGGCTCCATGGACGTCGGATCAAGATCCAGGTTTACCCCGGTCGAAAGATTTTCATCTCGAAAAAACGACTAAGTCCGAAGGTAAAAGTCTCCACCGAGGAAACCCACATCGCGTATCCGGACAAGGGCTCCAGGAGGTCGGATTCAACTGGCAGGTTCGTCCCGGTGAAGAAAAACTTCAAAATAAAGACTAAGTCAGAAGGTAACTTTTTAACCGAGGCCTCCCGCGACCTGTAGCCGAGCAGGGCTCCATCGCGGTCGGCCTGAAAGTTTGACTTTGCCCCGGTCGAGGTGCAACCAGATGACCCGATTGGCGCTTTTTGTTTCTAAGCGCTAGAAAAGTAATAATTCTTTAAAAATTCATATCTCCGGTTCCCCTGAACCGATTTTAATCGTTTTTGTGTCATTTTAAAGATAAAAATATAAACTATTTTTATAAATTGGTTTTGGATTTTTAAACTGTTTCCTGTGTTTTATTTAATTACTGTTTTGTGATATTTGAATGCTTTACACTTTGTCTCCTAAGTTAAGCCTTGACGCTCGTTGCCAAGCTACCAAGGGTTGAGCTGGGATTAATTTACTGAGACCTAACTGTACCTATGTGGAGGTTAGTGGCTTGTTGCTAGGTGTAGGTACCTACCTGCCCTACCAATAACCCATTTTCCAACATAATTGGAAGCAGCGACGGGATCCTGTACTTGTGTTCAATATCACGTTACAGTTTTAGGTAAAACAAATTAAAAATCCTTTAAATTGTCCTATTGCAAAAATTGTTTTTAACTTTTAATTTGGATTAATTTCAATTATTGAATTTTTGTAATTGTTCTAAATTCTTGTTTCCAATTTTTGCAAAAAGTTTTTGTTGACACAAAACTAGGGAACCATGGAGCTTGATCTGGCTAGCCTACCCACACTGACAGTAGTCCAGCTTAGGGGGTTGTGTATTGAAAGAGGGTTGCCTGCAACCACTGATCTCAGGAAGCAAATCCTGATCACATCCCTGACAGCATGGGCTGAGGCCCAAGAGGTAGAGTCAGAAGAAGCTCCAGAGGAGGGAGAAAGAAGGGAGGATGCAAGCTCTAACCACTCAGGGGAGGGAAGGCATCTGAGCCTAAGTGAGGATGAGGAAGAACGGTCCTCAGTAAATACAGTCACTAGGGGCAGACCCAAAGCTAGTGGTAGGAAGGGGGTCCTTTCAGGAGGAGAGAACCCATCCATCAGAGAAAGAGAGCTGGAGGCCCAGCTAGCATACATAGCTTTGGAAGCAGAGAAGCTGGCCCTAGAAAAGAAAAAGTGGGCATACAAAGAGAAAAGAGATGGAAGCAGCGATAAAGAAGCTGAGGTGTCCATGGGTGGGGGAGTTTGCCCCAGATTACCCAAGGGGGTGGTTCCTGCTTATGTAGAGGGGGATGACATAGATAAGTGGCTGGGGGCCTTTGAGAGGGCACTCCAAATGAGAAGGGTTAGGCCTCAATACTGGGGTTCCCTTTTGTGGGAGTTGGTCCTCAACTCAGGGAGGGATAGGCTTCTGACCTTAAGGGGGGAGGAGGCAGATTCATACCCTAGTATGAAGAGGTGCTTAGCCAAGAAGTTTGGTCTGACCCCAGAGCAATATAGAATGAAGTTCAGGGACACCCAGAAGGTCAGTACCCAGTCTTGGGTTGACTTTGTGGACATTTCACTAAAGGCACTAGAGGGCTGGATTATTGGTAACAAAGTAGATACTTATGAGGGGTTATACAATCTGACCATGAGAGAGCACATCTTGACCAATTGTACCCAAGAAAGGTTACGCCAGCATCTAGTGGACTCTAAGCAGACCAACCCTAGAGAGCTAGGGGAGGCAGCTGATGAGTGGTTGAGAACCAGGGTGGTTGTCAAGTCCCAGGGGGGAGACTCCAAGAAGGGGGGCACAGGTCCCCAAAAACCTAAGGAGGGAGGTGGTAAGCCCACCACAGAGACTCCCTCTGTACCCCAGAACCCTAAGAAGGAGGAGAGTAAATCCCACTCCCACTCTGACCAGCAGAGACAGTTAGACCCAGGGTTAAAAAAGCTCTTGGACAGTAGGGCTTGCTTTGACTGTCAGCAGACAGGTCACTTCAGAGGAGATGCAGCCTGTCCAAAGAAGGTGGTTAGCACTGGGCTGTCCAGTGTAGCCATAGAGGAGGATTCCTCAGATGATGAAGTCCTCCTAGCATTGTGCTGGGAGACAGGACCAGATGGTAAGCTGGTGATCCCTGAGGGTGGGAGTAGGCACTTCCACCACATTCAAGTGAATGGGATCCCTACCACTGACCTGAGAGACACCTGTGCCAGTCACACTATAGTGAGTGACCGGTTAGTGACCCCAGACATGTATGTCCCAGGAAAGACAAAGAAAGTCAGGATAGCCACAGGGGAGGTCACCTCCAAACCTGTAGCCATAGTGCCCCTAGAGAGGGAGGGTATCCTTGACTGGATTAGGGTGGTAGTCAGTGCTGACCTTCCCCTAGACTGTATCCTGGGCAATGACCTCCCAGAGGTGAGTCTGGTCACAGATGGGGTGGTCGCCCAGGGCGCCCCCCCAACCCAAAGTCCTGGGGAGTCAGTCCCTACAGTTAGGAGACAGGGGTCCCCAAGAAAAGGAAAGAAGAAAAGGAAGGGTAGGCCACTCTTAAAGAGAGTTCCAGGGAGCCAAGGGCCTTCTGCCCCAGTAGGGGGGGAGCCCAGAGTTGGCACTGGTGAGGCCTCACCTGACCCCAAGGAAGTCCTGAGTAGTCAGGCAGCTGTCCAGATGCAAGGTGTTGCCCCTGCACTGACAGAAGGGAGAGTGGAAGGAGGGTGTCTGCCACAGGAGGTGGTAGCCCCCCACTCTAGACAGCAAGAGGGGTGCCAGGACCCCAAAGTTGCCCCTAAAGCAGCTCAGCCACCTGTCAGTGGAGAGCTTAGGGTGTGGTTCTGGGTACTGACAGCTGTCAGTAGCCTCTGCTGGGTGCTAGCCTTCCTGGCAGCACTGTACTTGGCCTGGGAGGCAGACCCCAGGGCCAATAGCAAAGTAGGCCCCCTGACCCTATTGGTCATGGTGGGGTTGCTCAAGTGTTGGGTGACCTCTTTGGGTAAGCTAGGTGTTGCCCTAGCAAAGTTTGGAGTAGGGGAGGTGGGCACCTCACTACCCAAGTTGGCAGAGAGAAAGGAGGAAGACCCCCCTAGAGGAAAGTTTCAGTTTGTGTTGGGTCCTTTTACTGCTGGGACGGCTTCACGACCCATAGGGAGTGACCCTGACAGGAGGATATAAGGCAGAGTAGGCCCTGCAAAGGGACAGCCAGTTTTCTTCACTGTCTTCCTCGCCTAACAAGCCAGGAAGACTCTCCCAGGGTTGGGCTGAGTCTCCTGGGCGTGTGGGCTGGGGGGGGGTTGTGTGAGAAAACAGGGCTGATTGCAGAGGCCCCATAACTTTTTGCCCCCATTTTCCACTTTTTGCTGGTGTTTTCCTGACTTTAAAGGTGCCCTGGGTACTGCTAACCAGTCCCAGGGCCTGTGCTCTGTGTAAAATGGATATGCAAATTAGGCTAATTATAAGTGGCTAAGTTAACCTACCTATAAGTCCCTAGTATATGGTAGGGCATGTAGGTTTAGGGACCACAGCATAGGTGGTGCACACCTAGGTGCATTGCTGAGGTGCCCAGTGTCATTTTAAAAGCAAGCCTGCCTTGCTGGCTGCTTTTAAATTAAAGTTATATGCAAATTCGACTTTGGAATTAAAGGTACTTCCAAAGTCTTAAACGACCTTATTTTTACATATAAGTCACCCCTAAGGTGTGCCCTATGTGCCCCTAGGGCTGGGTGCCATGTAACTATAAGCAGGGACTTTATAAAAATAGATTTATAAGCCCTGGTGAGGTAAAAACAGCCAAATTCGTTTTTCCCTCATTGAAGTAAATGGCCTTCATAGGCTAGAATGGGCAGACTTTATTTTAAATTTTAAAGTCTCCTTAAATGTTACATACCAAGAATTTGGTATTAAATTGATTGTTGTAATAAATCCCACAACTTCCAGTTGTTGGATTTAATATAACTTGTTCAGGTAAAAAGTTTAGACTTTACCTAAAAAGTTGCCAATTTCAGCTCTGCATTGTTTTTGCTGCTGTGCTCTGATTGGCCAGCCTGCAGCAGCTTCTGCCAGGCTACCTTGATGAGGTGTGAAGTGGCCTGACTTCACACAAAGGAATGTGCTTGGGGGAGAGAATCTCCCCTCAGCAGATGGTGAGGCAGGAAGGGGGAGGGCTGCCAAACTGGTCTTCAAAGGCAGAGAAGGACATTTGCAGCACCCAGCAACACCCCCACATCCTGCAACCCCAGACAACTAGGTGCCCCCTTGATTAGATTAGGAGAGGGCAGGAGAGGGGTGTGTTTATGATTTTTAGCCACACCAGTGGGTGGGCTCAGCCAGATGTAACCTCCAAAAATCAGATTCATCCATGTTGGATTTTTAGAGACTGTTGCCTTCTGGGATGGATTTTTGCCACACTTCCCAGGAAGTGGTCATCACAGGGGGACGACCCTGTCCCTGATTGGAGAACCAGGGCCCCCCTGCTTTTCACCCAGGAGCAAGGATAAAACTGGCAGACCTGCACCCACACCTCAGATCCCCTCCAGAATTCAACAAGAAAGGAACTAAAGAAGAAGAAGGACTGCCCTGCTGGACCCCTGGCCTGCACCTGGAACCTGCACTCAGAAGGACTGCACCAGCTGCACACTTGGGCTTCACCACAAGAAGGACTTTGCCTGGCTTCAACTGGTTGAAGGAGGGACTCCCTGTTTGCTACAGGTGAAAAATTGCTAAACCAGAGTCCCCTGCACCAACTCCTGAAGAAAGCGACCAGCTGACCACTGTCCAGTGGCCAAAAAGGAGTTTGCGCCAGGTGCATTCTGGGAGTTGAAGTCCGCACCCCCCAAGGACCATCACAGAACTTCTGGACCCTTGGGGTGAGCTGTGGACCCCAAAAGAACCTTAAAAGAACATCTGGGTGAAGCCCCAGAAGTTTGGAAAAGATTTGAGAATTTTTGGAAAAAAGCTCCAGTGAGGGACCGACCCGCCGCGGAAATTCTAGCCGGCTTGCCTCAACCGCGACCCGGCCTGACTTCGTGGTTCGTCCCGGTAAAGAAAAACATCCAAAAAAGAGACTAAGTCCGAACGTAAAAAGTTGACCGGGACCTCCCAGCCATCGTATCCGAGAAGGGCTCCATGGACGTCGGATCAAGATCCAGGTTTACCCCGGTCGAAAGATTTTCATCTCGAAAAAACGACTAAGTCCGAAGGTAAAAGTCTCCACCGAGGAAACCCACATCGCGTATCCGGACAAGGGCTCCAGGAGGTCGGATTCAACTGGCAGGTTCGTCCCGGTGAAGAAAAACTTCAAAATAAAGACTAAGTCAGAAGGTAACTTTTTAACCGAGGCCTCCCGCGACCTGTAGCCGAGCAGGGCTCCATCGCGGTCGGCCTGAAAGTTTGACTTTGCCCCGGTCGAGGTGCAACCAGATGACCCGATTGGCGCTTTTTGTTTCTAAGCGCTAGAAAAGTAATAATTCTTTAAAAATTCATATCTCCGGTTCCCCTGAACCGATTTTAATCGTTTTTGTGTCATTTTAAAGATAAAAATATAAACTATTTTTATAAATTGGTTTTGGATTTTTAAACTGTTTCCTGTGTTTTATTTAATTACTGTTTTGTGATATTTGAATGCTTTACACTTTGTCTCCTAAGTTAAGCCTTGACGCTCGTTGCCAAGCTACCAAGGGTTGAGCTGGGATTAATTTACTGAGACCTTACTGTACCTATGTGGAGGTTAGTGGCTTGTTGCTAGGTGTAGGTACCTACCTGCCCTACCAATAACCCATTTTCCAACATAATTGGAAGCAGCGACGGGATCCTGTACTTGTGTTCAATATCACGTTACAGTTTTAGGTAAAACAAATTAAAAATCCTTTAAATTGTCCTAGTGCAAAAATTGTTTTTAACTTTTAATTTGGATTAATTTCAATTATTGAATTTTTGTAATTGTTCTAAATTCTTGTTTCCAATTTTTGCAAAAAGTTTTTGTTGACACAAAACTAGGGAACCATGGAGCTTGATCTGGCTAGCCTACCCACACTGACAGTAGTCCAGCTTAGGGGGTTGTGTATTGAAAGAGGGTTGCCTGCAACCACTGATCTCAGGAAGCAAATCCTGATCACATCCCTGACAGCATGGGCTGAGGCCCAAGAGGTAGAGTCAGAAGAAGCTCCAGAGGAGGGAGAAAGAAGGGAGGATGCAAGCTCTAACCACTCAGGGGAGGGAAGGCATCTGAGCCTAAGTGAGGATGAGGAAGAACGGTCCTCAGTAAATACAGTCACTAGGGGCAGACCCAAAGCTAGTGGTAGGAAGGGGGTCCTTTCAAGAGGAGAGAACCCATCCATCAGAGAAAGAGAGCTGGAGGCCCAGCTAGCATACATAGCTTTGGAAGCAGAGAAGCTGGCCCTAGAAAAGAAAAAGTGGGCATACAAAGAGAAAAGAGATGGAAGCAGCGATAAAGAAGCTGAGGTGTCCATGGGTGGGGGAGTTTGCCCCAGATTACCCAAGGGGGTGGTTCCTGCTTATGTAGAGGGGGATGACATAGATAAGTGGCTGGGGGCCTTTGAGAGGGCACTCCAAATGAGAAGGGTTAGGCCTCAATACTGGGGTTCCCTTTTGTGGGAGTTGGTCCCCAACTCAGGGAGGGATAGGCTTCTGACCTTAAGGGGGGAGGAGGCAGATTCATACCCTAGTATGAAGAGGTGCTTAGCCAAGAAGTTTGGTCTGACCCCAGAGCAATATAGAATGAAGTTCAGGGACACCCAGAAGGTCAGTACCCAGTCTTGGGTTGACTTTGTGGACATTTCACTAAAGGCACTAGAGGGCTGGATTATTGGTAACAAAGTAGATACTTATGAGGGGTTATACAATCTGATCATGAGAGAGCACATCTTGACCAATTGTACCCAAGAAAGGTTACGCCAGCATCTAGTGGACTCTAAGCAGACCAACCCTAGAGAGCTAGGGGAGGCAGCTGATGAGTGGTTGAGAACCAGGGTGGTTGTCAAGTCCCAGGGGGGAGACTCCAAGAAGGGGGGGACAGGTCCCCAAAAACCTAAGGAGGGAGGTGGTAAGCCCACCACAGAGACTCCCTCTGTACCCCAGAACCCTAAGAAGGAGGAGAGTAAATCCCACTCCCACTCTGACCAGCAGAGACAGTTAGACCCAGGGTTAAAAAAGCTCTTGGACAGTAGGGCTTGCTTTGACTGTCAGCAGACAGGTCACTTCAGAGGAGATGCAGCCTGTCCAAAGAAGGTGGTTAGCACTGGGCTGTCCAGTGTAGCCATAGAGGAGGATTCCTCAGATGATGAAGTCCTCCTAGCATTGTGCTGGGAGACAGGACCAGATGGTAAGCTGGTGATCCCTGAGGGTGGGAGTAGGCACTTCCACCACATTCAAGTGAATGGGATCCCTACCACTGGCCTGAGAGACACCTGTGCCAGTCACACTATAGTGAGTGACCGGTTAGTGACCCCAGACATGTATGTCCCAGGAAAGACAAAGAAAGTCAGGATAGCCACAGGGGAGGTCACCTCCAAACCTGTAGCCATAGTGCCCCTAGAGAGGGAGGGTATCCTTGACTGGATTAGGGTGGTAGTCAGTGCTGACCTTCCCCTAGATTGTATCCTGGGCAATGACCTCCCAGAGGTGAGTCTGGTCACAGATGGGGTGGTCGCCCAGGGCGCCCCCCCAACCCAAAGTCCTGGGGAGTCAGTCCCTACAGTTAGGAGACAGGGGTCCCCAAGAAAAGGAAAGAAGAAAAGGAAGGGTAGGCCACTCTTAAAGAGAGTTCCAGGGAGCCAAGGGCCTTCTGCCCCAGTAGGGGGGGAGCCCAGAGTGGGCACTGGTGAGGCCTCACCTGACCCCAAGGAAGTCCTGAGTAGTCAGGCAGCTGTCCAGATGCAAGGTGTTGCCCCTGCACTGACAGAAGGGAGAGTGGAAGGAGGGTGTCTGCCACAGGAGGTGGTAGCCCCCCACTCTAGACAGCAAGAGGGGTGCCAGGACCCCAAAGTTGCCCCTAAAGCAGCTCAGCCACCTGTCAGTGGAGAGCTTAGGGTGTGGTTCTGGGTACTGACAGCTGTCAGTAGCCTCTGCTGGGTGCTAGCCTTCCTGGCAGCACTGTACTTGGCCTGGGAGGCAGACCCCAGGGCCAATAGCAAAGTAGGCCCCCTGACCCTATTGGTCATGGTGGGGTTGCTCAAGTGTTGGGTGACCTCTTTGGGTAAGCTAGGTGTTGCCCCAGCAAAGTTTGGAGTAGGGGAGGTGGGCACCTCACTACCCAAGTTGGCAGAGAGAAAGGAGGAAGACCCCCCTAGAGGAAAGTTTCAGTTTGTGTTGGGTCCTTTTACTGTTGGGATGGCTTCACTACCCATAGGGAGTGACCCTGACAGGAGGATATAAGGCAGAGTAGGCCCTGCAAAGGGACAGCCAGTTTTCTTCACTGTCTTCCTCGCCTAACAAGCCAGGAAGACTCTCCCAGGGTTGGGCTGAGTCTCCTGGGCGTGTGGGCTGGGGGGGGGGTTGTGTGAGAAAACAGGGCTGATTGCAGAGGCCCCATAACTTTTTGCCCCCATTTTCCACTTTTTGCTGGTGTTTTCCTGACTTTAAAGGTGCCCTGAGTACTGCTAACCAGTCCCAGGGCCTGTGCTCTGTGTAAAATGGATATGCAAATTAGGCTAATTATAAGTGGCTAAGTTAACCTACCTATAAGTCCCTAGTATATGGTAGGGCATGTAGGTTTAGGGACCACAGCATAGGTGGTGCACACCTAGGTGCATTGCTGAGGTGCCCAGTGTCATTTTAAAAGCAAGCCTGCCTTGCTGGCTGCTTTTAAATTAAAGTTATATGCAAATTCGACTTTGGAATTAAAGGTACTTCCAAAGTCTTAAACTACCTTATTTTTACATATAAGTCACCCCTAAGGTGTGCCCTATGTGCCCCTAGGGCTGGGTGCCATGTAACTATAAGCAGGGACTTTATAAAGATAGATTTATAAGCCCTGGTGAGGTAAAAACAGCCAAATTCGTTTTTCCCTCATTGAAGTAAATGGCCTTCATAGGCTAGAATGGGCAGACTTTATTTTACATTTTAAAGTCTCCTTAAATGTTACATACCAAGAATTTGGTATCAAATTGATTGTTGTAATAAATCCCACAACTTCCAGTTGTTGGATTTAATATAACTTGTCCAGTTAAAAAGTTTAGACTTTACCTAAAAAGTTGCCAATTTCAGCTCTGCATTGTTTTTGCTGCTGTGCTCTGATTGGCCAGCCTGCAGCAGCTTCTGCCAGGCTACCTTGATGAGGTGTGAAGTGGCCTGACTTCACACAAAGGAATGTGCTTGGGGGAGAGAATCTCCCCTCAGCAGATGGTGAGGCAGGAAGGGGGAGGGCTGCCAAACTGGTCTTCAAAGGCAGAGAAGGACATTTGCAGCACCCAGCAACACCCCCACATCCTGCAACCCCAAACAACTAGGTGCCCCCTTGATTAGATTAGGAGAGGGCAGGAGATGGGTGTGTTTATGATTTTTAGCCACACCAGTGGGTGGGCTCAGCCAGATGTAACCTCCAAAAATCAGATTCATCCATGTTGGATTTTTAGAGACTGTTGCCTTCTGGGATGGATTTTTGCCACACTTCCCAGGAAGTGGTCATCACAGGGGGACGACCCTGTCCCTGATTGGAGAACCAGGGCCCCCCTGCTTTTCACCCAGGAGCAAGGATAAAACTGGCAGACCTGCACCCACACCTCAGATCCCCTCCAGAATTAAACAAGAAAGGAACTAAAGAAGAAGAAGGACTGCCCTGCTGGACCCCTGGCCTGCACCTGGAACCTGCACTCAGAAGGACTGCACCAGCTGCACACTTGGGCTTCACCACAAGAAGGACTTTGCCTGGCATCAACTGGTTCAAGGAGGGACTCCCTGTTTGCTACAGGTGAAAAATTGCTAAACCAGAGTCCCCTGCTCCAACTCCTGAAGAAAGCGACCAGCTGACCACTGTCCAGTGGCCAAAAAGGAGTTTGCGCCAGGTGCATTCTGGGAGTTGAAGTCCGCACCCCCCAAGGACCATCACAGAACTTCTGGACCCTTGGGGTGAGCTGTGGACCCCAAAAGAACCTTAAAAGAACATCTGGGTGAAGCCCCAGAAGTTTGGAAAAGATTTGAGAATTTTGGGAAAAAAGCTCCAGAGAGGGACCGACCCGCCGCTGAAATTCTAGCCGGCTTGCCTCAACCGCGACCCGGCCTGACTTCGTGGTTCGTCCCGGTAAAGAAAAACATCCAAAAAAGAGACTAAGTCCGAACGTAAAAAGTTGACCGGGACCTCCCAGCCATCGTATCCGAGAAGGGCTCCATGGACGTCGGATCAAGATCCAGGTTTACCCCGGTCGAAGGATTTTCATCTCGAAAAAACGACTAAGTCCGAAGGTAAAAGTCTCCACCGAGGAAACCCACATCGCGTATCCGGACAAGGGCTCCAGGAGGTCGGATTCAACTGGCAGGTTCGTCCCGGTGAAGAAAAACTTCAAAATAAAGACTAAGTCAGAAGGTAACTTTTTAACCGAGGCCTCCCGCGACCTGTAGCCGAGCAGGGCTCCATCGCGGTCGGCCTGAAAGTTTGACTTTGCCCCGGTCGAGGTGCAACCAGATGACCCGATTGGCGCTTTTTGTTTCTAAGCGCTAGAAAAGTAATAATTCTTTAAAAATTCATATCTCCGGTTCCCCTGAACCGATTTTAATCGTTTTTGTGTCATTTTAAAGATAAAAATATAAACTATTTTTATAAATTGGTTTTGGATTTTTAAACTGTTTCCTGTGTTTTATTTAATTACTGTTTTGTGATATTTGAATGCTTTACACTTTGTCTCCTAAGTTAAGCCTTGACGCTCGTTGCCAAGCTACCAAGGGTTGAGCTGGGATTAATTTACTGAGACCTAACTGTACCTATGTGGAGGTTAGTGGCTTGTTGCTAGGTGTAGGTACCTACCTGCCCTACCAATAACCCATTTTCCAACACCCTGCGGCTGGTCCTAAGATGCTTGTTTTAGGTCCAGGGAGGACCTGGCCTGGCAGAGAGGGCTGGACTGTTCTCATGGGGTGTGGGATCAAGACTGATCTCTAATTGTCTCTGGTATGCCCAGATGTGGGTCCCTTTGTACCTGTGCCTCTGGATTCAAGCTAACCTGGTTGATGAGGGGTGATACCCCAAAACTGATCCAAGGAAGCTTGTTTCAGGTCAATGGAAAACCTGGCCTGGTAGTTCAGGCTGTACTGTTCTCATGAGACACAGGGTCAAGACTGATTTGCACATGGCTGGGTCTAAACTGAGGTGGCATGGTGAGCAAAAGAACAACAGATGAAACTCAGATCTGTGACTGGGGGTGAGTGTTTGAAAAGTATCAGCACTCCGTCCATCATCCTTTTGTGCTGCTAATGTCACCCTAAGTGGCCAGGGTTTGCCCAGACGGTGGGCCCTTGCTTTCTTTGCTAAAGGATTCCACCTAGCCTGGCTGTTGAAGGGTGATATCCTGAAACTGGTCCTAGGATACTTGCTTCAGGTCCAGATTGGACCTGGCCTGGCAATTCAGGCTGGACTATTCTCACGGGGATCAGGGTCAAGAACGATTTACATATGGCTGTGTCCAAACTGGAGTGGCATGGTGAGAAATAGGCAGATGGATAAAACCCATATCTGTGACTGGGGATAAGTGTTTAGTTTCAGTTATCCTTCTCTCATCCTTTTGTGTTACTAAATTCACCCTAAGAGGTCAGTGTATGTCCAGACGTGGGTCTGTTACTCACTGTGCCATTGGATTCTAGCTAGCCTGGCTTATTTCTTGAAACTGGCCCCAGGATGCTTGTTTCGGGTCCCAGTAGGACTTGGCCTGACAGTTCAGGCTGGACTGTTTTGATGGAGAGCAGTGGCAAGACTTATTTGCTTATGGCTGAATCCAAACTGGGTTGGCATGGTGAGGAAAAGAGCCATGGATAAAACCAGATCCGTGACTGGGGGAGCGTTTGAAAAGTACCACCACGCCGTTCATCGTCCTTCTGTGTTGCTTAAGTTGCCCTGAGTGGCCAGGGTTTGCCCAGACGTGGTTCCCTTGCTCACTGTGCCACTGGATTCAAGCTAGCCTGGCTGATAAAGGGGGATATCCCAAAACTAGTCCCAGGATGTTTGTTTCAGGTTTAGAGAATACCTGGTCTGGCTGATTGGGCTTGCCTGTTCCCACGGGGAGCAGGTTCAAGCCTGATTTGCATATGGCTGAGTCCAAACTGGGGTGGCATAGTGAGTTAAAACAACAGTGGGTAAATCCAGATTTGTGAGTGGGGGTGAGTGTTTGAAAAATGTCAGTACTCCATCCATCATCCTTTTGTCTTGCTAAAGTTGTCCTAAGTGGCCAGGGTATGCCTTGGTGTGGGTCCCTTGTTCATTGTACCATTGGTTCAAGCAAGCCTGACTGATGAATAGTGGTCCACTAAAACTGGTTCCAGGATGATTGCTTTGGTTTGAGAGAGGCCCTTATCTGGCAGTTCAGGCTGGACTGTTCTCACAGGGTTCAGGGTCAAGACTGATTTGCATGTGGCTTCCTCCAAACTTCTGTGGTATAGTAGGCAAGCGAACAATGGATAAAACCCAGATCTGTGACTGGGGGTTGAGTGTTTGAAAAACCTCAGTGCTCTGTCCATCATTCTTTTGTGTTGCTAAAATCGGCCTAAGTGAATAGGGTATGCCCAGATGTGAGTCCCCTGCTAACTGTGCTACTGGATGCAAGCTAACCTGGCTGATAAATGGTGATACTGTGAAACTGGTCCCAGGGTGCTTGCTTCAGGTTCAGAGAGGGCCTGGCCTGACGGTCTATCATCCTTTTGGGTTTCTGAAGTTGTCCTAAGTTGTCAGGGTATGCGCAGACAAGGGTCCCTTGCTCACTGTGCCACTGGATTCAAACAAGCCTAGCTGAGGAAGGGTGATACCCCAAAACTGGTCCCTGGTTGTTTGTTTCTGGTCCAGGGAGGACTAGGCCAGGATGTTCAGGCTGGACTGTTCTCACAGGGAGTGGGGTCAGGACTGATTTGCATATGGCTGGGTCCAAACTGAGGTGCCATGGTGAGCAAAAGAATGATTGATTAAAACATAGAACTGTGACTGGAGGTGAGAATTTGCAAAGTGTCAGCACTCTGTCAATTATCCATTTGTAATGCTAAAGTTGCCTTAAGTGGTCACCTTGTATATACTGTGCAGTGCATATCACCACTGGAGCGTCACTAAAAGTGACCCTCTGGTGGTGCTATGGGATCTGAAATATGCCCATACTGTCTTGCATGGTTTAAACTGTAACTATTCTGGCTAACTGAGGACTCCATATTAGTGTGGTGTAATTGCTAAAATAGAATGTAATGAAAGCTTGGTTTAGAGTGTTTGAGTGCCCAGGTACACACAGAGAAATAAAGAAGTGTGATTTACAGCTCCGTGTGGCTTGGTCATACAGCAGGTACGAGGCCAGGGAAGACGCTACAATGATCAACCTAATTTTCATTTGCATGTACCTCCCAAGCTGTGGGCCCAATTCCCAAACTCTATTTGTTACTATGTAAAGCAGTTATACTTATTTATTACAAAATGCTATTCCTACACCTACAAGCGTAAATGTCCACCTTCAACTTTCCTACCTTTTCCATTGGGAGATTTTCATACTTGTAGGTTTACTAAGTAGTAGAAAATTTGGGAAAGACCAAGAGCCAGATTTAAAGAAAAGTGGAGCAGCACGGTGCTGCCCCAAAGTTGACAGCGTCGCGCTGCATCACTTTAGAAACCCAGGGATGCACCGTATTTAACGGAATATGGCACACCCCTGCATTTCCCAAATTTAGCTGCCAGCGCCAACCCAAGCATCCTTGCACCATCGTGCAAGGGATGTCTGTGTTGAAGGGTGTGATTGTTTATGTGCAGGAAGGTGTCCCTTCCTGCACATAAACAATCACTAATGGCACTTTGACACTTCTGTGTGTGCTGCACAATGCAGCACACTCCAAAGTGCCAAAGTGTCATTTTCAAACGATTGTTTATGTGCAGGAAGGGACACCTTTGTGCACATAAACAATCATTTCTGTCATTTTGCCTTTTCTATGCATGCGGCAGAATGCAGCATGAATAGAAAAAGCAAGAAACGAGGAGGAAGAAAAGTATTCCTCCTCGTTGAGCCCTGCTAATGCCACCCCTGGGAGTGGTGTTAGATTTTGGCGCTGCCTCAGGCTTACGGAATTTCATAAATCTTAGGCAGCGTCAAAATGCAATGGGTGTTGCTCTGGCACGCCCACAGCAACACTCATTGCACGCCCCTTCCACGCACAGTGCTGCGTGGGAAGAGGCCGTATTTACAAGGTGGCGTAAAAAGTGCCTTTGGCGCTAAGGGCCTATAAATACGTCCCCAAGTGGAGTGGTGGGAAAATAGAGAATATTTACCTCAAAATGGGAGGGGTTTAGGGAAGGGTAGGTAGTGCTTTAGGAAGAACATGTAAATACAAACACCCACCCACTGAAGAGTGATCACATTGCAATTCACAAACTACACTTCTAGGGTTACTATAACTCAAAAGGCCATAAAACAATCTTAAATGTACTTCAGTCCAACCTTAACCACATGACCACTCACTGGTACTGCAACACCCTCCTATGGAAAATAATAGAGGCAGATACTTAAACTAGAACCGCATAGGAAATAATTGTAAAATAAACTAATTTCTTTTGGCTTTTTCAAATATATATATTTCAATAAACCAGTATATATACATAAAAACAAACCTTATTTTATTACAAAATACTTTAATAACCTTTTAATTGAAAAATAAATATAACCTTCAAAAACAGCTGAATTAACTTAAATAAATTTTGTGCGGACATAATAATAATTATAAACATGTTATAAATCTAAAACAAATTAAATATTTAAAACAAAATCCAGTTAATAATGTTGTTGCTATTTTATATTTTTGTTCTAAATTGAAATTAAAAATATAAAATTATTTTATCTTAATATTTAACATACAAATGTTTTGTTGTTTTTTATAAATGTAATAAACATCTAAAAAATCCTCATACTTTTCCATAGAGAAATTTCCATTCCAGTGGTGCAGACCTCCCCTACATGTGAGAAGTCACTAGTAGTACTCATAATAATTGACCTTGAATAAGCACTCTCGAAAAGTAGTCAGCAAGATTTTGATCCGTTCCTGGTCGTTGCACAACTGTATAATCGTATTCTTGAAACCGCAGTCCCCATTGTCAATCCAAGGAGGATTCTTGGCTTTTGGATTGCCAATTTTTTTTTTAAAAAGCGTGCTCAGTCACCAGCATAAAAGGCTTACTGTACAGGAATACATAGAAATGTTCACAAGCCCATACTACACTTAAACTTTCCTTCTCAGGCTGTGAGAAAGCATGTTCTGTCTGAGACAAACTTCTATTAGCATATACCACGAAATGTAATTTTGCATTTGGGTGTCCTCTATGCTATGAACATATAGCGCCTAATCCGACAGGGCTAGCGCCAACCACAATCTCTGTCTGAAGCTTGGATTGAAGTATGTCATTTCTGTAGCATTTTCAGTGGTGTGTTTGATTCTCTTGAAACTTTTTTCACATTCTTTTGACCATGTAAAGGAAAACTTTTCTTCATTAACTCTTGTCTGGGAGCACTAACAGTAGCAAAGTTCTTTATGTACTATGAACAGTAACTGGCCATTCTGGGAACAGAATGTACCATTGAAACATCTTGTGGGGTGGGTTAAGCATTTGTCAAAGCTTATACTTTTGCAGGATCAGGCGTCAACACCCATCAGAAAAGATGTAGCCAACCAATTTCAGTTCTGTCTTTTTGAACTCACACTTGTCTGCATTCAAGGTTAAACCTGCATCACTGAGTAATTGATATACTTGTGTGAGGGCTTTATCATGCTCCCTTTGGGTCACTCAAAAAACGAATATGTCATCATCATAATTTAATGCATTCACCACAGGTTGTATGATGCATTGTATAACATCTTGGAAAAGTTCTGCAGCCGATGACACACCAAAATTAAGGGGCATATTTGTAGTGCCGTAGCACCACCTTGTGCTACATTAACGTCACTGATTTTGAAATTAATGTGGCCCAACAAGGCTGAAATCCCCACACCTCATTTACAGGGTGGCGCATTGCATGCATTGTGCCACCCTGTAACCCATTGCGCTACACTATGCCTGCGCCAGGTGTAATGCATGCAAAGCGGCGTTCCCCTGTTAGGGGAGCCAGAAAAATGACACAAGAAAATATATGAGATTTCCTTATGCCATTTTTTATGCCACTTTTAACGCCTGTTCAAGAGCAGGCATTAAAAGGGGCCTTCCATTCTTTAGAATCAGGCCCTATGTACTCTGCAGGTGTAGCACCAATATTGTGGCCCTAGTGTTGCAGAGTACATCAATAGCGTTATGAATAATGACACTATTGCCCCCTAACCTGGTGTGCACTGCTTTAAATATAGCGCACACATGGTAGCAGTAGGGTGGTGCTAAGGGGCGGGGGAAAGTGGCACTGCACTCAGTGCAGCACCACCTTCCATTAATCTGCCCCTAAGTCTGTTATATCTAAACAAACCAGCATGTGTTGAAAAGGTTGTAATGTATATGCAGCTTTCTTTAAGTTCCAACTGATGATAACTTTCAATCAAATCAAGTTCTGAAACAATGGTGGCACCATTCAATTACGTTATCATATTAGCAATGTGCAGCCCTGGATGTCATTCTCATTCAATTACCTCAATTCAATTTGCCTAGTGCATGTCAAGGCATATGCACACAGTTGCTTCATGGTAATTTTTAGACACAACTTCTATGGGAGAAACCCATGGAGTTGGACCAGTGGAATGCTCAATATTGTTGTGCTTAAGTAATGATTCAAGTTCTTTTTTAATAGCTTTTTGTAAAGGAAAAGCAACTCATCTTTGTCTCTGAGCAACAGGACGTACATCCTCATTATTTTGCAGCTTTAATTTCACAGTCTTTGACTTTCCTAAATCATGAAAAAAATCAAGGAACTGGGCTTATTATTTCGTAATGAGCATCCATGTTGTAATTCACCAAAATCAGTACTGTGCCAGGAGCCATGTCGAAAGTGTGCAAGCAGGCACTTGCTGCTGTATTTTGAAGCACATGAATTGGTGGTTGCACTTTTGTTTTTTTTTGTGTATACTTTGGTCTTTGATGGCGTAAGCTAAGGTAACGGAAACAGTTGATTTTACTTTTCTTCAGGCATTATATTTATTGAAGCACCACCATCGATTATGAAATGTATTGAACATCCATTTATGAATAATGTAATCTTTGGAAAGTGTTTGTGTGAGCTCATCGCTTTGACATGTTTACTTTTCATTGACTGATTTTTTCCTCACAAGTGACCAGTACGACATGTGCATGTTTTTATGAGGTAAGTATTGGCATGTCACAATCACCTTGTTCACTTTCACTTAATACGGAACCAGAAAAACTGTTTGATGATGATTTAGATGATGATCAACTTCGTCTAGTATCTATGTGCCTCAACTGATGTCGCCGCTTATACTTATGGGTGCTTGTCAAGCATCGCTTCTGGAATGTAATGGTGGTCATTTTGTCTTTGCGTGGTGACACACATACTTTTTCCTTTGCTCTGCACTTTGTCACAAACGTGTTTTCTTAACCACAGCCTTTGCATATCTGACCAAAGGCGGGACACTTTCCTTCATGTGGAAACACAAATCCACATCTGAAACACAAATCTTATTCTGTGTAGACATCACTTTGTGTCCTTCAGTCTTTTGTTTCGAATTATATTTCATACTCATGACAGACTCACTCTGGGAACTTCAAGCCTCCATATCAGCAGCTCATCTCTCAGCGCATTCCTCAGCTATACTAGCCATCAACACTTGCTCCAGACTGAGGGTTTCTCTGAGCATTCATTGTCTGAATGAATGAGACATGCATCCATCGATCACTCTAAGCTGCATGGCTTCTTCGTCAATAAATTAATTGAATATAAGGTGTTTAATTACTGTGTGGAGTCTTTCCATGAATTCATAGATTGTTTTGCCAAACCTTTGACGTCCTTGACTGAAAATATATAGGGGCAGATTTACAAAAAGTGGCGCTGCACCTAGTGCAGTGCCACTTGTCTTGTTCCCCTAAGCGCCCCCTAACTCCAACATGTATTTAAAATATGGTGCACCATGGTGGTAGTCAGAGGGACTACGTCATACTTTTTTTATGCTAGTCTGGCAATTTGTAGGATTAGCGTAAAAAATGTTGACGCTAATCTTGCAAAGCACCCAGAGGCCCATTGGAAACAATGGGAGCCTCTGTTTAACGCCTGCTCTTGGCAAGCATTAAAAATGCTGATAAAAATGATGCAAAGAATACTGTTGTAAAATAGGAGCCATTCACACCACCACAATGGCCATGCCCAGGGGACAAATGTCAGGGCCCGAGCGGTGAAAAAAAAAAAATAATACTTACCAGGACTTACCTGGGATGGGTACCCCATCCTGTGGTGTTCCTCTGGTGTGGGTGGGGGTGTCCCTGGGGCCAGGGAAGGGCACCTGTGTGCACTTTCCATGGTCCCTGACCATGGAAATATGCCAACAGGTCCCCTTACACCTGCCCATACCCAGGCATTAAATAATGGCGCTAAGCAGGCTTAGAGCCATTATTTAAGGCCCCCATTCCCAGTGCTAGATTTTAGCACAGGAGGATAAATATGGCGCCAACGCCATTTCGTCCTTCTCTGGACGGGAACGCCTACCTTGCATCTCATTGACGCTAGGGAGGTTTTCACGTCCAGAAAACAACGTTAACTCCATAACTTTGGAACTAGACGTGTCTAGCACCAAAGTATAAATATGGAGTTAGGTTTGCGCTGAATTAGCGTAAAAAAAATGACGCGAAAGCAGCGCAAACCGAGTATAAATATGGACCTAAGTTTTCAGCAGATCTGGATGATGGTGAAAAGCAATGTGCCAAAATATAGTAGCGTACTAGTTTATATAAGGGGCTCTGTAAGTGATCAGTAGATCAGAACCAGTTTTCTATTTCATTTCTCCTTTTTTTGACTGGTAACATGAATTCCTTGCTATGGCAGGTCATTGGAGCCACAGTCTGTGTCTCATTTCTTATTGTTGAATTTGAGAAAGGCGATATATTTTTTCCCGTTTCCAACCCTGACTGAACTGCTGAGGGCCCTGTTGTCTTGGTACCAAGGGTAATGCTATTTAAGTTTGAAAGTTGTGCTGAATCAATCTAATGATTGGAAGGGGGAAACAAATGCTTCAGTATATTGCCTTTGCTATTTGCAAAAGAACAAACCAGCCTCCCTGACGCTCCTGTTACTGAGCTTTATCTCAACGTCTATCGCTGCTTTAGTTACCTATATGTCTTGTTTTATATGCTTTCTATGGCATGTAGCTTAGAAGCTACCAATTTAACTTTGGCTGAGAGGACAGAGTCTACACAGTTAAAATATGGGGGCATATTCACGAGCCCCTAGCCCCACGGTAGCGCCACTTAAGTGACGCTCCGGTGGCGCTATGCACTGCACCGTATTTACAAGGTTTTTACACTTTACACACTTTACACTTTTGTGGCTTAACACCACCTTGTAAATACAGCCCCTTCACACGCAGCCCTTTGCGTGGAAGGGGTGTGCAATGGGTGGTGGAAGGGGTGTGCAATGGGTGTTGCCGTGGGCGTGCTAAAGCAACACCCATTGCATTTTGACACTGCCCCGGATTTACGAGTTTACGTAAACCTGATGCTGCCCCAAAGTATAATGCCACCTATGGGGTGGTGTTAGGGTGGCACAACGAGGAGAAATGCTTTCATTTCTCCTCGTTTTTTGCTCTTTCTATGTCTGGTGCACTTTGCAGCACACATTGAAGGAGCAAATCGCCATTGAAGATTGTTTTTATGGAGGAAGGTGTCCCTTGCTGCACAAAAACAATCTTCCCCTCAACTCAGCCATCCTTGCACTGTGGTGCAAGGGTGGTTGCGTTGGCGCGTGGCAGCAAATTTTGCATCCGCACAGGGGAAACACAGGGGTGCGCCATATTATTGTAAATATGGCATATCCTTGCATTTTGAAAATGACGGTGTTCAAGGCTGCCAAATTTGGTGCCGTGACGTCCACCATCATTTTCACTTAAATCTGGTCCATGGTCTGCGAGAAAACAAGGCCCAATTGTGTTAATAATAAAGTGTGTCATATATATTTCTTGAAGTATGTTAGTGTAAGGATTGAGACAATGTTTTGAAGGATCATTATATATATTAACCATTTGTG
Organism: Pleurodeles waltl; assembly: GCF_031143425.1. Classification (NCBI taxonomy): domain Eukaryota; kingdom Metazoa; phylum Chordata; class Amphibia; order Caudata; family Salamandridae; genus Pleurodeles; species Pleurodeles waltl. Next base: position 212,665,224 of record NC_090450.1, on the reverse strand, counting down.
AAGATATATCGAGGAGCTACTTGTTAGTTTTGAACCAGTTTTTCGCGCTTTATCTTATAACAGGAATGTCTTTAAGGAAGAACTCTTTGTAGCCCTGGCTAGCCCTTTACCAGGCACTACTGTGGCAACCCTGACCTAGAAGCAAGGTAGGTCTCTTTAACAACAGAGAACGGAGGCAGCTTAGTTGTGTGTGGTTAATACAATACATTTTCCAGTGGCATAGCTATAGTAGTACAACATGTACAATGGCACCAGGGCCCGGGACCCAAGGAGTTTTAGGTCCCTCTGAACTTTAAAATGGCTCTAATTTAATAGCCAACCAGCAGAGAGGGGCAGGGCCACTGACATCATAAATTGTAAGATGAAGTTCAAGAATGCAGCACAGAGACCTGAGCGTGTCTATATTTAGGTGTGTTCAAGAATAGTAAGCAGTTATCTTTGTCAGAGACTGGCCCCAAGGTAAGTCTGGGCAACAGTCTGTCTCTATGCATTATCAAGAAAAGGTGTTTCAACAAACCAATGTAATATTACTCAATTCACTTACATTAATAGATTGCCTTACTTGGATCGTACTAGTCATATTGAAGCCATGGGTACGTCAGTGATAAGGGTTTTACTTAATGAGCCATCTTCTGTGGGAATTGTCTTGTTCTCTCATGGTGCCTACCGGAAACTGTCAAGTTTCCAAGTCTAGTTCCTATGTCTAGCATCATGCGGATGTTTACTGACTGGGATAGGCATCCAGTCCTCCTTGTCCCTTAATCCCTACAGTGTTGTCATCATAGCACTACAAATCCCATTCCTCTTTGTGTGAGATGAGCTATGTAACACTGTGAGCGTTCATGTCCCTTTGTCAAGGTTTACTGAGTCACTTGTCTTTAGAGGGATACGGTAGAGGAGAGTTCATCAAATGTGGGAGGAGGACACTGGCAAAGAGGTCATGCTAAAGAAAGTGCTGTTTTTTAGTTTGAAAACCAGTGACAGCAGTCACTATGTCCTAGGTCATCTGTAACATCTTTTGAACACTCATTTCCAGTGTTAAAGGGTGGTGCTAATCCTCAAAGCCCCCTCTTCTCTTTTCAGTTACTCTGGCTACTTTTACACTCTAGCGAGATCAAACTCCCCATTTCACGCTGAAATCAGTATTTGATTACTTTTTAAAAGGAATAGCTGAACGTAACTACAGTCTTTGAATTGGTAAATATGGTTAGAGCTGCCATTTTGTAAGATAATTATGAAAAAATGTTTGTGATCCTGTCAGGCCCAGATTACATTTATACAGTGTAGTGAGGCACAGAAAAGTTTGAAGACCATAGATGTAGGTGTGAATTGGGTGTCAGGAGTTGTAGGAGGCGCATCATTTAGCTGTTAAGGAGGGAATAGCGTGGAAGTCTCCAAAACCATATACTGTGCTATGGTGTCTCTGTAGCATGGTGAGTATGATTTTGCAGGTCACTCTTTGACAAGGCCACAATCTTAGCAGATTTGCTCACAGGATGATGTCTTCTAAAATCATTTTTGTGGGATATTATTCCTACAAGAACATTGCCATGGAGAAATCGTCTGCACTACGCTGGTGAGGAGCTCCCGCCCACCACCCTTACATTTGAGAAACCTACACGAAGCTTGCAATCCAAGGAGTATTTAGCAGCGTTTCTGTATGATAAATAGCTAGGCGAATGTTTCATAATAAATACTGCTCACCCATCGTGGCTGTAAGAGGGCCTTAAATTTGCACTATATGACGAGTGACTGTGAGTATTAAATCCCATATTTCACCTTATAAATCTGTGTGTTATGTAGCGTTGAAGGATTAATAGAGTATTGACACGAGATTAGATTTCTCAAGTAACAGTATTTTCCTAATAGCTACTTTAGCTTTAGAATACCCATAAGCCCATTAAGTAACATTAATAGTGGCTCTTGTTAGGAACCGGATCTAAAATGATCATTCATTACTCCCGTTGTTAGGGGTGATAGCCCCAGAAGGGAGTTGATGACCAGTGTTCTACAGTAAGGTTCTTTGTGTGAGGAATGGTAATTCCTCCAGCGCATTTTTAGAGGTATCACTATAATCGATCGAGGCCGTTAGAACAAGTGTGTCTCACTTTTCCAACAATAGAAGCCTGTGGTATTATTGGTGGATGAGAATGAGCTTGACGTGGCACAGGGTACCTGCAACTAGTTGGACAACATGCACTACACTTCCTCCATATTGATAAACCCAGCAATTACAAGTTTAGGGTATTACAAAGACACCAGCCACATACTGCACAAAACAAACAATGCAAAAACATATACAGGATTAATAAGTGACTCCTGCACTAGAAATGTATGTATCAAATAATATTTGTTGCACTAACACGAAGCATAAAAAAGGCTGAATTGGACATTATGTATACAGAGCTTATTTGGCATTTTAGGTTTGGCATGAGCCAGGGGGCGAGGAATGGAAGGGACTCTAGGGATTAGAACTTGTAAAACATGGAGAATAAACAGGAATTACACTGTGACAACCTCGTAGTCTACATTCTTTCACCGGACACCTATACAGATTCCTCCCAAGGTCCCACTTAGACCGAACCTGCACAACAAAACACTGTTGATTGTCTATTGAGTGTGTATGGAGATATTGACTACCTAAGTGTCTCGCACCTTCACTGGCCTAATGACCTATAACAGAAGTTACGACCTTGATTGTTAATGTTATTTCACATACAAAGTGCATAGGAAACTATACGATGCAGTTGCAGTATCACATAATCAGTCAGGAACAAATGCACAAAAATACCACGTTCTCACAGCACATCTTGTACCTATTAAAGAGAAAGCACATAGGATTGTGCACACTCTGTCACACAAAGTATTGAACAAGGTCTCACACATGGAGCCCAAATATGTTCTCAAAACAGCTTGCTTTTCTGCAGCACTTAGAGTGCTCCCATGTAGGAGTAAGAGAAGTGGAATTTACTTGCAGAGAAGCTGCCAGACAGCACAGTCAGAAAACTGTAGATGATGAAAGCTTGGTATTGGTGGAACCATGATGACTTCCACCGTCGGCCATAGGTCTTTATTATGAGTTACCCATATTATGGTGTGGGGGAATGAGGGGAGTTAGAGTCACTTATTCCAACTGGCATCCTCACACCAATTCAGTTGTTTACGCTTTGTGGGGAGTATTACAGCTCTTCCCCCCCTCCCCCCCCACCACCCCTACTACCCTATCTCTCAACTTTAAGGGGACACTGCTTCAGGTAAATCATAATAAGGGCCTTTGATTAGGAACACTGCTTTAAGAAACAATGACTGGTGGGTGATACTGATGTTCTGAGTAACAGGTAAAGACACGGAGACTTGTACAATACTTGTGCATCACACAAAGGCACACCACATAAGGCCATGACCGTGTGCACGTGATTAGTCTCACCCTGAAGCCATTGATACGCACTGACAAGCAAGCATTCACAGAGGTGACACATGCTTATCTAAGGTCTGCACAGACAGGATTAGTTCTGACAGGATGCATCCATGGATTTATTTTCCGTAGCTCGTTGCTGCCCCCTTTCTTAGTTTAGTTCAGGTAAAAATCACTCATTAAACAATGAAAACACATAACACAAATCAAATGCACTGAATATAAGCAATAAAACATAAAAATAAGAGTACTATTAAACAATACATAGCATACATCATCAATACTTTGAAGGTTACACACAATAGGCACGAGAAAAATGTCTTATTAAGTGGAATGTGGCAACCCCTTTACTCCTAATCATTGAATCTGATTAAGTATAACAGTATTAACCACTTTCAGGCAAGTGTTTTTTATAAATATCCAACAGGGCACACTGTTGGTGCTTTCAGGCTGTACCTACACCAGGAAGAAAACAGGAAACGTAACAGAACACATATTGGCAGCCCTACTAGAATTACATACTGTAATGCTACATGGGTAGTATTATAGATGAGGTGCACTGGCCTTGCTCCCTGCACAACTTTAACAGGATGCGTACGGTGCAAACAAGACCAGTGTACCCCATTACAGATAATGTGCTGGCTCACAACTGCCATCAGGTCATTCGTGAGGGCATACCAATAAAAAAGGTGTAGTGACTGTTTTGAGCACCTGCTTCATCTTTTGTAGCTCAGGAGGCTTGCTCTTTAACGGTTGGACAGAGAGCCCACAACACAAGGATGGAGAGAGTGACTGCACCAGCCTGCAAGGGGAGCTCATGGGACCCCCTTTTCCTCACTTGCAGATCTTGCCCTTGCGCATGCATTGACTGTATGTCATCTCTTCATGGTGCAGTCAGTGCGCCTCCTGAGGGCCACTTTGCCTCTGTGCACATATACATAAAACGGCACAAGCACAGAGGAAAAGTGTTTCCATCCTTTGCATGAGGCCAATTCTATACTTATATTGCTCAGAGGCCCTGCTCACAAATGGGAAAGTATGTTCCTATAACAGATTGCTTCTCTTCATTTTTAGATTTAGAATTTTTTAACGTTGCAAAGAAGGCTTATTGGCGGATTGATAGGTCACAGCCCGCTCCCTTTTCTAAGCACAGGCCTTACCTGTGTACCCAGCCCTCTTTTGGGAATTGGCATGTCATGAGAATTAAGGGGCATATTTATACTTTTTGATGCAAAACTGCACTAACACTGGTTACAGTAAAAAAATTTTACACTAACCAGCCTAAACTCATTTTTTGGTGCAAAACCCTCTTTTTCCATACCGCCAGCCCCACCCGGCTAACATTATGTTTTTTGTTTTTTTTTACGCTAGCCTACCCATTTCACCCGCTTGCACCATTCCATAACTCTGGTGCCCGGCTGTTGCTCAGAAATGGTGCAAGCCGGTGCTAAACGTTCTGGTGCAAAACTGCGTTGGTGCAGTTTTGCACCAAAAAGTATAAATCAGGGCCCTGGTCTCTCGGTGAAGGTTCATGGGATCCCAGGAGCCCAAAGTTAATAAAGAAAGGCTCAGATTTAAGAGGGCCTAGAGCCTCCTTGTGCCACATTAGCATAATTTTTTATGGTAATGTGGCCCAACAAGGTCAAAAAACACAGTGAGGCACAAGTAAACTGGTGCATCAAGAACGATGCACCAGTTTGTTGTGAATGAAGCCCTTTGGGTCTGATTTATACTTCAGAAAGGTCAACAGATGTGGCTGTGTAAAATGGTGCGCACTTCCAATATGTCTGCCACAATAGATGGTTGAAGTTTATGCTGAGAGAGTCATTATTCGTGAGGAAGAGTGCTCCAGTGGTACCACACCCAGCCACAAGGTGTGAGGGTCGTAACCTATGTAGGTCACAGTCCATTTAAGTAAAACAGAAAACCACGGCACATCTCAAGGCCATTTATTCCTTGGTGATTGTAGCAGGAGAATTGGTGAAAGAAAACAGCCGACACGTGTTTCGTCACACTGGACTTTTTCAAGGCTTTCGTAGATTAGAGGTATTGGTAATGTATATTATACTCCAGTGGTCATGAAAATAGACCAGATATGTGTGGTATGTCAAGCGTTAACAGGGGGAGTCCGTAGACCATGATACGTCTGTTACCGGTCTCCCGTCACTACTGCTTATGGATCAGATGCGACGCGATCCATAAGCAGTAGTGACGGGAGACCGGTAACAGACGTATCATGGTCTACGGACTCCCCCTGTTAACGCTTGACATACCACACATATCTGGTCTATATTCATGACCACTGGAGTATAATATACATTACCAATACCTCTAATCTACGAAAGCCTTGAAAAAGTCCAGTGTGACGAAACACGTGTCGGCCGTTTTCTTTCACCAATTCTCTTGCTACAATCACCAAGGAATAAATGGCTTTTACTGTGACCTTGAGATGTGCCGTGGTTTTCTGATTTATACTTCCTTTGCAACAAATTTGCATACATTTTTTTACACAAATTCAGTGCAAAACTAACTCCATATTTGTACTTTCACGCTAGACCTGTCTAGCGCCAAAGTTATGGAGTTAAAGTCATTTTTTGGACGTGGAAACCTACCTTGCGTCAATGCGATGCAAGGTAGGCTTTCCCGTGCAAACAAATGACTCTATGGCCTTAGAGCCATATTTATCACCCCGTGCTAAAATCACACGTGGGAGGGATCAAATAATGTTGCAAAGCTTGCTTTGTACCATTATTTAATGCTTGGGTCAGGGCAAGCGTTAGGGGACCTGTGGACCTATTTCCATGGTGGAGCACCATGGAATAAGCCCACAGGTGCCCTCCCCAGGCCCCAGGCCCCAGGGACACCCCAACCCACACCAGAGGGACAGAGGTGGAAGGGAGACCCCATCCCAGGTAAGTATAGGTAAGTACAGGTAAGTATTTTTATGTTTTTTTACGTGCCATTGGGGGACCTGAAATGGGCCCCCCTACATGGTACTGGGTGCAATGGCCATGCCCAAGGGACCCTGGTCCCCTGTACTGGCCATTGGGGTGGTGGGCATGACTCCTGTCTTTTCTAAGACAGGAGTCATGTGGTATGGATGGTTTTGCATCAGAAAATGACACTAGGCTGGTTAGAGTAGTTTCTTTTACTCTAACCTGCCTAATGTAATTTTTTGGTGCAAAACCCCTTTCTCCCATACCGCCACCACCACCCGGCTAACGTCATTTTTTTTACACTACCCTACCTTTTGCGCCGGCTTGCACCATTCCTTAAATATGGTGCCCGGCTGGCGCTCAAGAATGGTGCAAGCCGGTGAAAAACTTTTTGATGCAAAACTGCATTATTGCAGTTTTGCACCAAAAAGTATAAATATGCCCCTTTGTTCCTAAGGTTAACACTAGCGGGTCATGATTTTGCTTTTTTTTTCGCAACCTTATGTCAAGAATAAGATGCCAGTTACATAGATTTAAAATCATGTGATTAATGTAATTATTCCATAGACCCATTTCATTTGCAGGTATATATTCAGAAACGGTGACCTGATAAAGGTTCAGAGGCCCTGGCTCAGGACTTCTTTATTTTTTATTTTCAGTAATATAATAGAGCAAAACAGACCTTCAAGGGTATCAGAGTGCTTTACATAGGTCAACATACAACCGATACATACATGAGTTACATAAAATACTAAAAACAAGTTAATTAACCACATTATTCGGTCAGGTACCCCAACTTTCATCGCCTTCTTTCTTGATGTACAGCAGAGTGCCAATAGGCTCACAAGTGATGTAAAAGTCTGCTACCACTAGGAACATAACCTCATAATTACGTTTTCTAAATAAACATCAAGAAGTAGTAGAATGGGGGCTGTTTATTTCTACAGGTGCCTTTATTATGTATGCCGATTAAACTGTTAATGTAGCTAGCGCAGGTGTCTTAAAAAAATGATCGGTGCAGGTTTATGTATTTTGAAAAATGGGAATTATGACCGTGGCGGAAACCGCCAACAAAGACAGCCACTTTAACACTCAGACCGCCACGGCGGTACAGACAAACAGCGCGTCGGTCACCGCCAACAGACAGGCGGGAGACAAAGTACCGCCCACAGTATCACAACCTACCAATCCGCCACCTTTTCCGGGGCGGATTCACCGTGGATAAAAACATGGCGGAAACAGCCATTTCAAAGGGAAAACGCTCACCTCCCTCTACACACTCCATGAGGAAGGAGGACACCATTGAGCCAGAACTCCAAATACTTCCTGCACTAGTCTTCCTGCTCCTGTATGACCATCATCGACACCGGCGCCAAAGACAACGGTGAGTACTGCACCTACGACATAGGGGAGGGGCAGGCAAAAGTCAGACACACACACACGCAACACCCCCACCCCCAACCTCACCCACTACAACACCCACACCAATGAATATCCAAACATTGCAGTAACAACCCCCAACCCCACCGGAAGAATGCAAAGAAAAAAAGAAATGAGTTCAACCATTGTAATATATCAAAATACAGCAAGCAAATATATACAGATATATATACACATTCAACAAAATATACATCACGATTAGTACTGCAGATAATGCACCATTCATTGTCCGTGGACCACTGGGCCCAAAATGCATGGCGAGGCCCACATCAGATACCTGATCAAAACGGAGAGAACACTGCCGGGGCATCAGATAGAAATACAACAGGCACCTCAGGGAGAAGGGAAGGGGGGGCACCTCAGCCAGATGAGTGCACCACGCCAGATCCACAACGGGGCTCCATGTCCATTGATGTATCCTGGGGAGTGCAAAGCCACAGTCTCTCAAGTCTCTACAGTGGGTGGGTTTCCCACTGGACCATCCTGGGAGTGCAAAGCCACAGTCTCTCAAGACTCTACAGTGGGTGGGTTGCCCACTGGACCATCCTGGGGAGTGCAAAGCCACAGTCTCTCAAGTCTCTACAGTGGGTGGTTTGCCCACTGGACCATACTGGGGAGTGCAAAGCCACAGTCTCTCAAGTCTCTACAGTGGGTGGGTTGCCCACTGGACCATCCTGGGGAGTGCAAAGCTACAGTCTCTCAAGTCTCTACAGTGGGTGGGTTGCCCACTGGACCATCCTGGGGAGTGCAAAGGCACAGTCTCTCAAGTCTCTACAGTGGGTGGGTTGCCCACTGGACCATCCTGGGGAGTGAAAAGCCACAGTCTCTCAAAAGCCACAGTCTCTCAAGTCTCTACAGTGGGTGGGTTGCCCATTGGACCATCCTGGGGAGTGCAAAGCCACAGTCTCTCAAGTCTCTACAGTGGGTGGGTTGCCCACTGGACCATCCTGGGGAGTGCAAAGCCACAGTCTCTCAAGTCTCTACAGTGGGTGGATTGCCCACTGTTCAATCCTGGGGAGTGCAAAGCCACAGTCTCTCAAGTGGATAACAGTCTCCACTGGTTCTGGAGGGGGACTGGTGCCCAGAGTGCTTCATCCTGTGAAGGACAGAGGTAGTGGATGTATCTCTCCACTGGTTCTGGAGGGGGCCTTGTGCCCAGAGTGCTTCATCCTGTGAAGGACAGAGGTAGGGGATGCATGTCTCCACTGGTTCTGGAGGGGGACTGGTGCCCAGAGTGCTTCATCCTGTGAAGGTCAGAGGTAGTGGATGCATGTCTCCACTGGTACTGGAGGGGGACTGGTGCCCAGAGTGCTTCATCCTGTGAAGGACAGAGGTAGTGGATGCATGTCTCCACTGGTTCTGGAGCGGGACTGGTGCCCATAGTGCTTCATTCTGTGAAGGACAGAGGTAGTGGATGCATGTCTCCACTGGTTCTGGAGGGGGACTGGTGCCTAGAGTGCATCACTCTCCCCGTGACGGTCCCAGTTCCGTCACTGGTCCTGCCGCTCATGGGCTATTGGTGCTTGAGTTGGCGGTCTTTGCCTTGTTCAGCGGTCTTTGCCCTGTTCAGCGGTGCTTGAGTTTGCAGTGTCTGACCTGTTCAGCGGTGCTTGCCATGGCGGTCTTTGCCCTGTTCAGCGGTCTTTGCCCTGTTCAGCGGTGCTTGAGTTTGCAGTGTCTGACCTGTTCAGCGGTGCATGCCATGGCGCTCCTTCATTGCCCAGCTGGGCTGGGGCTGGCAGTCCTTCATTGGGCAGCTGGGCTGTGGCTGGCGGTGGCCTCCTGGCCAGTGACAATGGGACTTCCCTCCTGGGCACTGACTCTGGCAGTGGCCTCCTGGCCAGTGACGATGGGGCTGCCCTCCTGGGCATTGACTCTGGCTTGGCCTCCTGGCCACTGACGATGGGACTGCCCTCCTGGGCACTGACTCAGGTGGTGGCCTCCTGGCCAGTGACGATGGGGCTGCCCTCCTGGGCACTGATTCTGGCGGTGACCTCCTGGCCATTGACGATGGGGCTGCCCTCCTGGGCACTGACTCTGGCAGTGGCCTCCTGGCCAATGACGATGGGACTGCCCTCCTGGGCACTGACTCTGGCGGTGGCCTCCTGACCAATGACGATGGGGCTGGCGGTGGCCTCCTGGGCAGCGGGGATGATGGCAGTCTTCTCCGCCCTGCTGCTCTTCCCAGACTTTGGAAATTTCTTCTGCCCCTTCCCCACCTTGGGAGGAGTCACAGCTGAGTGGATACTCCCCCCGGGACCCTTGTGAGCGGCTTTGCTGGCTGGAGTCTTCCCCACTTCCGCAAGGCACTGTCCAACTTCTGGTGCAGGGGGGGGACTGGCTGTGCTGTGCTGTGGCTCCGTGTCACACTGGCTGCCCTGGTGCCCAGTGCACTCCACATACCTCTAAGAGGCACCACTGGAACTGGAGATTTTTTGGCTGAGGTGCTAGTACGGGTTTACAGGTAAGTATTTTTATGTTTTTTTACGTGCCATTGGGGGACCTGAAATGGGCCCCCCTACATGGTACTGGGTGCAATGGCCATGCCCAAGGGACCCTGGTCCCCTGTGCTGGCCATTGGGGTGGTGGGCATGACTCCTGTCTTTTCTAAGACAGGAGTCATGTGGTATGGATGGTTTTGCATCAGAAAATGACACTAGGCTGGTTAGAGTAGTTTCTTTTACTCTAACCTGCCTAATGTAAATTTTTGGTGCAAAACCCCTTTCTCCAATACCGCCACCACCACCCGGCTAACGTCATTTTTTTTACACTAGCCTACCTTTTGCGCCGGCTTGCACCATTCCTTAAATATGGTGCCCGGCTGGCGCTCAAGAATGGTGCAAGCCGGTGAAAAACTTTTTGATGCAAAACTGCATTATTGCAGTTTTGCACGAAAAAAGTATAAATATGCCCCTTTGTTCCTAAGGTTAACACTAGCGGGTCATGATTTTGCTTTTTTTTCCGCAACCTTATGTCAAGAATAAGATGCCAGTTACATAGATTTAAAATCATGTGATTAATGTAATTATTCCATAGACCCATTTCATTTGCAGGTATATATTCAGAAACGGTGACCTGATAAAGGTTCAGAGGCCCTGGCTCAGGACTTCTTTATTTTTTATTGTCAGTAATATAATAGAGCAAAACAGACCTTCAAGGGTATCAGAGTGCTTTACATAGGTCAACATACAACCGATACATACATGAGTTACATAAAATACTAAAAACAAGTTAATTAACCACATTATTCGGTCAGGTACCCCAACTTTCATCGCCTTCTTTCTTGATGTACAGCAGAGTGCCAATAGGCTCACAAGTGATGTAAAAGTCTGCTACCACTAGGAACATAACCTCATAATTACGTTTTCTAAATAAACATCAAGAAGTAGTAGAATGGGGCTGTTTATTTCTACAGGTGCCTTTATTATGTATGCCGATTAAACTGTTAATGTTGCTAGCGCAGGTGTCTTAAAAAAATGATCGGTGCAGGTTTATGTATTTTGAAAAATGGGAATTATGACCGTGGCGGAAACCGCCAACAAAGACAGCCACTTTAACACTCAGACCGCCACGGCGGTACAGACAAACAGCGCGTCGGTCACCGCCAACAGACAGGCGGGAGACAAAGTACCGCCCACAGTATCACAACCTACCAATCCGCCACCTTTTCCGGGGTGGATTCACCGTGGATAAAAACACGGCGGAAACAGCCATTTCAAAGTGAAAACGCTCACCTCCCTCTACACACTCCATGAGGAAGGAGGACACCATTGAGGCAGAACTCCAAATACTTCCTGCACTAGACTTCCTGCTCCTGTATGACCATCATCGACACCGGCGCCAAAGACAACGGTGAGTACTGCACCTACGACATAGGGGAGGGGGAGGCAAAAGTCAGGGACACACACACGCAACACCCCCACCCCCACCCCCACCCTCACCCACTACAACACCCACACCAATGCATATCCAAACATTACAGTAACAACCCCCAACCCCCCCGGAAGAATGCAAAGACAAAAAGAAATGAGTTCAACCATTGTAATATATCAAAATACAGGAAGCAAATATATACAGATATATATACACATTCAACAAAATATACATCACGATTAGTAGTGCAGGTAATGCACCATTCATTGTCCGTGGACCACTGGGCCCAAAATGCATGGCGAGGCCCACATCAGATACCTGATCAAAACGGAGAGAACACTGCCGGGGCATCAGATAGAAATACAACAGGCACCTCAGGGAGAAGGGAAGGGGGGGCACCTCAGCCAGATGAGTGCACCACGCCAGATCCACAACGGGGCTCCATGTCCATTGATGTATCCTGGGGAGTGCAGAGCCACAGTCTCTCAAGTCTCTACAGTGGGTGGGTTGCCCACTGGACCATCCTGGGGAGTGCAAAGCCACAGTCTCTCAAGACTCTACAGTGGGTGGGTTGCCCACTGGACCATCCTGGGGAGTGCAAAGCCACAGTCTCTCAAGTCTCTACAGTGGGTGGTTTGCCGACTGGACCATCCTGGGGAGTGCAAAGCCACAGTCTCTCAAGTCTCTACAGTGGGTGGGTTGCCCACTGGACCATCCTGGGGAGTGCAAAGCTACAGTCTCTCAAGTCTCTACAGTGGGTGGGTTGCCCACTGGACCATCCTGGGGAGTGCAAAGCCACAGTCTCTCAAGTCTCTACAGTGGGTGGGTTGCTCACTGGACCATCCTGGGGAGTGAAAAGCCACAGTCTCTCAAAAGCCACAGTCTCTCAAGTCTCTACAGTGGGTGGGTTGCCCACTGGACCATCCTGGGGAGTGCAAAGCCACAGTTTCTCAAGTCTCTACAGTGGGTGGGTTGCCCACTGGACCATCCTGGGGAGTGCAAAGCCACAGTCTCTCAAGTCTCTACAGTGGGTGATTGCCCACTGTTCAATCCTGGGGAGTGCAAAGCCACAGTCTCTCAAGTGGATAACAGTCTCCACTGGTTCTGGAGGGGGACTGGTGCCCAGAGTGCTTCATCCTGTGAAGGACAGAGGTAGTGGATGTATCTCTCCACTGGTTCTGGAGGGGGCCTTGTGCCCAGAGTGCTTCATCCTGTGAAGGACAGAGGTAGTGGATGCATGTCTCCACTGGTTCTGGAGGGGGACTGGTGCCCAGAGTGCTTCATCCTGTGAAGGACAGAGGTAGTGGATGCATGTCTCCACTGGTTCTGGAGGGGGACTGGTGCCCAGAGTGCTTCATCCTGTGAAGGACAGAGGTAGTGGATGCATATTTCCACTGGTTCTGGAGCGGGACTGGTACCCATAGTGCTTTATTCTGTGAAGGACAGAGGTAGTGGATGCATGTCTCCACTGGTTCTGGAGGGGGACTGGTGCCCAGAGTGCATCACTCTCCCGTGACGGTCCCAGTTCCGTCACTGGCCCTGCCGCTCATGGGCTAGTGGTGCTTGAGTTGGCGGTCTTTGCCTTGTTCAGCGGTCTTTGCCCTGTTCAGCGGTGCTTGAGTTTGCAGTGTCTGACCTGTTCAGCGGTGCTTGCCATGGCGGTCTTTGCCCTGTTCAGCGGTGCTTGAGTTTGCAGTGTCTGACCTGTTCAGCGGTGCTTGCCATGGCGGTCTTTGCCCTGTTCAGCGGTCTTTGCCCTGTTCAGCGGTGCTTGAGTTTGCAGTGTCTGACCTGTTCAGCAGTGCTTGCCATGGCGCTCCTTCATTGCCCAGCTGGGCTCAGGCTGGCAGTCCTTCACTGGGCAGCTGGGCTGTGGCTGGCGGTGGCCTCCTGGCCAGTGACGATGGGACTGCCCTCCTGGGCACTGACTCTGGCAGTGGCCTCCTGGCCAGTGACTATGGGGCTGCCCTCCTGGGCACTGACTCTGGCTTGGCCTCCTGGCCACTGACGATGGGACTGCCCTCCTGGGCACTGACTCTGGCGGTGGCCTCCTGACCAGTGACGATGGGGCTGCCCTCCTGGGCACTGATTCTGGCGGTGGCCTCCTGGCCACTGACGATGGGGCTGCCCTCCTGGGCACTGACTCTGGCGGTGGCCTCCTGGCCAATGACGATGGGACAGCCCTCCTGGGCACTGACTCTGGCTGTGGCCTCCTGGCCAATGACGATGGGGCTGGCGGTGGCCTCCTGGGCAGCGGGGATGATGGCAGTCTTCTCCGCCGTGCTGCTCTTCCCAGACTTTGGCAATTTCTTCTGCCCCTTCCCCACCTTGGGAGGAGTCACAGCTGAGTGGATACTCCCCCCGGGACCCTTGTGAGCGGCTTTGCTGGCTGGAGTCTTCCCCCACTTCCGCCAGGCACTGTCCAACTTCTGGTGCTTCACAGGGGGGGGGACTGGCTGTGCTGTGGCTCCGTGTCACACTGGCTGCCCTGGTGCCCGGTGCACTCCACATACCTCAAACAGGCACCACTGGTACCGAAGATTTTTTGGCTGAGGTGCTAGTACGGGACCTATGAATTGGAGGGGGGGTGTGGGAAAGAGGTCAAGCTTGGTCAGGAAAAGTTTCTTCGGTACACTGGTACGGGTAGCTGGAGAGGGTCTGGGAGTGGAGGAAGAGGAGGTGTAACTTTTGTGTCTTTGGGTGCAGGTGCCTTCGCTGGAGGCTGTCGTGAGGTGGATGTATGTTGGGTGGGTGTGTGCCTGCGTTTGTGTACTTTGGGAGGGGGCGTCACAGACACACTGGGAGAGGACACAGGGGACGTGTAAATGGTCGTGGGGGTGGTGAGTGCAGGTGAGCAGGGTGTGGTGGTGGGGGTGCTGGTCGGGACCTAGTGGATGTAGTGGTAGTGCATGCACGTGAGAGTGTAGACGACACTGGGAGGGAGGAGGGAGACGGCGAGGAGGGGGACACAGTGGAGGCAGTGGATGTTGCTGTGTCTGTATGTGTGTGATGCTTGCGTGAATGCCTGTGGGAAGTGTGGTGCTTATGTTTGCCTGAGCTTCCCTTGTGTGTTGAGGTGTGTGCAGGCTGGTCTGATGGTGTGCTTGGGATAGGAAGGGGTACAGGGGATTGGGTCTGGGTGGAGGAAGTTGGAGGGGGGAGGCTAGAGACAGGGACAATGGCTGCCATCAGTGCTGAGGCCAGAGTTTGCAGGGTTCGATGAAGGGTAGCCTGACCAGAATGAATGCCCTCCAGGAATGCATTTGTGTGTTGCAATTCCCTTTCTACACCCTGGATGGCATTCAAAATGGTAGACTGCCCAACAGTGAGGGACCTGAGGAGGTCAATGGACTCCTCACTGAGGGCAGCAGAGGTGACAGGGGCAGGGGCTGAGGTGCCTGGGGTGAAGGTGATGCCCACCCTCCTGGGTGAGCGGGCATGGGGCGAAGGCTGAGGGGCTGCTGGGAGGGTGGTGCTGGTAGGGGGGGTGGCGGCTGTACCTGTAGAAGTGGGGGGCACATATTTTGCCGCCACCACAAGGGAGCTCCCATCAGAGGACGAGTCCGTGTCGCTGGTTGCAGATCCGGTGACCGCCGTGAAGCTCCACTCGCCCTCCGTCCCACTGGTGTATTCTGAGTCCGTGGTGTGGCCCTCCATGGCCATGTGGGATGCAGCTCCCTCGTGCTCTGGTGCCACTGTACCTCCGCCTGATGATGCTGATGCACACAAGAACAGGGAGAGCAGAAAAAGGGGGGGGGGACAGAAGAAAGACAGGTTGAGTGCATGGCTTACCGCTACCTTTGGCGGACAATACAGACACAGCAGCCCCCTGCACTACGCCGCGCTGTTGGGCTCTACAGATGCAATTCCTGGGATAGGTCCTACATGGCTATGGTCAACATCTGCACACATAGATGACACAGGGGCATGTATACCTGTATTTGGAACTCTACAGAGGTGGGGTGGAGTGCCACATGGCCTGTATTATGGAGGGGCCTAGCCTACGGAACTCGCCCTGGCCTAGGGAAACCCACAGCCCTCCTCCCCCACCCAGACACCTTCACTGCGCGCAAAGTCAGCAGAATGATGTTTGACTCACCCCCTTGTGTCTGCTGTGATGCCCTCAAGCGCCCATGCAACTCAGGGTAGGCCACCGCCAGGATCCGGAACATCAGGGGGGTCATGGTGCGACGGGCACCCCCCCATGTTGGGATGCCATCCCCAGCTGAGCCTCCGCCGTCTTCTTGCTCCAGCGGCGAATGTCCTCCCATCTTTTAAGGCAGTGGGTGCTCCGTCTCTGGTGGACCCCCAGTGTCCAGACGTCCTTTGCAATGGCACGCCAAATATCCTTCTTCTGGTGGGCGCTGACCTACATGACATGGACAGGGGAAGGAGAGAAGTCATTACCAACTGCACCGGCAAAGTGAGTGGCCCACATCCCTACCCTTGCCATGTGGCACATGCATTCACAGTCCTTCATGCACGCAGAACTGTGGCCCCTTCCTTCTTACAACCAGCCCCCTCCACTCAGACATAGCCCATACAACGTGCTCCCTGTGTACTTACCTGTTGGTCTGGAGGACCGTAGAGTAGCGTGTACTGGGGGAGGAACCCGTCCACGAGCTTCTTCAACTCCTGTGCAGTGAAGGCAGGGGCCCTTTCCCCACACGCACGAGCCATTGTCTCTTCAAGACCGAGGTCACAGCAGCACTTGCAGTGTAGGTCCTCTCCTGTCGAAGATCAGGTATCGAGTGTTTGAACAGATAGAAAATGGCGGTCACGTCCGCGGCGGTGCGTATCATCACCGCCGGCGCACTTCGTCATTGGCTCCTGGGACCCATAGGGTCCAATGTTAACCAATGCAGCATTGCGCCGCGGTCTTCAACCGCCTACCGCAACGGTGTAGAACGCCAGCGCAGTTACCTCACATCCCATTTTCCCAGTTTAGAGGTCAGGCAGCCGCCAATTCAGGGGCCCACATGGCTTCATTTTCAACTGCGTCACACATACCTAGGCCTAGACTCAACACAGATACAGACAACTTTTTGGATTATATTTCGTGTTCTGTGTAGACTGTGGGTACATACCTCTGAGTTGTTTGACTCTGTGGTCGCTGTTGTCCTTCCTAGGCACCGTCCGCTGGGACATGTGAGGAGATGGCGGAATCCTCCGGTGTGCCGACCGCTGGTGGACCTGTTGACAATGGAGGAAAGACATTTAATCATCACCTACAGGTTTGACCGAGCCACAATCCAGGAATTGTGTACCCAGTTGGAGCCTGACCTGATGTCAGCAATCCGCCATCCCACAGGGATCCCCCCTCAAGTGCAGGTGCTATCAGTGCTCCATTTCCTAGCAAATGGGTCATTTCAAACAACAGTGGCCATGGCATCAGGGATGTCCCAGCCTATGTTTTCCAATGTGTTGTCCAGAGTGTTGTCTGCCCTGCTGAAACACATTCGGAGCTACATCGTTTTCCCTCAGGTGGAGGATTTGGCCACAGTTAAAGGTGACTTCTATGCCCTGGGACATATCCCTAACATCATAGGTGCCATTGATGGGACCCAGTTAGCTCTGGTCCCCCCCCACAGGAGTGAACAGGTGTACAGGAACCGGAAGAGTTATCATTCTATGAATGTACAGATGGTATGTTTGGCAGACCAGTACATCTCCCAGGTAAATGCTATGTTCCCTGGTTCTGTGTATGACGCCTACATCCTGCGGAATAGCAGCATCCATTATGTGATGGGTCAACTCCAGAGGCACCGGGTGTGGCTATTAGGGGACTCTGGTTACCCCAACCTGTCATGGCTACTGACCCCAGTGAGGAATCCCAGGACCAGGGCAGAGGAACTCTACAATGAGGCCCATGGGCGGACTAGGAGAGTGATAGAAAGGACCTTCGGCCTCCTGAAGGCCAGGTTCAGGTGCCTCCATATGACAGGTGGTTCCCTATTCTACTCACCAAGGAAGGTGTGCCAGATCATCGTGGCCTGCTGTATGCTTCACAATCTGGCTTTGCGACGACAGGTGCCTTTTCTGCAGGAGGATGGTCCAGATGGCGGTGTGTGGCAGCTGTGGAGCCTGTGGACAGTGATGAGGAGGAAGCAGAGGAAGAAGACATTGACAACAGGGACTCAGTTATCCAGCAATATTTCCAGTGACACACAGGTGACAACACATTCCTGCCTACTACAAGTACTTTCACACTTCTACCTCCATCCTGTCTGTCGATTTCAACCAGTATATGGTAACTGAGTTGTACATTTCCCTTACGGTTTCACAGGTGTGGTTACCAATGTGTGTCATCTGCTTAGATTCCTCATGGACTTGAGATGTGTGACATAGGTATGTTAACATTACATTTGAGAACGGATTTTGTCACTGTCATTGGTAATACACATTTTCAAAATCACAGACTGACTCCAGATTGTTTTGTGGTTCAAGGGTGTTTATTAAAGTGCAAAATAATGGAGGGGGGTGGTAAAATGGTGAGGGGTGATGGTGGAGGAATGTCCATGGCAGAGTCCAGTCTATTAGTCTCACAGGTGCACTGCCCATATGGGCATAGGAAGTGGAGCTGGGGCAGTTCCAATATGGACAGGGTTACAAAGTGGGACAGTGGGATGACAATCAGGTTGGTCTCATTTCTTGGCGGGGGTCTTGGCATAGTTCTCTGTCCTGTTTCTAGATCTCAGGGACCGTTTGTGGGGTGGTTCTCCATCTGCAGGGGGTGGGGTGCTGGTGTGGTGGTCCTGTGGCGGTGCCTCCTGTCCACTAGCGCCGGCGGAGGTGGTGGGCAGTTCTTCGTCCATGCTAGTGTCAGGAGCCCCTTGGAGTGCCATGGTGTCCCTCCTGGTGTTCAGTATCTCCTTCAGCACCCCTACGATGGTGCCCAGGGTGGAGTTGATGGATCTAAGTTCCTCCCTGAAGCCCAAATACTGTTCCTCCTGCAGGCGCTGGGTCTCCTGAAACTTGGCCAGGACCATTGCCATCGTCTCCTGGGAGTGGTGGTATGCTCCCATGATGGAGGAGAGGGCCTCGTGGAGAGTGGGTTCTCTTGGCCTGTCCGCCCCCTGTCGTACAGCAGCCCTCCCAGTTCCTCTGTGTTCCTGTGCCTCCGTCCCCTGGACCGTGTGCCCACTGCCACTGTCCCCAGGTCCCTGTTGTTGTTGGGGTGGTGGGTTATCCTGGGTTCCCTGTAGTGGTGGACACACAGCTGATTGACGTGTCCTGGGTACGGAGGTATGGGCCCGCTGGGTGGGTGCTGTGCTGGTGTTACCAGAGGGTGGAAGGTCTGTGGTGGCCTGTTACTGGGTGTGGGAAACCGACTGTCCCGAGGCCCATGATGGTCCGGGCTGGTCATCTGGCTCCAGTTGGACAGAGCTGCTGTCATCACTGTTGGCCTCTTCTGTGGGTGGGGTAGAGATGTCTGGACCCTCCTGTCTGGTGACGTTGGGTAGTGGTTCTGCAGGGGTGTAAAGGCATGATTATTGCATCTGTGTGTGTCATGGTGTGCAATGGGTGGGTGAGTGTGTACCCCAGTGCTAGCATTCCTGTGTGGGGGCTTGTGTGATGATGGTTGGGGGGGTGTTATGGGTATGTGCAGTGGGCATGCTTTAGTGATGGGTGTCCATGCTTTGTTGTGTCATGCAGGGCTTGGTGTTGGGATGGGTGGTTTGTATTATTAGTACATATGTGAGGAGTTGGAGTGATAGGGGTGAGGGTGAGGGTGGGGGTATGTGATGGCATGCAGGTAGGGTGGGGGGATATGATAGTTACATTTTGACTTACCAGAGTCCATTCCTCCACCGACTCCTCCGAGGCCCTCAGGATGCATAATGGCCAAGACCTGCTCCTCCCATGTTGTTAGTTGTTGGGGAGGAGGTGGGGGTCCGCCGCCAGTCCGCTGTACCACGATGTTGTGCCTGGAGACCATGGAACACACCTTCCCCTGTATGTCGTGCCACCTCTTCCTGATGTCGTCCCGATTTCTTGGGTGCTTTCCCACTGCGTTGACCCTGTCGAATATTCTTCGCCATAGCTCCATCTTCCTTGCAATTGAGGTGTGCTGCACCTGTGCTCCAAAAAGCTGTGGCTCTACCCATACGATTTCTTCCACCATGACCCTGAGCTCCTCCTCCGAGAACCTGGGGTGTCTTTGCCGTGCCATGGGGTGGTGTAGGTGATGTGTGGGGTGGTCTATGTGGTGATGAGTGTGGTGATATGTAGTGGTGTGCGGTGTTTTGTGCGTGATGGTGTTGTGTGCCTCTGTGTGGTGGGGTTGTCTATGCTGTGCTGTCTCTCTGGCCTTCGTCAAAATTTTTGGTCGTAGGGGTTTGTGGGTGATGTGGGTGTGTGTTTTATATAGTATTGAGTGTGTGGGAGTGGTGTGTATATGTGTATCAGGTGTGTGTCTTTCGAAATGTCCAATGTGGCGGTGTTTTGGAGATGTGTGTGTATTTTGAGGCCGGCGGTGTGTACCGCCAATGGAATACCGCGGTTGAAAGACCGCCGCGTGGATTCGTGGGTTGTGATAGCATGGGCGTGTTTCTGTTGGTGTGACAGTGGAGGTTTTGTTTTCGTCAGTTTATCACTGACCAATGGTGTGGCGGACTTGTGTGGGTGTCTGAATTTTGTCGGATTTCGAGATGTGGGTCATAATAGCTGTGGCGGTAATCCGCGGCCGCGGCGGTGTATAGGCGGTCTTCTGCACGGCGGTAAGCGGCTTTTACTGCCAATGTTGTAATGACCCCCTTTATGTGCAATGTGTGTGATATTGACTTTCTCAGGACAAGAAGAATGAAGATACTGACTAGTGTAGAAGCTGCAACAATATGCTCACCTGATAAGCCGGATGATGAGGACATCGCAAGACGAACCAATCAACAATATGTGAACGGAGAAATGTTATTACTCATAGATTTGAGATTTTAGTTTTATTGGACAGAGTGTGAACATACAATTAACTGACCAATAGGGATTTGGGGGATAGTTTAGGTGACTTTGACTTAACAACAGTACACAGAGGGAAGAGGTTTAATTCTGGGAGAAGACAGCTTACTGCCCATTTTTCCTGACCGAAGGGTTATTACTTATGCGTCCTGACTAGAGACGTGCTTAACTTTAATGCTTAAAGACTTTGCCCTTTAATTCTGATGCTGAATCCTGATGCTTTGCTGATCAACTGATGTCCTTAGGATGAAGACTGATTCTGCTTTGCTGATCCACCCTGAGGATAGGTATATCCAGATTGTGATTATTATGCATATTTGCTTTTTCTTTCTAGGTACCAACTGGGCTGTTTTGTATATGGCTCTACCTTAGTTAGATGTTTTACAAATTTGTGTAACTAAATTGTTTTGCATGAAGCCCAACATGCTGATGTTAATCTAAGGATAGGTAAGGATTCTCACTAATGATTTACGATAACGGACTAATGCTTCATGAATTTCTCATCTGAATTATATGTATGTTATTATCACATTGACGCAGTTGACTTTCTTGTTGACTTTGTTGTTATCATTAATTAAATCTTTATTTCAGCTAAGAGCCATAAAAGCAATTTAGAAGAAAAATTGTAGGTACTTACAGTCATTGATTTAAAGAAGTTAAAACTTGGATAAGACTAGTCTAAAATGACACACAGTTGATAACTGTCTAAACCCTAAAAACATTTACAAAACACTAAAAACGTATATTCATTAAGTCTTAAAAACATACAACTAGTTAAGATCAGTCTATAATGTCACACAGTTAATAACCTATCAGTCTGTGTTGTCTTGATAAATCAATGATCTAACCAGACATCTTAACAAAGTTACAAACCAATCAGATGTAAACTCTCTCTGGATTGAACTGCCCAGGCACATTGAAGATACCTTGTTACTACAAACACTACCTTATCACTTGTGTCATTTGTCAGTATACGGAGAGATTCTCTACATAAGGGAATGATCTACTTTCTCCTTGGAATTGAGTATCTTGGACAGAAAAATACAAAATGGGCCATGGTCTCGATCTGTGTCGGGCAAAAATGACAGAAACCAGGAGTACAGTCAACCTTGTTCTACCCCGTAGTGAAAGACTTCAATGGCAGAATCCCCAATCTAAATCTGAAAAAAAGGCTTTTAATATAAGCCGGTTGTACATTGTCCATATAGGTTTCAAATTTCGGTGAGCATTTGTGATTTAGAAATTGGGCTGTCCTGGTCCGTTGTCCCTCGCTAGACCATTTCTGCATAACCATCTCCCAGTAACATTGCTTTATACATGATATTACCTCCTTTGTTAAGCGATGGGGAGCACTCCACATCCCTTCCATTTTAATGGCATGGCACATGTCTCTAATATATTTAAACCAAGTAATTGATTCCGCGCCATCACGGGTTATTAACTGTGCCAGAGCTATTTGTAAGGGACCAAGGGGCATATTTATACTCCGTTTGCGCCGAATTTGCGTAGTTTTTTTCGACGCAAATTCGACGCAAAACTAACTCCATGTTTATACTTTGGTGTTAGACGCGTCTAGCGCCAAAGTTCATGGAGTTAGCGTCATTTTTTGGCGTGAACACCTTCCTTGCGTTAATGATATGCAAGGTAGGCGTTCCCGTCTTAAGAAATTACTCCCAGGCATGTGCGTGGTATTTATACTCCCGGGCAAAAATGACGCCCGCGAGGGGGCGGAGCAAAATACCCCGCATTTGCGCCTCTTTTTAATGCCTGGGTCAGGGCAGGCGTTAAGGGACCTGTGGGCTCAGAATGAGCCCAGAGGTGCCCTCCCCTGCCCCCAGGGACACCCCCTGCCACCCTTGCCCACCCCAAGAGGACACCCAAGGATGGAGGGACCCATCCCAGGGAAGAAAAGGTAAGTTGTGGTAAGTATTTTTTTTTCAAAAAAATTGTGGCATAGGGGGGCCTGATTTGTTCCCCCCTACATGCCACTATGCCCAATGACCATGCCCAGGGGACATAAGTCCCCTGGGCATGGCCATTGGGCAAGGGGGCATGACTCCTGTCTTTGCTAAGACAGGAGTCATGTTAATGGCGTCTGGGCGCCCAAAAAAAATGGCGCAAATCGGGTTAAGACGATTTTTTTGCCTCAGCCTGAATTGCCCCATTTTTGGACGCCCAAACGCCATTTTTCCCTACGCCGGCGCTGCCTGGTGTACGTGGTTTTTTTTCACGCACACCAGGCAGCGCCGGTCGGCTAACGCCGGCTAACGCCATTCAATAAATACGGCGCCCGCATGGCGCTTCAGAATTGCGTTAGCCGGCGCCAATTTTTTGGGCGCAAAACTGCGTTAGCGCAGTTTTGCGTCAAAAAGTATAAATATGGCCCAAATGCTCAGAAGACCAAAGGCACACCCGGTATATAAGAGGGCTCAAAACTATTTCTTTATGAATCTGATTGAGCGCTAGATGGAACCTAAGAGGAGTAAGTGGGGTACTTGTTGGTAAGTGCAGCAAGAGATGTATGAACTTGTTTTCCACCACAGTCAATTTCTTAGCATTACAGTGGCCCCTGAGCTCAGCACCATAAGTTGCAGCGGTCACTGCCGCAGCCTTATAAACTGTGATAGCTGGCGAGATTTGCCCTCCCATAGAGTTTTTAATTTTTCTTCCAATCACCACTGACCTTTGTTGGAGGGCCATGACACTCTTCCCAATTTGTGCTGACCACTGGTGATCGTCTGATAGTCTGATCCCCAGGTAATCGAATTGGCTGACCCGTTCTATTGATTGGCCACCGATTTTCATTTTCCCCCAAATTTGTCTTATGTGGGTTTAAAGCCATAAACTTGGTTTTATCTGTATTAATTTCAAGGCCCCTCTTTTCACAAAATGCTTCAAAAGCATCTAATTTGTTTTGGAGACCCAGTGGAGTCCTTGAAATCAGTAGAGTGTCATCTGCAAACATAAGGATCAGAACAGGGGCTCCTGCTAACTTAGTGGCATCATGGTTACACTGTATCAGCTGATCTACTGCCCCATTAATGTAGAGGCTAAATAGGGTGAGGGCCAAAACACAACCCTGTCTGACCCATCTTGCAATGGAGATGGCGGGTGTTAAATCAGCATCTTGTGTCCATCGAACCCGTGCATAAGTTCCTTCAGGGAGATGTTTTATCAACCTCATCAGTTCACTGTCGAGGTTATATGATTCCCAAACCCTCCATAGCAGGTCACGTGGAACCAAATGGAACGCACTCTTTAGATCAATAAAGGTGACATACAAGCTGTCCCTTTTTAACGTTAGATATTTCCAACAAAGGAGTTTAAATCTAAATACCTGATCTATTGTGCTAACCCCTTTCCTAAACCAGGCTTGGAGATCTGAAAGAATCGAGTGAACATTGATCCAAGAATGCACTCTAGCCAGGACCTGCTTGCAGAACACCTTCTGACTTTAAATCGATTAGACTTATTGGCCTATAGTTAGCTGGTAGCTCTCTTTCCCCCTTTTTATAAATAGGGACAGTTGTTGCTCCTCGCCATGTGGGAGAGAAGGTCACCTCCCCTCAAGATAGCATTACTGAGGGTATTTAAATACAACATCCAATTTCCAGGTCGTGATAAATATAAATCACCTGGAATACCATCTGGACCCGAGGCCTTCCCTTTACGCAGTGATTTGTTGTTGATTTGCACCATAACTTTAGAATGTGTTGTAGTTCAAGCTTTGATTAGATTACGTTTCTTCCGCCACTTTTGACAACCAGTAGTGTTCCTGTATGTGTTTCATTTGATTTTGAGATTAATCTACATGACCTTAGCATTGTTAATATAGGTAAATAAACATTCTAAACCTTTACTCGAAGGGTGGTTATTCATGACTCAAAGGTCATGGTGCCTGACAATTACTGACTCCATTTGATTATTGATTTTTATTGAATACTAATGATTATTGATTATTGTGTATTGATTATTGATCATGTACTCGATCTATGGTAAGAACATCTTAATTGCGAGTCAAAAGGTTCATCAACCTATTCATATCGTAAGTTTACTTATTAAGGTTAGATGCGCTAACAATGTGTACCTCAATCTATTTTGCAAACCACTAGAACGTGTGATCTGTTCAGCTAGGGGTGACTTCTATACTATACTTAAAAAATGCTTCTAGGTATCTGGGTGAAAAAGTCCATGTCTTTTGGAGTAGTCCCATATCATAATTGCTGACAAATGCTGGCCACTCAAGGTTTCTCGTTTTGAAAGTGACTAGGGACATTATATTGGGAAAAAGATGGATGCCTGCTAACCGCTGGTCACCAGTCATGCCAACACATCTCTCCATTATTCCATACTCTGATACTGCAGCTTCTCGAAATGAGACAATATGGGCCAAATTTACAAGGCCCTTGCACCAAATTAGTGCCTTTTTTTCATGCTAATGTGGCTCAAGGAGGCATTTTTCACCGTGCCTTATTTGCAAAGTGCCACAAAGCATGCATTGCACCACTTTGCAACCCCTTGTGCCACATTATGTCTGCGTCAGGCATAATGTGTGCAAGGGGGCCCTCCGGCATTAGGAGGCCCATGAAACTGGCGCAGTGAAATCTACAAAATTTCCTTGAGTCATTTTTGGCATACTTTTTAACACTTGCTCAATACAGGCGTTAAAGTGACTCACCCATTGTAATCAATTTACCTCCTTGCACTGTGTTGCACTAGCATCAAAGTTTTTCGCTGGTGCAGCAAAGCACCACAATAGCATCAAAAATGTTGACGCTATTGTTCTAACGTGCACCATGGTGTGCTGTATTGTAAATACAGCGCAACCATAGTGTTGTTAGGTGGCAGTAGGAGCACACAAGAAAAGTGGCGCATCAGAACCGATTTACCACTTTCTTGTAAATCTGGCCCTATATTTTTCTGTTAACGATCACTTTACCTGCTTCTTGGGGATACTTCTTTGATGGAGGCAAATGAATGGATCAACTTGGTGCAGTAGACCAGGGCGCAGGCTACCAGACATCAAATGACAGAGAGAAGTTCCCCAGTCAGACGAACGTCACAATGAAGTAGTATCCTCTGTCAAGTATCAGTCATCCAGTTTTGTGTTCCTGGATGGAGGTAGTGGGGTTGTGGCCTTCCTAGTATGGCTATAGCTTCCATTGAAACCCAATAAAAACCATTCTTTTGCAGGCTGAGTCAAGCATGGCGGGAGAATCCGAAGGTGCAAGACCTGAGAGCTTGATGACAGTGCCTGTTCCACTTGCAAGGTCACCAAACTCAACCAGATGTTGAGCTTAGACTGGGGTCAATGCTGGCAATTACAGCAGCAACATAGTAAACATTCAGGGTAGACATTGTCATTTTTGAAAAAAGCACAGAATCGGATAGAGTGATTTATTCGAACAATACTATTAAATATGTCAACACATAAAATTGCCTGAAGTGATTACTGTGATAAGGGGGAGAAGAAACGAGAATGGCAAAGAGAAAGTAAATATTTGTAGAGTTTTGAATGATACCTTAACCTCTGTCATACTGGGTGATTTGGAACGTGTTGAGAATGTAAGCCCAGATTTACTGTCATTGTCTGTCAGGGTTGTCGATTATTTTGTGGCCAACACAGACGCAAATACTTTTTGGAGCTGCACTGAGTGGAATAATTGTAAATGTGCCCCTAAATGTCCACTGTGATGCAAAAATAGATAAAAAACAATACTTTTTAAAAGAAAGGGGGAGAAAAGGTGTTTCTGATTAAAAATCAGGAGCCTGACTCCATGGATGGCAAAATCTGGGGGCCAAAACAAGCTCAACAACCTTGAGCGAAAACAATTAGGGCCTGATTTAAGGAAAGTGGCGCTGCACCCAGTACAGCACCACTTTCCTTGCACCCCTTTGCACCCCCTTAAAGCCACCATGTGCGTACTGTATCTAAGTAACAGTGCACCATAGAAGTTAGATATACAGTATGGTCCTGGCACAGAAGGGATTTACAAGTAGTCAGGACCTCCTCCAACAAACAAGAGGAAATAGCGGTGAATGCAGGGGCTAGAGAAGTGCATTCACTTAAACATCTAAATAATGACAAGTAAAATGTTGTTAATAAAAAATCGAAGCCCAGCTCCTTCTAAAATAGCATCCGAGGTCCAGTGGGGTGGCAGAGAGACAGAACCTACAGAACCCTTTCTTGGAACTACCTTACAATCAATTCAGACATATAGAACAGAGACTCAAGCTCTTTACACAGAGATGAAAGGCAGTGATCTAAAAATGCAATTATTAGTGACAGAAACTGCAAATGGCATTCACGCTATGTCAGAATCACACAGCGATCTAGAAAAGTGTGTTTCTCAGGCTGAGGAAATAGCTTTTTGCAGGACTGCAATCTGAGGAGCAAACACGTTATGTGCAGAACCTAAAATGGAAGCTCAAAGACCTTGAAAATCAGTAAAGACTGAATACTTTTGGTGTGCTAGTGATTATAGAAGGATTTGAAGGCAACAATCCTCAACCTTTATTGACCGATTTCAAAAAGTCTTCCCAGATTCTGCTGATTACAATTTTGATTTATGAACCCAGTGAGTTTATAACTTTTCTCCACTGCTGCCACCGTCTGTTGGGGACTCGGAGTCCCAGGGAGCCTCGCGCCTTCTGCTAGGGGGCTGGATCGTACTCGCGGGCGCTTATAGCGCGCCGCGGTGCCCCGCAGCCCTTTCTCCACCGCTGCCACCGTCTGTTGGGGACTCGGAGTCCCAGGGAGCCTTGCGCCTGCTGCTAGGGGGCTGGACTTTACTCGCGGGTGCTTATAGCGCGTTGCGGTGCCCCGCAGCCCTTTCTCCACCGCTGCCACCGTCTGTTGGGGACTCGGAGTCCCAGGGAGCCTCGCGCCTGCTGCTAGGGAGCTGGACTTTTCTCGCGGGCGCTTATAGCGCGCCGCGGTGCCCGCAGCCCTTTCTCCACCGCTGCCACCATCTGTTGGGGACTGGGAGTCCCAGGGAGTCTCGCGCCTGCTGCTAGGGGGCTGGACTTTACTCACTGGTGCTTATAGCGCGCCGCGGTGCCCCGCAGCCCTTTCGCCACCGCTGCCACTGTCTGTTGGGGACTCGGAGTCCCAGGGAGCCTCGCGCCTGCTGCTAGTTGGCTGGACTTTTCTCGCGGGCGCTTATAGCGCGCTGCGGTGCCCGCAGCCCTTTCTCCACTGCTGCCACCGTCTGTTGGGGACCTGGGAGTCCCAGGGTGCCTCGTGCCTGCTGCTAGGGAGCTGGACTATACTCACAGGTGCTTATAGCGCGCCGCAGTGCCCCACAGCGCAAGATGCGCGTGGCACAGCCCGGGCCACCGTGCCAAGGGCGGGCCCGTCTACGCCCGTCACAGCCCGTCAAGAGGCCGGGCCATTTTTCGTGGTTTTAAGGTAGGATTTTTCCCTAAAATATATTAAAGTATGGTGCAACCAAAATAATTGAAACCTGGTATATAGTTTCCTTGACCGCAACGGTGAGTAGTTAAAATGGGGAAGTGTAAGGCAAGGAGTAGTCCGCAGGGGGGCATTGCCCTGACCAAAATTCCCAAATTGCATACCTCACCTAGTTGCGTGTCTGATGAAATAGACACTTTGATTGAGGAAGTGGAGTCTTTGTTGACGGAAAAGAAAAAAGATCCCGAGAGGCGATTGAAAAATGGCTCACTTACTTCCTTTTTGAAATCTTGTTATAGGGGAAATGCTCCTGATAGTGGTGTTATTGCGAGGCCATTGACAAAACAGATTGAAGGATCAATTATAAGCAACAAGGAATCATGCAGAGACAAGGAAAGCTTGGAGGAAACTTTATTAGGAAGCGTGACTGAATATGATGTCCCCTGCTCTAATCATTTTTCACTATCAGAGTCCCAGGGCCAAATTGAAGAAATATGCAACCCTAACCCAAGTGTGCAATTTATAAGCCATTGTCCCATTATATCCCATACCCAGGAGGATTTGATTGACCTCGTAGCAGACCTAAAAGAACAAGTGAACGATCTGAAGACACTACTAGTAGAGGTCATGACCCTGTTTCGCTCTAAAAGCTACCAAAGGGAAACTCCTATCATGCACATGCCGAAGGCAAATTGTTAACATCACTCAAAAGAAAGGTTTTGCTATAAGGGGGAAGATTTCATCCTGTGCAATAGCAATTCTGACCAGAATACTAGAGCTCCACAGACTAGTTCCATTAGTCCCCCTAGTGCAAAATTTGATTTCGGAGCTCCAATTTTTCTTCGTCCATGCACTAATTTAGCAAAGGAACCGGCAATTGTGCAAACCTCACATCAACTTAAGGGTAGTGACACCCAATTTTCATGTGTGGAGTTCCATCTTTAGCGCCAAATGCACAGGAAGATAGGGCATCTCTCATAAACAAGGTCACATATTGGATTCGGCATACTAGACAATGCGGTTCTATCATACACCCAGACATAATTTCTGCACAGCGTTTCCCAGAGATTGAGGGCCATTTAGATACAATAAATCTAGTACTATCTACCCCTGAGCTGGTAAAGGGCCTACTAGACTTGGAAATGCGGAACCTCCTTACAAAATGGTTTAAACATTCGTTTTAAAAGCTGTTGGCCTGCAAATGACTTTTTGACAAGACTGAACACACCTGCCTTAAATTCCAGCCCACCACCTAAGAAGGAAATTCTCTCAACTATCTTTGAGGAGAATTCTCTTTCAGCTAATAAGAGGGAGTATGATCACCAGAATGTGATGTCTACTTTAAGGAGCTTAGCACAAACGCCTGTGGTTTTAGATACTGATTGACTTTCTTTGCCTCAAAATGATCGGGATAGTAGAGGATCTCCTTATACCTCCAACTCACAGGCAGATGGGGTGTTAGTTTTAGAGCCCCCTACTTCCAGGGTGAAGGGGTCATCATCTGATGCTTTAGATCCATCCACAACCAAATTACCCCCTAGGAAGATTAATGCTACATTGTGTAGTTTGTCACCCTCTGAGAAGTTCCCCATAACTCAGGAATCCTCAACCCTAAAGCTCCTGACATGGAACTTGGCTGGAATTCGCAATGAATTAGATGATCCAGACTGGGGGGAGTTTATCGATATATTTGACATATGTTTGTTCCAGGAAACTTGGTTGACTACAAACGTTTTTAGACAAGGGTTTAATTCATTTTGGAAAGAATCCAGACCCTCTTTGGTGGGGAGAGCGGCGGTGGGGCTTATAATATGGATAAGAACCACAGAATAGGGAAAGATTAGAGAAGCCACAGTAGATTCAGAGGACATATTGGCTTTATCTATTCAACAAAAGTGTGGTTCTCCCCTGCTGTGTATCAACGTCTATAATAGACCTGGTCCTCCCAATCAATTGTCCAAAACCATCTAGGTGTTGAACGGTCTGGTGTCAGATTATATATCATCGCACTTATTTATCTTTTGAATTTAAATTTGTCACTTGAACCAAATTCTGTATTTTCTGAGGTAACGCAGTTAGAAGATGCATCATGGAATATTCCCGCTTTTTCTTCTATGAAGAAGCAGTCTAAATCTTGTACTAGGGCGTTGCAGATTATACACTTTATGATAATGCATGGCCTTCGCCCAGGGAATGGGCGTTTTCCATCGGATTCTCCCTCAAATCCCACATTCTTTAGGAGGCATTATAGTAGTACATTAGATTACGTGGTTATTGATGTAAGGATATGGCATACTATCCAAGACATTTGTGTAGGAAATCAGTATAATAGTGACCATGCTCCAATTTTAGTGACACATGGCGGGCTCATTGCCAAAAGAACAGATATGCAATCCAGCAACGGAACTATTCCACCCTTAGCAGTTTCTTCAAATAAGCACTCTCTGAAATGGGAGTGTTTCAAAAATTCAAGCAAACTCTGGGGGAACATGCTTTAGTGGAAAATCCTTGTATATATTCCCCAAATGCGGTCATGCTTTTGCACATGGATATTTTTTCAATTTTGAGGGACCTCTTTTTTAGAACTGTTAAGAAAAACAACCGCTCAGCAGCAGGACGCAATCATAGGTGGTTTGGCAAAGTATGCAGGGAGTCTAAGTGCAGTTTGATAAAAGCAATCAAATCCCAAGATAGATCCCTGATAATTAGTGCTAGGCGCGAGTTTGCCCTAACAATAAAAACTTGTAAAGTCAATAGGGAAGCAGAGTCATGGCAGGATTTGTTGATAGCAGTTAAGGCGAAGCAGTCAAAACGTTTTTGGTCTTTGGTGGCTTCCAATAGGCGAAATCAAAATTCTAGACCAGATTGACACATTTCACCGGAAAATTGGGTTGCCCATTTTACGAAGTTGTATGATGCTGTGATTGATAATAGTGTTGTAATAGGTTTAGACTCCCTCTCTAGCAATAGCCTGACCCCGTTCACATTGAATGAAACTAGAATGGCCATTATGGCCCAAAAACTGGGAAAAGACCCTGGCCTAGACGGCGTACCTGCCGATCTATATAGATCAGACTTAGATATGTGGGGCCCCTTAGTTAATAATGTATCCGTCTTGGCTAGTGGTATCTATCCTCATTCTTGGAATGGTGAAATTATTGTACCTATTTATAAAAAGGGGAATGGGGCCACTCCGATGAACTATAGACCAATTAGCCTTCTGGACAGGTTCTGTTAAGGATTAAGGAATGGCTAGAAGAGTCTAAAGTGCTTAGCGACCTCCAAGCAGGGGTTTGACCAGATATTTAGGTTTCTCACGATCAAATGGAAGATTGTAGATTTGGATGGTGGGAATCTTTTTGTGGCCTTTGTGGATCTCAAATATGCATTTGATCTGGTCCTGCGCTGCAAGTTATGGGAGGTACTAAACTGAGTCAATTTCCTGAGCCCTTTATTGAATCTAATCACAAGTTTGTATACTGAGAGCTTTGCAAAAATCCGATGGGGAGTCAATGGGGAAGTAACAAGTGAAATTCCGATTAAAGGGGGGTTGAGGCAGGGATGTGTGTTGGCTCCCACTTTGTTTTTATTATTTATCAATGCATGCACCCCTTACCTACTTGCCTGTGACAATGATGCACCAAAATTAGATGGGACAAAAATCCTGTGCTTATTATTTGTGGATGATACCTTATTACTATCCCAAACTGCTTCCAGCCTTGCCAATTTACTTGCAAAGTTTTCATCCTTTTGTAAAGACCACGGTCTTGAAGTTAATTCCACGAAAACTAAATATATGATTTTTGGTGACAAAAGGTGTAAAATAAGGAAGACGATTCTAATGGATGGGGAAGTGTTAGAGAGAGTTGCAGATTTTGATTACTTGGGAGTCAGATTAGAGGATATGCATATATGGCAGGCCCACTTATTAAAGGCACATATGAGACTAAAACAGAATTCGGGGGGCGTCCTGCAATTTGCCAATAGATCTCCCAGATTTGCAATCTCACATGCAATGGAAATATTTAAAATATAAGCTAGGGGGGGCGCTTTGTACGGAGCAGAGCTATGGGGGCATGGCAATCTGAAGGATTTAGAGCTTACCGAGAATTCATTTATAAAGGTTCTGCTTAAAATACCTACTAGTTCTCCTACGTTGCCAATTCGAATGGACCTGAATTTGGACTCCATTGCGCATATAGCGGCCTTAAGACCAATATTGTATTGGATTAAGATTTGGTCTATGGACACCTACGGCCCTTTTAGAACATGGCTGAATGCTTTGCTTAGTACACATATAACAAGGAAAATCCCATGGTGTAACTATGTTGAAAACAGTTTGATTAACCTAGGATTGGCCCACTTTTGGCCAGCTCCTTATGGTCTCCCAAAAATGCTATGCAAACCGTCAAGGATGCATATTGGCTAAAACTAAAAATAGGTAAACTGGTTGAGGTGCCTTCGCTCAGCTTGACAGATAGGTTTACATTAGTCAAATGTCACTAGCAATTTGAGAATTATATGGACTTGATTCCTTCCCCTCGAGCACATGCACTTTACATTAGGTTCAGACTGGGATTGTTACCATTATGTGCTTTTACTTGTAGATGGGGCTTACAAAATTTCCAACAGGGCCTATGCCCAATGGGCTGTGGGTCACCAGAATGCATTGCACATGTGCTATTTCACTGTCCTGCATATGCTAAACAGCGGGCTCAATGGATTATACCTCTCTGCAGATCCATGGACATTAATACCCGGCTTTTAGCTCTTAGGATCTGCAGAACAAACACCAATGGTATTGTGGTATGTGCGCTGGCTAGATTTTTAGATGCTATTTGGCATGTAAGAGCAAAGCTCTTAGAGGTACCGCATGAATAAGAGTATAACTGTGGGCAAAAATGGAAATGTTGTCTCCATAGGGAATAATTGAGATCAATCCTAATATCGCTACATTGTTTTTTATTTCTTGTTGCTCTTTTAGCCTATTGGGCGAAGGCTTTTATGTTATTGCTCTTATATTGATGGATTTTTATTCTGATCATGTTTTACAAACTTTTGCATTTTATTGCTCTTTCCGATTATTTTATAGAGTGTTTTATATTATAGTGTTTTATATGGTTATTACTCATTTTTTTATATGTGCATTGTATGATGAGCTTTTATGGTATGGTCATTTCCGAAATGAAGCTAATGATGATGATGATGATGATGATATAGCTTTTCATTTCGATCAATACCAAATCTGAGATGCAATTTAGGGCCTGATTTAAATCTTGGTGGAGGTGGTCTGTCCCTCCACCAATATCTAAATCAGGCCCTTAGCCCATCCTAATACATTTGGGGAATTTCCTCTCACGGCAAGCAATTCATCTTAAAGCTTGACCTACAGCTCCTGGAACTATTGGTGCTGTTTTGTTCATGTGATCGGATTTTTGTCACATGAATGTTGAATGAAGATGGTCACTGTGCAAAATGACTGAACCATTAAAGAAAACCAGAGCACTGGTGTTCTCACAGCAACCTGCATGACTAATGATTGTGTAGTACGGTCATACCTATTTTTGGTCTTCTAAAGTCTGGGCCAAAGATTTATTGAGACAATGGAATAAGGGTGATGTAGATAATTATCAATACGAGTGATGTTGACTGAAACGTGTTTTCTCCTAAATCATCTTAATTGTAATTATCTGGGACCAAGAATTAAAATAGCCTAATAATGACATACAATGTTATATTTCTCCTACAATACATAGGTGGTAGTGGTACATAGAATGTTTAATGTTAGGGTGTTCGGAAGGTGATCAGGGGGTCACTAAAGCTAAGCTGTTGAATAACTGGATAGAAACAAAGAGGGTAATTTACCTTTATTTGGGGGTGAGTATAAGGGTCCACCTGTTCTTGGAAACCTTATCTTGGAAAAGGGCAAGGGCACAGATGAGAAGATGGGGGCACTACAAAAAAGAAAGAGGGGCTGTTAGACTTGGCATCCTTGGCATGGTCTTCCCTAACTTTTTGCCTCTGCTTCCCAGGTTATTAATGTGAGCTGGACTCTATTTTTGCTGTTATTTATCCTCTGGGCACTTTACCACTGCCATCCAGTGCTAAAGTGCAAGTGCTCTTATATAAAATCTAAGTGGATTTGGCTTTCCATGATTGGCATATTTGATTTACTAGTAAGTCCCTAGTACAGTGCACTAGAGGTGCCCAGGGCCTGAAAATCAAATGCTACTAATGGGCCTGCATCACTGATTTTGACACCCACATTAGTAGCCCTGTAAACACGTCTCAGACCTGCCACTGCAGTGTCTGTAGGTGCAGTTTTAAACTGCCAATTCGACTTGGCAAGTGTACCCACTTGCCAGGCCTAAACCTTCCCTTTTTATACATATAAGGCACCACTAAAGTAGGCCCTTGGCCACCGCAATGAGCAGGGTACAGTGTATGTTAAAGGTGGGACATGTACTTATGTGTTTTACATGTCCTGGCAGTGAACTACTGCAAATATGGTTGTCACTGTTGCAAGGCATATCTCTCTCATAGCTTAACATGGGGGCTTCCTTTAAATATTATTAAAGTGCAGATTCCCTTTGGGAGCAGATAGACATATGGAGTTTGGGGTCTCTGAACTCATAATTTAAAAATACATATTTTTAGTAAAGTTGGTTTTTAGATTGCGTGTTTGAAAGTGGCAGTTTTAGAAAGTAGCATTTTCTTGCTTAAAACATTCTGTGACTGTTTATGGATTCCCTGACTGGGTCAGTTTGACAGTTGCTCTGTTTGCACCACTCCTGCGGACAGTGACACAAAGGGAGCTGGGGTGTAGCCTTCATATCCTGATGGGCCATCTGGGCTGAGGGGAGGGGAGGAGTGGTCACTTATACCTGAAAAGGCTGTGCCTGCCCTCACACAATGCAGTCTCCAACCCCCTGGTGTGTGTCTAGGGCCTGGCCTGGGCAAGGCAGGATCTTGATAACAACAGAGACTTCTCTTTGAAGTAGGCCTACTTTAAAGGCAGAAAGGGGTATAAGAAGAACACCCAAAACCCCTGAAAACCAGATCACTTTTGGAATCAAAAGGAACTTCTGCCAAAGAGAAGAGCTGAGGAGAAGTGCTGCCCCTTTCTGTGACTGTGCTTTGTTGGGATATCCTGCAGTTGCTGTTTCTTCCTGTGAAAGGGGACAAAGACTGGACGTTGTTGTGCATTCTTGCTTGAGAAGAATCTCCAAGGGCTTCAACTGGGCTTGCCTCCTGTTGTAGAAGTCTAAGGGCCATCAAAGACTTACCTGCCAGCGCCTGGACTCCCTGCTGAGACTCCTGCCCTGCCAAGTGGTGCCCTATCCAATACCTGGGCCCTTGAAAGGTGAAGCTGGCAGACAACGACTGAAAATCCACGTACAGACCGCTGTGTGGGGAAATGTTTGACGCACCTTCCGTGACGCAGCTGATAAACGACACGCCGCAGGCTTTGCAACTGAAATCAAGGCTCACCTGCATTGTGGCTGGAAGATCGCTGCATCATGGCTGGAGAAACAACGTGCAACACCCGCTCACGGAGGCTCATAATGACGCAAACCCCACACAGTGTGGTTTTGTGATACAGTGCAACCAGATTTTCAACGCAACATCGCTGGGAGCGGGAAAACAACACAAAGCCTGCCTCGACCTGAGGTGCCCGTCTGGATCGAAGCATCACTCTCTTGCAGGAGAGAGGAAATGACTCACGATGACCCAACCAGAAGAAGAACGACACATGGTCTTGCTTGACGCTACCCAGGTACTTTTGTGCGCTAACAGAGTTATCACTTTTTTGTAAAGGATTAAGGCCCATATTTATACTTTTTGACGCAAAACTGCGCTAACGCAGTTTTGCGTCAAAAAAATTAGCGCCGGCTAACGCCATTCTGAAGCACCATGCGGGCGCCGTAGTTAAGCAATGACGTTAGCCGGCGTTAGCCGCTGGCGCTGCCTGGTGTGCGTTGAAAAAAACAACGTACACCAGGCAGCGCCGGCGTAGGGGGATATGGAGCTTGGGCGTGAAAAAATGGGGCAAGTCAGGCTGAGGCAAATTTTTCGCCTCAACCCGATTTGCGCAATTTTTTTCCACTCCCAACCCCCATAGAAATGACTCCTGTCTTAGCAAAGACAGGAGTCATGCCCCCTTGCCCAATGGCCATGCCCAGGGGACTTCTGTCCCCTGGGCATGGTCATTGGGCATAGTGGCATGTAGGGGGGCACGAATCAGGCCCCCCTATGCCACAAAAAAAATAAAAAATATATACTTACCAGAACTTACCTTATTGTCCCTGGGATGGGTCCCTCCAGCCTTGGGTGTCCTCCTGGGGTGGGCAAGGGTGACAGGGGGTGTCCCTCGGGGCATGGGAGGGCACCTCTGGGCTCCTTCCGAGCCCACAAGTCCCTTAACGCCTGCCTTTTCCAGGCGCAAAAAAACGGCGCAAAAGCGGCCGTACGTCATTTTTTTGGACCCGCCCACTCCCGGGCGTGAATTTTGCCCGGGAGTGTAAATTCGGCGCACATGCCGCGGAGTCACTTTTTTAGACGGGAACGCCTACCTTGCATATAATTAACGCAAAGTAGGTGTCCACGCTAAAAAAGGACGCAAACTCCATGGACTTTGGCGCTAGACGCGTCTAACGCCAAAGTATAAATATGGAGTTACTTTTGCGTCGGAATTGCGTAAAAAAAAACGACGCAATTCCGGCGCAAACGGAGTATAAATATGCCCCTAAAACTCTTATTCTTTTAAAAATTCATATCTCAACTTGTGTATGTTGCATTTTTGTTGTTTTGGTCTTGTTTTGTTTAGATAAATATTTCCTATTTTTCTAAACTGGTGTTATGTCATTTTGTAGTGTTTTCACTGAGTTACTGTATTGGTACAAAATCTTTACACATTGCTTCGGAAGTTAGGCCTGCCTGATCATGCCAAGCTTCCAAGGGGGTGAGTGGGGGTTAACTGAGGGTGATTCTCCTTTACCCTTACTAGAGTAAGGGTCCTTGCTTGGAGAGGGGGTAACCTGACTGTCAACCAAAGACCCCATTTCTAACAGGGCAGACTATGGCCCTCATTATGAACACGGCGGTAAAAACCGCCGTGTTCATGCTGGCGGTCAAAACCAGTGTCCTCAGATCCCCGCCGGCCTCATTAGAAACATTCCTGTGGGTGCCCTCCGGCCCACAGAAATGCCTTGCCGGGACATTGACAAAGCAAAAACAACAAGTGATGGACAGAATGCTGAACATTGTCAAACACTCACCCCCAGTCATAGATCTGGGTTTAATCCATCGTTCTTTTGCTCACCATGCCAACCCAGTTTGGACCCAGCTATATGCAAATCAGTCTTGACACTGTTCCTCATGGGAACAGTCCAGACCGAACTGCCAAGCCAGGTCCTCTCTGGACCGGAAACAAGCATCCTGGGACTGGTTTCAGCCCTCATCTGCCAGGCTAGCTTGAATCCAGTGGCATGGGAAGCACGGGACCCATGTTTGGGCATACCCTTCCCACTTAGAGCAACAAAGCAAAAACAACAAGTGATGGACGGAATGCTGAACATTGCCAAACACTCACCCCCAGTCATAGATCTGGGTTTAATCCATCGTCATGCCACACCAGTTTGGACCCAGCTATATGCAAATCAGTCTTGACCATGTTCCTCATGGAAACAGTCCAGACCAAACTGCCAAGCCAGGTCCTCACTGGACCAGAAACAAGCATCCTGAGACCAGTTTTGGGGTTTCAACCCTCATCAGCCAGGCTAGCTTGAATACAGTGGCATGGGAAGCACGGGACCCACGTCTGGGCATACCCTTCCCACTTAGGGCGACAAAGCAAAAACAACAAGTGATGGACGGAATGCTGAACATTGTCAAACACTCACCCCCAGTCATAGATCTGGGTTTAATCCATCGTTCTTTTGCTCACCATGCCACCCCAGTTTGGACCCAGCTATATGCAAATCAGTCTTGACCCTGTTCCTCATGGGAACAGTCCAGACCGAACTGCCAAGCCAGGCCAAAGCTTGTTTCCAGTCCAGGGAAGACCTGGCCTAGCAGTTCGGGCTGGACTGTTCCCATGTGGAACAGGGTCAAGACTGATTTGCATATGGCTGGGTACAAACTGAAATGGCATGGGCAGCAAAAAAACGATGGATTTAGGCCCAGATCACTGTACTGGGGGTGAATGTTTGACAATGTTCAGCATTCCGTCCATCACTTGTTGTTTTTGCTTTGTCGCCCTAAGTGGGAAGGGTATGCCCAGACGTGGGTCCCGTGCTTCCCATGCCACTGGATTCAAGCTAGCCTGGCTGATGAGGGGTGAAACCCCAAAACTGGTCCCAGGATGCTTGTTTCCAGTCCAGGGAAGACCTGGCTTAGCAGTTCGGGCTGGACTGTTCCCATGTGGAACAGGGGCAAGACTGATTTGCATATGGCTGGGTACAAACTGGAATGCATGGGCAGCAAAAAAATGATGGACTTAGGCCCAGATTACTGTACTGGGGGTGAATGTTTGACAATGTTCAGCATTCCGTCCATCACTTCAAGCTAGCCTGGCTGATGAGGGGTGAAACCCCGAAACCGGTCCCAGGATGCTTGTTTCCAGTCCAGGGAAGACCTGGCCTAGCAGTTCGGGCTGGACTGTTCCCATGTGGAACAGGGTCAAGACTGATTTGCATATGGCTGGGTACAAACTGGAATGGCATGGGCAGCAAAAAAACGATGGATTTAGGCCCAGATCACTGTACTGGGGGTGAATGTTTGACAATGTTCAGCATTCCGTCCATCACTTCAAGCTAGCCTGGCTGATGAGGGGTGAAACCCCGAAACCGGTCCCAGGATGCTTGTTTCCAGTCCAGGGAAGACCTGGCCTAGCAGTTCGGGCTGGACTGTTCCCATGTGGAACAAGGTCAAGACTGATTTGCATATGGCTGGGTACAAACTGGAATGGCATGGGCAGCAAAAAAACGATGGATTTAGGCCCAGATCACTGTACTGGGGGTGAATGTTTGACAATGTTCAGCATTCTGTCCATCACTTGTTGTTTTTGCTTTGTCGCCCTAAGTGGGAAGGGTATGCCCAGACGTGGGTCCCGTGCTTCCCATGCCACTGGATTCAAGCTAGCCTGGCTGATGAGGGGTGAAACCCCGAAACCGGTCCCAGGATGCTTGTTTCCAGTCCAGGGAAGACCTGGCCTAGCAGTTCGGGCTGGACTGTTCCCATGTGGAACAGGGTCAAGACTGATTTGCATATGGCTGGGTACAAACTGGAATGGCATGGGCAGCAAAAAAATGATGGATTTAGGCCCAGATCACTGTACTGGGGGTGAATGTTTGACAATGTTCAGCATTCCGTCCATCACTTGTTGTTTTTGCTTTGCCGGGACATTGATGGCAGCTCCACATGGAGCCGCCGCCAATGCCTCTTTGCGGCGGGTGCAGCTGCACCCGTCACGCAGATCACTGCCCAATTTTCGCGATGGGGTACTTTACTGGGGGCCCCTGCACTGCCCATGCCTTTTTCTTTTTGTCATTTGTGAATACAGGGTACAATCTTGCTCCCTCCACCATATCGCTTCTTGATACCTATTGCTCTGTAACATACATTATATCCATCTAATTACGAACTGCCTTCTCAGCTGAGGTCTGATATTTCTTTTTGTCTTTTGCATATGGGGCATGCTCTTTCATACTGTGCTGCTCTAAGTGGGGCTTGATGTCATACAATACTTGTCTTAAATGTTCCATTATATTTAAACTAAAGGTACTGTATCAAGGTGGTTATATATTCTTTCTCAATGATCTTGTTCCAATATTTAAACCAAATACATGAGTGGACCTTACATGATCACCATGTAATGACTAGGTGTACCTTTCAGAGAAGCATTACTTCTAAAGAAGTCTCTTAGGCCCAAATTGACAAGAAATGCACTAGTGCAGTTGTGCATCAAAAATGTTAACACCGCACTATGTCATTTCTTAGCACCATGTGTTCCCTATTTATGAAAAGACGCATCCTGGTACAAAGAAAAGGCTGGGGCCAAAAGAAAAACTAAGCTAGACTCTGCGACTTGTCACAAAAAATGATGCTAATGCCGCAAAAGTGGTGCAAGCTTGACTGGTGGGATGTTTTTTTACACTATTCGTGCTAGTGCCATTTAGGGCTTAAAAGTGTAAAACAGAAAGCCCAGGAAAATGCCAAACAAGCCATGAGGTGCTACAATGGATATTGCAGGACAGGAGGGACCCCTGTGAGACCCTAATGCCCGAAGCACCAGCCAGGCTGGACAGACAGACTCCCAGGAGAAGGGGAAAAGGAAGAGGAAGTGCAGGGTCAATGAGGAGGAGAACAACATCTTGATCACAGAGGGGACAGAGCACCAAAACCAGCTCTTTGTCACCTCTAAGTTTCCATTAGGTAGTATGGAGGCCATATGGCAGTCCATAGTTGATAATGTCAACAGTGTGGCGGAGGTAAAGGAGATGATCACGGATTGCAAAAAGCGCTGGCACGATTTCAAGCGCAGAACAAAAGCGAAACTGGCCAGCAATCAAAACGCAGCACTGCAGACCCGGGGTGGAAGTCCCACACCCCAGGAGCAGCTGGATGAGCTTGAGGAGATGGTGGCAGTGGTCATCCTGGAGGTGTTGTTGGCAGGAGTTGAGGGATATGGCAGTGCAGCCCATGATGACCAACAAGAAATGCAGGGTAAGTCACAACTGGAGGCAATGTAACTAACAAGTGGCTTAAGGGGAGGCACATAGTAGTCACTGTATGCATGCTAAAAAATTGCATGGGGGCACAATAATCACCAAACACAAAACCTATCTAATGTGCACTGACCCCGCACCATATGCACAGTCAACTTCACAACCCCTACAGAACTCCCTTCACTGTGTCAACTGTACCATCTGTCTATGTGTAACTATCATTGGGCACCATCTACGAAGCTTGTTGTGCAGGGTGGAGAAGCAGGGGCTGGGGTATGCTTCCCTGACCCACTGGGAAAGGGCACAAATGTAATGTACACACAACATATTGAGTAGGTCTGAAATTACCATCCAGGTTGGTGCACAATTTGCAAACATGTGCCCACGCAGTCACACCTGCACTATGATGCAAGGGTGCTTGTGTTGTGGTGTTGATTGCTATTGTGCATGACAAGACAACTTCCTGCATAAAATCAGCCACACATGGTGTGTCCATCTAACTATGTGTGACGTATAATGCAACACACAGAGAAACATTACATTATAGTGACAAACAAAAATGTCACACACCCTCTTGTCACTTCTACCCCAACCCTGAGTTGTAGCACAAAACTGAACAAATTCCAAATGTGAAAATCTGGGAAGGCATTAGAAGTTAGGTGGGTTACACGTGTTGAGTGAAAACACCCCCAGCAACACACATGGAATACCAACTGCATGCAGTGTCAGGTGTAAATCAGGCACGTATTTACCAGGCCATGACAAGGCACGCAAGGTGCCCTTCCTTTGCCTGGTAGATATGGGCTGTCACACTGCACCACTTAAGTGGAATGTGAATCTTTTGTTCTGGACCCAAGGGTAGGTCGCTCCCCCTGCCGCTGCAGCTCCTCCAGCTCCTCCAGGTTCCTGAGACCCACCTCGCAGTAAGTACCCCCCACCTCCCAGCCCCTCGCCCTGCCCTGCGCTACTCACCCTCTCTCCTGCTCCTGCTTCTTTTCTTCCTTTCTGTTCTTCCTCCTCGCTCCTCTTCTGTAATCTTCTTCTGTACTCTTCTATTCCCCGTCTTCTCTCTTCTTCTGTGTGCTTCTCAGCCTCTCCTGTCACCTCTCTTCTTCTTCATCTTCTTCTGTGGTCTTCTGCCTTCTGTTCTTCGTCTTCTGTATCTTCTTCTGTGATCCTCTGTCTTCTGCCCCTTCGTCTTCTGTTCTTCTGTTCTTCTGTCTTCTGCTATTCTGTCTTCTGTCTTCTGTTCTTCTGCTTTCTCCGTCCTCCGTCTTCTGTTTTTTCCTGCGCCTGCCCTCCTGCTCCTGCCTCATCCCCCTCC
This sequence comes from Pleurodeles waltl, assembly GCF_031143425.1. Taxonomy (NCBI): domain Eukaryota; kingdom Metazoa; phylum Chordata; class Amphibia; order Caudata; family Salamandridae; genus Pleurodeles; species Pleurodeles waltl. Next base: position 212,623,139 of record NC_090450.1, on the reverse strand, counting down.
CTCACTCGCCTCCCCATCTCTATCACCCCTATCTACCCCGTTCGCTATCTGCCTCCCTCACTCCTCCTATCTACCAATCTACCTATCTCTCTATCTCACTATCTAACTCCCTCACTCACCACCTCCTCCTATCTACCTATTTTTCTATCTCTCCATCTATTTCTCCATCTATCTATTTCTCTATCTCTCCCCCCTTCCCGCCACCCCCTCTGTTATCTATCTTCCTATCCTCTCACTCTACCTCTCACCCTCACCCACCTCTACAACCCCCCCTCCCCTATCTTCCCAACCCTACTCCTATCTCTCTCCCTTATCTCCTAAACCTCCTAACACTCACCCCCCTCCACCCTTAAACCCCTCTCCCCTGGCTCTTCTCACTCTACCTGTCCCCCCCTCCCTCGCGCTTTCCCGCCGCGACCTCCTGCACGCCCCCGCTCCCCAGCTCCCATTCGCCCCCAGCTGACCCCTCCCCCCCTCCTCCCTCTTATGGCGGCCGCTGGTGCGCCAGAGGCACGCCAGAGGCAAGCCCGTCTGCGCCTGTCCGCGCCTGGCCCGCGCCCAGCGCCACGACCCCTGGTCCTCAGCTCTCCCAAGCCCCGCTGATCCACTACGACCCCACCACCCTCCACGCCCTCAACCCAGGGCGTTCCAGCACCTGCTTCCAAGCTCATCCCAAACGCACCCATGGACCCTTCGCCTGCAACTCCTGCAAACGCATCTTCCACCACGCAACTACCACGACCACCAGCCCACGCGCCATCAACCACCTCAAGTGCATCCTAGTCAACGCTCGTTCTGTCCACAAGCACGCCGTTGAACTCTGGGACCTCCTGGACTCCACAGCACCGGACGTCGCCTTCATCACGGAGACCTGGATGAACGCCTCTTCGGCCCCAGACATCTCCACTGCCATCCCCGAAGGCTACAAGATCTCCAGAAAAGACTGCACCAACCAAGTAGGAGGAGGTATCGCCATCGTCTTCAAAGACTCCATCAGCGTCACCACCTCCACCGAAGACACCCCTCTCACCGCTGAACATCTGCATTTTCAGATTCGCACCGTCCCCCCGGACCGCGCGCCCCTTTCAGCGACTCCATCGCTGACTTCATCTCCCCCCACGCCGTCGCCTCGCTGGACTACATCCTCCTAGGCGACCTCAACTTCCATCTGGAACAAAACAACGACCCCAACACCACCGCCCTGCTCGACAACCTCGGCCTGAAGCAACTGGTGAACACCGCCACCCACATCGCCGGACACACGCTTCACCCTATCTTTTCCGCCAGCAAACACGTCTTCTTTAGCCACACCTCCGCTCTACACTGGACCGACGACAGCAGTGTCCATTTCACATTCCGACGCGAGACTCGCCACCTCCGCACCCAACCCATCCCTCGTCGACAGTGGAACAAAATCCCCGAAGAGCAACTCTTCTCCGCACTCGCCATCAACCAACCCACCCTCACCACCGACCCCAACGACGCAGCCCTCAGCCTCTCGAACTGGATCTCCAACTGCGCAGACAACCTTGCTCCCCTCAGACGCACGCATCAACAGGCCATCACCAAAAAACCTCTCTGGTTCTCTGACACCCTCAAAGAATCGAAGAAAACTTGTCGCGCCCTCAAGAAGGCCTGGCGTGAGGACCACACGGCCGACAACATGACCGCCCTCAAAAACGCAACCCGCGAACACCACCACCTGATCCGCGCTGCCAAAAGGAACTTTTTCACCGACAGACTGGACAAAAACAGCCACAACAGCAGAGAACTTTTTAGCATCGTCAAAGAGTTCTCCAACGCCGTCACGCCCTCACAAGACTTGTGCAACTCCCTCGCCACCTTCTTCCATCGCAAGATCTGCGACCTCCACGACAGCTTCGGACACCAGACCCAACCAAGCATCACCGAACCCACACCCCCGACCATCACCCTCAACGACTGGACCCACATCAACACCGAAGAAACCAAAACCACCATGAACTCTATCCACTCCGGCGCCCCATCGGACCCCTGCCCTCACTTCATCTTCAATAAAGCCGACGACATCATCGCCCAGCACCTCCAGGCCGCCATCAACTCTTCGTTTTCTTCTGCCACCTTCCCCTAATGCTGGAAACACGCCGAAGTCAACGCCCTACTAAAGAAACCTACGGCTGACCCGAGCGACCTGAAAAACTTCCGCCCCATCTCGCTCCTCCCCTTCCCCGCCAAGGTAATAGAGAAGACCGTCAACAAACAGCTGACCACCTTCCTGGAAGACAACAACCTAATCGACCCTTCACAAACCGGATTCCGAACCAACCACAGCACTGAAACCGCCCTCATCTCAGTCACAGACGACATCAGAACCCTGATGGACAACAGTGAAACAGTCGCCCTCATCCTCCTCGACCTCTCGGCTGCCCTCGACACCGTCTGTCACCGCACCCTAATTACCCGCCTCCACTCCACCGGGATCCAAGGCCAGGCTCTGGACTGGATCGTCTCCTTCCTCTCAAACTGATCTCAAAGAGTTTACCTCCCACCGTTTCGCTCAGACCCCTCCGAGATCATCTGCGGCGTACCTCAAGGCTCGTCGCTCAGCCCGACACTCTTCAATGTCTACATGAGCCCCCTCGCCGACATCCTACGCAAGCACGACATCATCATCACCTCCTGCGCCAACGACACCCAACTTATACTCTCCCTCACCAAGGACCCCGCCAGCGCCAAGACCAACCTACAAGAGGGCATGAAGGACGTCGCAGATTGGATGAGGCTCAGCCGCCTAAAGCTGAACTCTGACAAAACGGAAGTCCTCATCATCGGCAACACCCCGTCCGCTTGAGACGACTCCTGGTGGCCGACGGCCCTCGGCACCGCACCGACCCCCACAGACCACGCCCGCAACCTCGGCTTCATCTTGGACCCTCTTCTCACCATGACCAAGCAAGTCAACGCCGTGTCCTCCGCCTGCTTCCTCACCCTCCGCATGCTCCGCAAGATCTTCCGCTGGATCCCCGCCGACACTAGAAAAACCGTGACCCACGCCCTCGTCACGAGCCGACTGGACTACGGCAACACCCTCTATGCTGGGACCACCGCCAAACTCCAAAAACGCCTGCAACGTATTCAAAACGCCTCGGCCCGCCTCATCCTCGACGTACCCCGCAACAGCCACATCTCCGCACACCTGAGACACCTGCATTGGCTCCCAGTCAGCAAAAGGATCACCTTCCGACTTCTCACCCACGCACACAAAGCCCTCCACAACAAGGGACCGGAATACCTCAACCGTCGCCTCAGATTCTACGCCCCCACGCGTCTCCTCCGTTCCTCTGGCCTCGCGCTCGCTGCCGTCTCTCGCATCCGCCGCTCCACGGCGGGTGGGAGGTCCTTCTCCTTCCTGGCAGCCAAGACCTGGAACACCCTCCCCGCCAGCCTCAGGACCACTCCGCATTCCGGAGAGACTCCTCAAAACCTGGCTTTTCGAGCAGCAGTAACCCCCCCCCCCCTTCCCCTAGCGCCTTGAGACCCGCACGGGTGAGTAGCGCGCTTTATAAATGTTAATGATTTGATTTGATTTGGTGGGGCAGTGTGATGTCAGTGTCTGGGAAATGTAGCTCATAATTACTCATCGGTGATAAAATGATGCAGTGCAGTGCAGCAGTGCAGCGTGCTGTGCTGTATCATCCAGAATGTACAGTGGTCAATAACATTCCATGCGTCCCTGTACTACACTTGGAGATGTGGCACAAAGTGTTCTCCTACACCAATACAGGCATACTTTCAGCATTGTATAGGGTTACCTGTGTTGCTGGTCCAATTGCACATGTGTAAGACTGGACACATCCTGTAATACCAACAATCAGGACTGCTGTCTACCAATCTAATGTCTGTGGATGATTGCAACACACATTGAAAGATACAAAAATAGGCCAACAACAATGTCTGTAATTTGTAGCACCACTACAATGGTACCCCTGAGGTGGCATAGCAAGCTGATGTTACCACACATTGACAAGTATGGAAATGTGTGAGGTCCCTCATGCCACCACACATGTGTTGTAGGAGTGATCAAAGGGGAAGAACTGTCCCCATGCCTCCACGTTGTCATATCCTGTCACGTGTTCCTTATCCTGCACCCCCATCATAGGATGCAAACCCTTCTTGTGTATATGTGCATATGGTAAAGGCTCCCTTCCTGCAGAACAACACGCAGCCCTGCAACACAGGCATCCTTACACCCATTCTTCATGGAGACCTGTGTTGCAGGGATGAGTGTTGTTCTGCTGGAAGGGAGACCATACTGCAGACACACATACATAAGAGGTGTTTGCATCTTACTATGGGTAGTGCAGGATAAAGTACACATGACAGGAGGTGACAAGGTGGATGCCTGTGGACAGTACTCTCCCTTGCATCACTCTTACAACACATGTGGACATCCAGAGAAATCTGACATATACCGCAAAATGTACATCTGGCAGTGCAACAGATTCCGTACGCTTCCATGGGGGTTGTGTCGGAACACACTATGCAACACCTATGGCATGCACCTGTCACACAGTTCTAATGCATGAAAGGGGTCCATCTGCAGAACCCCATGAAAAGCCACACAAGGTGGGTTTGACCAGAATGGGAAATGGGGACTGGCAGATTGTGCCAACAAGCATTAATAAAATGTACACTTTGGTGGCACATTGTGCTACTAGGGGCCCATATATGAGGGGTCTGATGTGTCGGTCTGTGTCATGCAAATAAGGCACAATTAGGGAAACAGCTACTGCAGCCCAACATTGACATGTCCTTATTTTATTGCAGAGGATGATGCCATACCTCCTGCTGAGCTGCGTGTCCTGAAATTCTCCAATGATGGCAATGACCAGATTGAAACCATCAATCCTGACACTCTCTAGCAAATCCTGGATGCCGGGAGGACACACAGGATTGCAGGGTCTCCAGCTGACTCACCCAACAAACAACACACACCACCTGCCAGCTCAACCAGAGCCCTGGACCCCCAGGACCCTGACATCATTTTCCAGAAAATAGTAGAAGGAGGCCAGCGGGAGATGGCACAGCAGATACAGGTGGGGTTGGAGACCACGGTGGGCAAGCTAGTGGGAGCTCATAAGTGCCTCAATCCGAATGAGGACAACTCTGCTGCCATCAGAGGCACCTTTTCTCCACTTTGTGGACTCCAGCAGTCCCTGGCCAATTGAATGGTGTCATGAGGCAGAGAAATGAACAAATTCCCTGCCAAAATGGGACCAGTGAGGTTTCCAACAGGCTGCGGGCTATACAAACTGTCCTGGAGTCCATGGAGTGGAAGCAGGACTCCCTCATTAACAACTTTGCTGCATACCACCATGATGTTGCGTCTGTATTGAGAAACCAGCAGATCCTTCTTGCTGCAGTGATGCCTTTCATATTTCCACAGATGGCAGCAGCCAGGACCTTGAAGTCCAAATCTTCAGTCCCTGATGTGTGTGTGCCTCCCTCCACTTCAACACCAGCAACACCCCTGACACAGGAGGCACCACACAAATGAGAGGATGAAGATGTGGAAGGAACATCTTTCACTCGCAAAACCACCTGGTAGCTTGAGTCTGTGGTACATGGACAGTTTTTCTTTGGCTTTGTGCTTAACATCATGCCAGTGTTGTAAAAACTAGCAATGCCCACTCTTCACTCTCCCACTGTTGACCTATCAAATGTGGACTGTCAGTGTGGCCAATCTAACCTAATGTCAGGGAATGATTGTTTATGTGCAGGAAGGTGTCCTTCCCTGCACATAAACAACCAATAATGGCTCATTGCTCTTTCTAAGTGTGCTAAAGAATGCAGCGCACATAGAAAAAGCAAAATATTGGTGAAACAATTGTATTAAGCCCAATTGTGTCATGCCAACACTACCCCTGGTGTGGCGTCAATGTTTTGATACTACCTCAGGTGTACATTTCATTGTAAATCTGAGGCAGCACCAAAATCAATGGTTGTTTGTGTGGGTATGCTCACAGCAAAACTCATTGCACATACCTCTGCACATACATTTGAGTTGGGGGGCCCAGATTTCAAATGTGGCTTCTAGCCACACAAAGTTATTTATTGCCACATTCTAAAGATGGGAATGGGCACAGCACCACTGAAGCTTCCCAAAAGCGGATGCTCTGATGGTGCTAGGGTTTTTTATATATTTCCCTGAGTATCTGCCCATGGTATATGTGTGGATTAGTGACAGACACGACACCACACACTGACTGAGAACCGTTTGAGGTGACTGATAGCTATGTGAGCTAGCAAGTATTACATAAGGCTCACAAGCATGGAATGGGACAGTTATCATGCATGAATTGCTATAGATCACACCAATCCCTGCACAACTGACTGTGCCAAGTAGGAATGGTAGCAACAGAACAACATTGATGCAACAAATAACTGATTGCATTTATGGGACTGTGAGGGGCAGCCATGAATGTCTCAGAAACAACTTCAACATTTAGGGCCATATTTATACTCCGTTTGCGCCGAAATTGCGTCGTTTTTTTTGACGCAATTTCGACGCAAAACTAACGCCAACTAACGCCATATTTATACTATGGCGTTAGAGGCGAATAGCGCCAAAGTTCCCGGAATGTGCGTCATTTTTTAGCGTGAACCCCTTCCTTGCGTTAATGATATGCAAGGGAGGCGTTCCCGTCTAAAAAATGACTCCCAGGACTTTACGTGGTATTTATACTCCCGGGCAAAAGAGACGCCCGGGAGTTGGCGTGGCTAAAAACGGCGCATTTGCGCCACTTTTTAACGCCTGCTCAGGGCAGGCGTTAAGGGGCCTGTGGGCTCAAAATGAGCCCACAGGTGCCCTCCCATGCCCCCAGGGACCCCCCCTGCCACCCTTGCCCACCCCAGGAGGACCCCCAAGGATGGAGGGACCCACCCCAGGGACATTCAGGTAAGTTCAGGTAAGTTTTATTTTTTATTTTTTATATTTTATTTTGGTGGCATAGGGGGGCCTTATTTGTGCCCCCCTACATGCCACTATGCCCAATGACCATGCCCAGGGGACAGAAGTCCCCTGGGCATGGCCATTGGGCAAGGGGGCATGACTCCTATCTTTCCAATGATAGGAGTCATGTTGATGGGGGATGGGCGTCGTTAAAAAATGGCGCAAGTCGGGTTAAGACGATTTTTTCGACGTAACCTGACTTGCCCCATTTTAAGACGCCCATGCGCCATTTTCCCCCTACGCCGGCGCTGTCTGGTCTACGTGGTTTCTTCCCACGCAAACCAGGCAGCGCCGGTCTGATTGCGCCGTCTAACGCCATTCCATAAATACGGCGCCCGCATGGCGCTTCAGAATGGCGTTAGACGGCGCAAAACTTTTTGACGCTAAACTGCGTTAGCGCAGTTTAGCGTCAAAAAGTATAAATATGGGCCTTAGTTGGAGTGCAACGACCACACACACCATAATGAGAATCCAAGTCACATAACTTCCCAACACAGAGAAATGCTGTTTGAATAACTGTTTTGGGATGTGTATTCAGGCACAACCAGAGTGCCACGTACATTGCAGATCAATGTCTGGATTCACTGATGTCACACCATTTCCACCCTGACAGGTACTTGGCCAATGGGAATACATAAAGTCACACATGTAACAAACTAAAGCCAATGCATTTGCCTAGCATGACCTCTGCAGACATGCTATGACCTACACAGTAAAACATGATGGAGACCATACAGTGTGGAAAAACAAGATTAAATAAAACTACATATATGGCCCTAAAAGAAATCATATCCTAACTACCTACCTATACTAATTTAACCTACACTATATTAACCTACACTATCTTATCTTAACGTATTCCTAAAACTAACATCTTATCTGAACTAATCCTAGACATCAGATGAGACTTGATGAATATCAACCCCCACCCCCTTACAATACATCAATAGACAAAGACAACATGTACTACAGCTAAATATTACCTAACTAAACATGTAGTGTAAACAACAATATGCATTTTCCTTTTTTTATAATTTCATGCATGTTTTGTTCTTTTTTTTTTAACACCGATACCCAACACACCACCCCCTTAAAACCCAAGCTAAAGAGATACTCAATAACCCACCCGCCGTCACAAAAAAAACAACTATATCCTAAAACATCTCTTCACTACGCTAGTTAAGCTAACCCTAACTATCTACATACCTCAACCATGTTACAAACTGTATACATGGGAAAGGGAAGCATTATCCATCTGGTCCATTGTCCAGCTCATTGTTTTATGATGTAGGCCTTTATTTTTACAGAGCATTAGCATTAACCTCCTCAGTCTTGCTCCAACCTTGATCTTCGGTATTTCTGGTCGGCAAGCCCCATTCTGAACTCATGCACAAAAGGGAGCTCTATGTATTGTGGAATACCTAGGGTGTGCTAGGGGCACTTGAGGATGCAGCTGGCATTGATGGTCCTACAGCTGCAGTGGATGGTCCTGCTCCTGTTGATCCTCGTGTGTGTGAGGCCTGAGACGTGCCTGCTGTGAGGATACTTGGGGCAGATGGGTGCTCGGGTGGACCCCCTTGTGGAAAGGCCTTCCATATCCCCAATGCTTTCTCACTCTCATAGAGGCACCCCATCCTCCTGAAGACTATCCTCTGAACACCTTCTTCACTAGTGTTTGGCATGCTTTGTAAACTCCTGCTTCTGGGATGCGGTCATGTTGGCAGCTGCAACAAGAATAGGACATATTAGGCATTTGGGTAAATGAACAACTGGCATCCAATAAAAACACCATCTGCAGTGTTGGGCAGCACAAATCACAATGACATCTTGAAGGGCAAGGTTACTACACACCAGCACATCAATCATCATCTCCATATTGCACATGTCCAAGGTATCAAGGCTAGCCAATGTTGCAAAATACCATTTCACCATTTAGGAACATCTTCAAAGGACCATGTCACCATTGGCCAAGGTCATCAAACACATCAGCCATGTGTCCATGGTAGGTCACAATCATGATGTTAGATTGATCATCAACATCCCTCTTGCTTGCGCCATTGACCTCAGATCCGATGGAATGTATCCAAATCATCTGAGCAAGGACTGCCAGTGAAAGCTACTTTCGTAACTGTTTATGCCTGAGATGGCAAGGACAGATGTCTGAAGACCTTACGACATGGAAAATTGATGTGACAGGTTTCATATGTTGAAATAGGGAGCAGAGCAGTCACCCATGTCAGAGGTGCATGACACTATTCTCATGGCCACACAGGGCAGTACCTGGTAAGTTGTGCCTTGAAATCTGGTCAGCGTTTGCTCACTAGCATGTAGCACCACCATCACATATGTGGGTGCATGCATGCCGTAGACCTTATCTGCACAGGGATTTTAAAACAGCAGTGGCCAATGCTGTACATTGTGTGAAGCTGTTTGCATCACAACATGGACATTATCCTGACCACAACTATTTGATGATGTACTGAATGATGGTATGTCGAATGACAATGTTGTATGGATATCCCTCAGACCAATCACACATATCAAGTTCTGTGAGGTTGACATGGGTTGGCAATGTAGCAATATATGACACAGAGTATGTGTCAGTACCCTACAATGGCGGTTAAACTTTGGCATTTGTGAGGTGTGGTATGTTGCGCACTGTCCTGTACATCTTAGGGAACAAGTCACATTTTCATTAATACCACACTGATCTGAGTTACTGTATGCTACCTGTGTCACACAGGGCAGTAACATGTTTAGGGATCAACATCTTGTGAACCTGCATATATGTGTAGGAACCTGAACTTCGGGCACATGCTCTTACTATCATCACTGTGTTTGGACTCATATAACCTGTCCAACATTTACAAGGCTCTGTGCCACATGTTGCCACCAGTGCATTGGTTACTCGGGATGCACATCCTACACACAACTGCAAATATACAGCCCATAACCACGTATGGCATACAATGGCTGTAGTGGCATACATGCACTTGTTACATGGCATCGCACACAACATACTACATCACACACCATACTTGCAACATACATTACACATACAATTTGACACTCACTGGTAGCATCGGGGTCTACAAAACTGGTGACCTCTCCGATGGTGTAAGGCTAGGGTCCACCTACAAGAAATAACATAAGATATAGCACTGTGAATGCAGAACAATGAACACTATGGGCAACTATTGGACGTTACACATGATTTATCAATGCACATAGGAGACTTAAGTTGGTGAATGCTCAACTAGGTCATTTGACATGGCTCTGTTCTTTACATTGGTAGGGCAGGTTTGCATGTACACATATGTGCTGGAACCATGCATTCTTTTTTTTTTAAGATTTCTTTTATTGCTTTATAATTGCATGAAAAAAACGCATACGGAACAAAATGACTTCCCATCTTTTTGTAAACCCCCCTTCCCTTCCCTCTCCTCTTACGCACTTTCCATCAATTATACAGAGGTGTTTGTTCTGTTCACAAATTAGTTACTTATTTGATCTCTTGTACAATCATCAACAGGAATATCTTGGTCATCTATACATGATCTGGTTCTGATAAATTTGCCTCTGCATCAGAGTTAGAAGTGTCGGGTGTTCTAAAATTGTCCAGTATCATGTTCCAATGCTGAGCATTGTCTCTAGTTCCTAGGCACCTGAGTGTTTCCCTTAGCAGTACTGTCCCTTCAGTTTCCGCCCACTTGATTAATGCATTTCTCCAACGATTTATCTGTGGGCCCTTCGGATCTTTCCAGTGTGCAGTTATTTCTCTCCTTGCTAGGATCAGAGCAAGCTCTATAAATCGGTTTGTGATTTTATGCTTGCTAGGGCGAGGGAAATCTCCCAAAACCGCCACCATGGCTGATCGGGATAAGGTTCTGCCCGTGCAAGTGGAGAGTGTCTCAAATATCCCCGTCCAGTATTCCCCGATTAGTGGGCAACTCCAGAGCATGTGCAGCAACTCTGCTGCCAGTTCTGAACATCGAGGGCAGCTGGCATTTTCTACACCATAAATCTTTGATATCATATAGGGGGTTAGGTAAGCCCTGTGAAAGACATATATGTTTATTAATTTAAACCTGGCGTTTCTGGAAACTGTATATATGTGTGAGGTTATTCTGGTCCACTGTGTGTCATCTATTGTAACATCTAGTTCCCCCTGCCATTTGGTCTTAAGTTTATTTAAGGGAAGACATATGCTGGTTAGTAGAGATGTATATATCCCTGATATCAACCTCCCTTGGTCTCCTATAGTGCATATTTGGTCACAGATAGTATGTCTGGGGGGTTCTTCTAGTCCTGTGCCCCATTGTCTACGAAGAGTTCTGGCAATTGCGCTAAAGGTTAGGAACAGCCCTGGTGGTAGCTGGAACCTTTCCTGCAGTTCTGCATAAGAGCACAGTTTCCCATTATTATATAGAGCCCCTATGGTGTTGATCTGAAGTGCCAGGAATTGGGTAATACCCCTTATCACGTGATTTCCTGCGACAGTTCCTATACAGATCAGGGGGGCCTCTGGCGAGTACGGTGTTCTGGTGTGTGTTCGTTTTAGGTATTGTTCCCAACAGTGACGCAATGCTTCCCATTCTATCGGAAGCGGTTTATTCTGTTTCTTGGGGTTTAGTAGAATGCCCAGAATTCTATCACGGGAGCAGTGGAGAGGGGCTCTCAGTGCTTCCCCCACTGGGGGTGCCTTGACGAATCCCGCCAGCCATTGGAGTTGGCTCGCCCAATAGTATAATTCAAAGTCGGGAACAGCCAAACCACCCTCTGCTGTTGTTCTCTGGAGGGTGCGCAATGCTATCCTTTGTCTGTTGGTTCCCCATATAAATCCTGTAATCAAGGACGAAATTGTTTTAAATACCACCCTCGGTATAATGAGTGGGTTGGTTGCGAAGTAATATAACACTCTAGGTAATACTATCATCTCAATCAGAGCAACTCTCCCAGTGACTGCTAGTGGAAGTGTCTGCCAGAATACCATGCTGTTTTTGATACTCCTAATCGTGCTCTGAATGTTCCCCTCTAGTAAATCCTCATCGGAGTGATATATATTAACCCCTAAGTATTTGAATGTGGATGGGGACAACGAGAGACCCCGGTTGTCTATTGGTTCTTCGATACCCCTAGTAGCTGGGAAAATGGACGACTTCCCCCAGTTTATCCGGAGCCCAGATGCAGCCCCAAAGTTATCTAACATTGTCATTGCTCCTGGTAGATCAGCCTCTGCGTTCCAGAGGAAGAGTAACATGTCATCCGCATAGAGAGCAATATGATGTGTCCAAGCATTGATTGTAATGCCTTCGTAGAACCTCTGGGACCTAGCTGATTGGGCGAGCGGCTCAACTGCCAACGCAAAGAGCAAAGGTGATAGCGGGCAGCCCTGTCTTGTATCCCTACCTATGGCAAAGGAGGGGGTTATTGTACGGCCAGTGCTTACTCTCGCTGTGGGATTTGTATAGAGAAGCCTTGTCCATTTGACAAACCCTTCTCCTAGTCCTAGCTGCAGCATCACTCGTTCTAGGTAGTCCCATCGTAGGCTATCAAAAGCTTTCTCGATATCTATCGAGATGATTACTGCTCTAGTTGCGTCAGAGGGCAGGGCATGAAGGAGTGAGATCAATCGACGGATATTTTGGGCAGTGCTTCGCTTTGGGATTAATCCCGATTGGTCCTGATGGATTAATGAGGACATGTATGGTAGAAGTCTGTTAGCTAGTACCCTGCTTAATATTTTATAATCTAAGTTCAACATTGATAGTGGGCGGTATGATCGAACTTCTGTGGGGGGTTTGGTGGGTTTCAGAAGGGGAATCATTATGGCTTCTGTGGTGGAAGGAGGCAAGCTGTTGTTATTCCATGCCTCTGCATATAAGATGCGGAGCTGGGAGGTTAATGTATCCTGATATATAAGATAGAACTCCAAGGGGAGACCATCTGCTCCTGGTACCTTGCCCCTTGCCATACTCTGGATTGCAGTCTTTATTTCTGTAAGCGATATGGGAGTCGCCAGGGCTATTCTATCTTCCCCTTTCAATGCCGGGAGGTTGAGGTTCCCTAGATCTTGTTATTGAGCGTCGCTGAGTAATTCGGTGGGAGGGGCATATAGCTCTGAATAATATTTAAGAAAGGTGGCATTGATCTCCTTCTGTCCATATACCTTAATACCCGGAGTGGTCTCCAACTCCACCACTATGGTTTGATGTTGGGGCGGTTTGGCCAACCAGGCCAGTAGGGCACCTGCTCTGTCGCCCTCTGTGTGTTGCTTCTGCAAGAATTGCTTGTAATCGAAACGGGACAATCTAGTGTTAGTTTCTATTATTCTAGCCCTTGTCTCTTCGAGTTGTGTTGAGAGGTTGGGTTGTGTTGGGTGCTTACGTTCGAGATCCCTAAGGGAGTTCTCGAGATCGCCTAGTTCTATCTCTAGCACTTTCCGTACTCCCACAGTTGTGCTAATACAATATCCCCTGATCACTGTTTTAAAGGATTCCCATTCGACAGATCTGGACGAAGCAGTTTCAGCATTGTTCTCGAAGAATTCCGTGATCTGCGTGCCCAGTTGGGCTCTAAAAGCCTCATCTTCAAGTGACTCTGCTCTCAGACGCCAAGTGGGGATCAAAGGTTTCTCGCCGCACCAGGCCAAAGAAATCAATAAGGGATTATGATCTGAAATGGTGCGGCCAAGATACTCTGCCTTCACCACCACAGATTGCACCTCTGGGGACGCCAAAAAGGTGTCCAGTCGTACATGCAGGTCGTGAACTGCTGAATAGAAAGAGTATTCTCTATTGAGGGGATTAAGTTTGCGCCAACAATCCGTTAGTTGCCAGTGTTTTTGCCACTGTTGGAAGTGCAGTGCTGTTTTATGGGTTGCGGATTGTTACAATGATGGGTGCGATCTATCCATTGCAGTATCCATTACACAGTTAAAGTCTCCTCCTATTAACGTGGTGCTAGTGAGAAGTGTGCTCATGACCAGTGATAGTCTGTCTAGGAATCTTCCCTGCTCGTGATTTGGGGTGCATAGTCCCACAAGAGTTACCTCTCTCCCGTCCAATCTACCAGAAATCACTACGTATCTCTCCTCAGTGTCGATCAAGGTATGAAGAACCTGTAATGGGACGCCTGGTCTGATCCATATCAACACTCCCCTTTCAAACGCTGAGTGGGTAGTGGCGAATATTTGTCCCCTCCAGCGCTTTTTCAAGGCCTTGGTCTCCTGCTCCAACAAGTGAGTTTCTTGTAAGATAGCTATGTGCACTCCACTTCGTTTAAGAAAACTGTGAACCTTGTACCTCTTGGACATGTTATTTAGTCCCCTGACATTCTATGTGATTATCTTGTATTCTGTGGTCATGATTTAAGGGGGGATGTCGAGGCGGTCTACTAACACCGCTCTATTACTACTACTGGACAAACCTATTGAATTTCGTAATCTAAGGTGTGAACTGTTTGGGCTGCGAGATAGATGTGCCTGATAAACCTTGAAAACAACACAACCAAAATCAAACCCCCTTTGTAACTCCCTCTCCCCAGGAGCGGTACCTACAACTCTCCCCGTCCAAACCATTACAACTATTGTAATCTTAATTATCAACCTATTGGAGGGAGGCGTGCCAGAGACCAAGAGGCAGCGCCCTGGACCTTTCCCCAGGCCCGATCATGTGTAATGTGCCGGTTAAGAAATGACATCCAGGTTCCTATCGCTCTATATTCACGGTTGGGTCCTAGCAGTGTCCCTAAACATAATGAGTTTCCCCCAAAATTGTCAGCTCACTTGCCAACTTGTTCTTTCAACGAGGTCAAATAATCTCATCCGCTTTTCTTGGGGTGATCAAAGGCAAGCCGATGAGAGTGTCCTGGGAGGATATTGAGGAATGTTCGCAGTTTGAGTCAACATTTGATGCAGCATCTGGGGTCCGGTGTGTATGGAAGTCTCCCCCACTTAACGCTGCTGCTGTTTCCACCGCATCACGCATCTCCTGTTGTGACTGACGTTTCGATGGAGCCGCTTCTGTTGTCTTCTTCCGGGATCTGCTACGTTTCTTCCCGGGGTTTCGGAATGTTTGGTCGCGGGTTGCTCTGCAGTGGATGTTCAGCGATTCGAGCCATTCCATCGCCAGCTGAGGTGTGAGAAAAAAATGGGTCCTGTTATCATATTCCACTCTGAGTTTTGCTAGAAAAAGAGCATGGCATGATGTAGGATGCCATTTGTGCCTGTGTTTCTCTCGTCAAGTCTGGGAATACCATGATCTTTTGGCCATCCAATTGATTCTCTCCTTGCTGGCGGGATTGTGACAGTATGTAGTCTCTATCTTTGTGGTGGAGTAATCTAGCGATTATTGGTCGTGGCCTGACTCCCGGTGGGGGCGGTCCGCCAGGGATCCTGTGGGCTCGTTCCACCGCAAAAAATGGTGAAAAGCCCTCTGATGCTATTGTGTCTCTAAGCCACTGTTCCAGAAAAATTTCTGTATTAGCTGCGGTGGTCTCCGCCCCTTCCGGAACCCCCACCAATCTGATGTTGTTCCGTCGGGCTCGGTTTTCGGCATCCTCTGCCCTTGCCTCCAATGTTTTCAGCCGGGTGGTCAGGTCTTTGATTTCTGAGGATGAGTCTTTGTGTGTCTCTAATACCCCTGTCAGCATAGCCTCGTGCAGACCCACAGTTTCTTTTAATTTACGGTGGTCGTCTCGCAAGAGGGAAAGATCTGCGGTGAGGTTATCGATTTTACGCTCAAGCGCTTCTCGGGAATCTTTAATGGCCAGCAGCACAGTATCCAGAGTAGTTTCTTGTTGTTCGTGTCCTGCTTGCGATTCTCTGGCGGGCGTTGGGGGTGGATTCTCAGTGTGTGAGGAGTCCTCCGCTGTTGATTTGTTGTGTTTTTTGGGTTTTACCATTGTAATGGGTCTCAGGTTGGTGAAGGCCATTCGTATTAGTGGAAAGTGGTATTGTTCGTCAGCATCGTCCAGCCCGTATGTCGTCTGTCTCTGTCCCGGTGTTCTCACGTGGCGAGTGCTATTAGAAGTTCACAGTTTTGAGCTGTTTGATCATGAGGGAGTTCTCTCATAATTATGCCCGCGTTGGTGGTCGGCATTGCATACTGTTCTGATAACAGGGGGAAGTTCTGTGCCGGAATTCGTGGGCTCCCTCTCCAGTGCTAGACCGCGGTTTCCGATTCCTCTCAATGTGTCAGTATTAGTTCCTGTCTCGGGAGGTGGTGTTTGCGTTTTCCCAGGTCTTTCGGCAGCTGGTATTCCTACTCACCGGAGCTGTCTCTCTTTCATTCGGTGTTACCGGCACTTCGTTCCTTATATGCTCCTCTCTATTCCCTCCGAATTCGTTGATGTTCTGCTTCGTATTGTTGCTCTCGCTGTTGGTGGCGAAGGTGTTTGAGCCCCTTCTGCCCCTCAATGGTTGGTGTGGGGGTCCTCACCTCCGCGGGGCCTTCGTATCCTCTCAGCCGAGGGCCGCGGTTGTAGCGGGCTCACTGCTCTGTCGCGGCCGCCATTTTGTGTCGCGGCAGCCGCGAAGTTGTCAGGTGGAGTTTTTCGGGCGATCTGTGTCCCAGAGTGGGACGCTGCGGTTCCTATTCGTGCTGTATATTCTCCGATCACTTCTCTTCAATTTTTAAGACCTCCGGTCGTTATTATGGCAGGATTTAAGCTTTGGGCCTGGATTGTGGTCCGAGAGCACCGCACTACGCGTGCAGCTCCATTGGTCCCAGGCCACACCCCTGGAACCATGCATATATGTCACAGTTACAATGTTCAAATTTTGCAGATGGCTTCCTACTGCAACATTTTTCAAGCAGAGCTAATTGTAATGGCACTCTGGGCATACATGGGTCACAGGTCACACTCAACTATGACTCCCTTTACTCCTGCGTCACTTTTCTCATCACAAGTACATGACTATGCAACATTAGTCAGGCCCTTAGTGGACATGTACAGTTCTTCAATCTACCCTTCACCCATGGTACATTTGTGTTGGAATTGGTGAACATTAAGCTGTTTTTGCCAATATACAGGGACAAGGACAGGAACTTGGCATTTGTCTTAGTAATGGTGCATTATTGCTCTCATCATGGATGCTGTTTTGCGCAGACACAATACTTACAGCCATGCCCTTTGTCTGTACTTTCAAAAAGAGGGCCTATGTCCATCAGGCATGTACTTGCAATTGCATAACAGGAGTCAGCAACATAGATTGTGTACTCACCCACGGTTACGGTGTCCTCAATTCCCAGGTAGTCCAAGAGGTCCCTTTCCCGCGTGATGATTATCTGCTGAGTGATGCCTCAGTTGCCAGGCATTGCCCTCCACTTTGTATATCCTTGTCATGTGGAACAGGACCTTTCCCCACCACAGCTGGTGTGCCTCCGTGCCATAACCTTGGATCACTGAGGCCCCCCATGGTCACCATATTTGGGAGGAAATGTGCCAGGTGAACCCTCCTACTTCCACCAGATTGAGGTGATGGTCCCTTTCCTTCCTAGACATGGCAAAATCCCAACCCACGGCACCCTCCCTAACAAAGAAAAAAACCAAGCTACCCCCCCCTAAGCCAACTTAGGGAACTACCCCAAAGACAGGCACCCCACAATACAGTGACTAAATTATACAATGATACAAAATGCAAAATGGATTAAAAGGACGCTGCGGCAACAGAAGACAGCACAAAAAAAACAATCCACCAGCACTCCAAACCACAGAAGATCCAAATACACACAACCTCACCACAAGGCAGACAAAAAGACTGTGACTGTAGCAGAAAGTGAAACTACCTTGGTAGTTCTTGGTGTGCAGCATGGCAGCTCCATTATCTCAGTTCCTGAGGTGATGCAGCACGTTTTTTGCAATGCGTAGTTTTTTCTGACACTATGAGCTAATGGACCTTTCTTTGTGACTCTTGACAACGCAACATGAGGACGTTCGAATGCCTCGCATGGTATTTGGCATTTTTGGCAGATGCAGTGCAGTGCTTTAAAAAAACATGGATTGGGATAATGCATCATTAATTTTCACGCAATGTCTGGAATAGGTGTGAAGATGTATGTTTTCATCTGCAACACATGTATACATTTTCACAGAGATGTGGATTGTTGTCTTGCCTGTCAATGTTTGTGTTGAGTCAAAAGCAGGAGGTGGAGAATGCCAGCAGGTGCTCGCACATCAGCAACAAGTATCTCCAATGATTGTAAATAACAAAGTCAAAAGGTGAAACAGTGGTGGGTGCCAGGCTAGCCAAACACCTGCCACCAACAGGTGTCGGAGGGCCACACACTGAGGACTGGGTGGTTGCCTAAATAGCGGGAACAAAGTGGCCAGGGCACACCCGTATCGTAAATCCAGATAAATATCTATTTATTTTAGATTCAAATGGGTAATCAAAGTCACGATCACAAAGAGAACGTTGGGGTTATTTCCATGAGGCATATCATGGCCACTATTGATCTTTATAACGTTCATTGACTGCACCTAGAGAAACTAAAATCTCCACTACCAGTCCGGTTTATGGTTTTCCATATCCTGGTATATATTACGCAAATCCAAAGCCTTGACAAAGTCTTGAAGACGAAACACGTGTTGGCTGTTTTGCTGTACGGATTCTTTGTTATCTATGGTCATCTGAATGTAACCTTGATCATTCATTAACATCTGGCTGCTCTGGATACATGGACTTACTGTACAACGTTCTCTTTGTGATCGTGACTTTGATTACCCATTTGCATCTATAATAAATTCCTCTGCACTAAATTTCCTGATCGGACATCTACTCAATTCCTGAACATTATCTGGATTTACGATACGGGTGTGCCCTGGCCACTTTGTTCCCAATGTTTGTGTTGCACATACTCCTCCCTTGAAATGTGTCCAATATATGTGTTGTAAGTATGCATGGTTGATGGTACATGCCTTACAAAGTTCAGACAATACATTGCCCTAATTTCATATGCTTCATGGACACGAACTTCAGAGGGTTGCCTCATGTGTAAACTATGTGTTGGTACCTCAATGAATTGCTTACTTTACCCCTGGGGATGCCATGGACTAGCCATAGAATGTGGTCTGTGCACCCAAAAGTAGGACTGCGCACATGTCAAACAATATGTGCTGCATCCCAAGGTGCAGAGAGCAGTCTGTCGCACAACGATAGGGGTTGGGGGGTGGGAGGGTGTTACAATGTGTGTTGCAGGCAGGTGCTGTCATATTTAGGTCTCATTTACAAACTGCTAGTGGCAGAGGAGCTTCACCATTTCTCATCTGCATGTCTTCCCATGCGTACAATATGTCCAATATGTGTACTGTGAGTGTACAGATGTGAGGGTACATGCATTATTGGAATTACATTACGCAGAGGGCACATTTGGTATATTTGTGTAGCCACACAGCTTGTACTAGGTGACCCATGTGCCCAACATGTTTATGCACATGATACCCTTGCTAAGTGTATTTCCAGGGATGCTGATGACTTTCCCTTGACTGTTGGGAGATAACCCATCCCTATGGCAGTGAACTAGTGTGACAGTTTTATGTGTGTCCAAAGGGGCATACATCAGACTGTCACATAACATGAGTAAAGTACAGTTCCCTGTACAGACGTTTGTTGGGATGTGGTGGACACACATTTGTCATGGATGTGTTTATTTACATGACATGCATGTGAGTGGTATGTGTTCTTCCTGTGTGATATTTTCAACCAACTACAGTGGTCTATTCTGGGATATGACTTCAACAACCCTTCAAATCCATTCATGGATCATATCACTTCTTCACAGCAACTTCATTGTTCATGTTGGTGAAGAAACATGTTACCATCTGTTGATACATCTGTACTCTATTTAAGTGTTAAGAGGTTGTTTTCCCAAACACCAGACCCTATGATGCATATTTGCATTTGTCAAGCTTCAAAGCTGCAGACTACACAAAGCCTTGGGGCTCCTAGGGTGTACATTGAGTTTTCATTTTGTGACAATGCACCAGATCTACAAAGCCCTTTTGCATTTCTTAATGGTCCAAATTGGTATTTGGGCCATTAAGAAATGCAAAACGGCCTTTTCTTATGTACAAAGGCCATTAGGAAATCACAAATTGCAGTTTCTAACCATGTAAAAATTGCATTTTGTGATTCTCAGAATAGGCGATCACAAATAGGGATTCACTGTTTGTGATTTCTGTTGTGATGTACAATGCATGTCATAAATTGGACTTTGGAATTAAGAAGATGCAATTACCACAGCCTTGAAGTCAGTGGTAACCAGGTTTGATTTTAAAAAAAGCACCCCAAAGTGCTTTATTAAATTACAATAGAGCCGACACATGCCCCCTAGGCATATGTGTGCTCTACAGCTGCACCCCTATTTTTGGGGTGAACCAAGGGGGGGCCCTTTGCCCTTTGCCATCCCTTGTTTTGCATTTCCTAAATAGCGATTTCTTAATAAGAAATTTCTATTTAGGAAATGTAAAACTGGCCCATTGGCTAAAATGCAATGGTATTTTTAAATATTGATTTCCTAATAGTGATTCCTACTTTGTAGAAATCGCTATAGGAAATCAGTATCTCTCTATATAGCATTTTAAGTTTTTCTTGAATAGCGATTTGTTTGAAGTCACTATTTAAGAAATGCAAAGTTGTTTTTTTGTACATCTAGCCAATAGTTCCTTGCACATACATTTAGACTGGGCAATTTTGCACCAAGTAGTTTTGCTCAGACTTCTTCTTTTAGCACGCAGTCTGCATGGCAGAGCTTCCATCAGACAAGGATAGCAGGCTACGCATCAGTGCACAGTCATGTGCAGGAACCCAACTGTACAAATGAATCCCATGCCCTATTAACTACTAGGGACTTATAGGTTGTAAAGATCAGCCTTGCCCTATTATCTACTAGGGACTACATGTTCTTAAGGTCAGTCTTGCCCTATTATCTACTAGGGACTGAAAGGTTCATTACGTTTAACTTGCGTTTTTATGTACTCAGGACTTACATAAAACTGTTTTTTAGGTTAGAATTTGTATTTCTTCCTTTTCGGCATTGGTACTTCATTGAGAGGAAGTGTGACAGGGACATGTCTGCAGACCTAGGATACCGATAGTGTCAGTTCCCACATGTATCACTCATACTTTTCTGTGCTGGCCAAGCACACAGGGGGACTTGCTTACAGTCTGACTGGGACGTTCATTGGCCTATACCTTGTGTGTGCTTATGTGTATGGCCTTACATAGTTTCAATGTTGTTTTTTGAAGTGAGTGTTTGACATTGTGTATTCATTCCCACATGTTGTGGCCAGATTGTGCACTGTGGCCTTCAGGTGCCACGTTATGGCAGTGTTTGGGCAAGTTGCACTTGCTCCTCACCTTCCTCATCATCGCTGTCCAGTCCTTCATTTATGTCATAATATTTGGTCTAGTTGACATTTGTAAATGGACATTTGTTCTTCTACACTCCAAGCTCTATTTACCGTTGTTAGACCTGACATGCCTTAGGATGGTCACCCCTAACTTTTTGCCTGCCTCCCTCCACTTTTTGGACCGTGTTTTGCTGGCTTTTAGACTCTGTGCACTTTACCACTGCTAACCAGTGCTAAAGTGCATATGCTCTCTTCCTCTTTAAACATGGTAACTTTGGATCATACCTGATTGGACTATTTAATCTACTTATAAGTCCCTAGTAATGTGCACTACATGTGCCTAGGGCCTGTAGATTAAATGCTACTAGTGGACCTGCAGCACTGGTTGTGCCACCCACTTAAGTAGCCCCCTTAACCTTGTCTCAGGCTTGCCATTGCAAGGCCTGTATGTGCAGTTTCACTGCCACCTTGACTTGGCATTTAAAAGTACTTGCCAAGCCTAGAACTCCCCTTTTTCTACATATAAGTCACCCTTAATGTGTGCCCTAGGTAACCCCTAGAGCCGGGTGCTGTGTAGGTAAAAGGCAGGACATGTACCTATGTAATTATATGTCCTGGTAGTGTAAAACTCCTAAATTCGTTTTTACACTACTGTGTGGCCTGCTCCCTTCATAGACTAACATTGGGGCTGCCCTCCTACACTGATGAAGTGGCAGCTGCTGATCTGAAAGGAGCAGGAAGGTCATATTTAGTATGGCCAGAATGGTAATACAAAATCCTGCTGACTGGTGAAGTCGGATTTAATATTACTATTCTAGAAATGCCACTTTTAGAAAGTGAGCATTTCTTTGCACTTAAATCTTTCTGTGCCTTACAATCCACGTCTGGCTGGGTTTGGTTGACAGCTCCTTGTGCATTCACTCAGACACACCCTAAACACAGGGTACTCAGCCTCACTTGCATACATCTGCATTTTGAATGGGTCTTCCTGGGCTGGGAGGGTGGAGGGCCTGTTCTCACACAAAGGACTGCCACACCCCCTACTGGGACCCTGGCAGACAGGATTGAACTGAAAGGGGACCTGGTGCGCTTCTTAGACTTAGACTTCTGTCTGCTTTCTACAAAGGACTGCTGCCTTGCTGTTGGCCTGCTGCCTTGCTGAACTCTTGTCTGGCTGTGAAAGTGCTCTCCAAGGGCTTGGATAGAGCTTGCCTCCTGTTCCCTGAAGTGTCAGGACCAAAAAGACTTCCCTCTTTCACTTGGACGCTCCGTGCACCGAAAATTTTGACGCACAGCTTGTTCCGCGGCGAGAAAAACGCCGCATACCGACGCTGATCGACGCGACGCTCCTAGTGGACCTCAAGACCCCTGGGCAACCCCTAAGGGTTCTCCATCACAACCGGCTCAAACCTCACTTTGAGAGGTCTGAGGTCAGTATGCTCCTAGTCACCGATGAGGGCATGGAAGAGGAGAGTGAACCTCTCCCCGACCTCCTCGCTGTCAAAGAAGGGGATGGGTCAGTAGGTGGTGTCATTCTCTCTGACTCCAACACAGAGAGGGAACTGCTATGAGCTATTAGAGCAGTTCTCCCCCCTGTTCTCCCTTACACCTGGACTAACCCACCTCTGTGTGCATGACATTGACACAGGTGACAGTGCTCCTGTAAAGAACAACATTTGCAGGTTGTCAGATAAGGTGAAGGCCAGCATCAAGGAGGAGGTCTCCAAGATGTTGACTTTGGGGGTTATTGAGAAATCCAGTAGTCCCTGGGCCAGCCCTGTGCTATTGGTTCCCAAGGCTACCGCCCCAGGTGCGAAACCAGAACTCCGGTTCTGTGTGGACTACCGGGGTCTCAATTCAGTCACCCGGACTGATGCTCACCCCATCCCCCGAGCTGATGAGCTCGTTGACAGGCTAGGCGCTGCCAAGTTCCTGAGTACGTTCGATCTTACTTCCGGGTACTAGCAGATCGGCCTGACTGAGGGGGCTAAAGAAAGATCTGCTTTTTCCCCCCCTGATGGCCGTTACCAATTCCGGGTGATGCCATTTGGGCTGAAAAATGCCCCCGCTACCTTCCAACGGTTGGTTAACGGGGTCCTAGCTGGTAAAGATGCCTTCTGTGCAGCTTACCTAGACGACATAGCTGTCTACAGTTCCAGCTGGGAGGAACACCTTCTCCACCTCAAGGAGGTGCTTCAGGCCCTGCAACAGGCATGCCTGACTATCAAGGCTAGTAAGTGCTAGATTGGGCAGGGTTCCGTTGTGTACTTGGGACACCTCGTAGGTGGTGGAAGGGTGCAGCCGCTCCAGGCCAAGATTGAAACTATCAAGGCCTGGCAACCACCTAGAACACAGACTGAGGTGAGAGCCTTATTGGGCCTCACTGGATACTACCGCAGGTTCGTCAAGGGCTATGGTACCATTGTGTCCCCCTTGACTGAACTCACTTCCAAGAAACAACCTAGGTTGGTGAATTGGACAGAGGCCTGTCAGAAAGCCTTTGATTCTCTGAAGGAAGCCATGTACACGGCCCCCGTGCTCAAGGCCCCTGACTACTCCCAGGAATTTATTGTTCAGACAGACGCTTCAGAGCATGGCATAGGGGCTGTTCTAGCACAGCTGAATGAGGAGGGCTCAGACCTACCAGTAGTCTTTATTAGCAGAAGACTATTACCAAGGAACAGAGGTGGAGTGCCATTGAAAGAGAAGCATTTGCTGTGGTCTGGGCACTGAAGAAGCTAAGACCCTACCTGTTTGGGACTCACTTCCGGGTTCAGACAGACCACAGGCCCCTCAGATGGCTCATGCAGATGAGGGGTGAGAATCCAAAACTCTTGAGATGGTCCATTTCCCTACAGGGGATGGACTTTACGGTGGAGCATCGCCCAGGGGTTGACCACACCAATGCTGATGGTCTCTCCAGATTCTTCCGCCTTAGCGATGAGAGCTCCCAGGAGGTCGGGTAGCTCTCCCCACTTTCAGCTGGGGGGACACATGTTAGACCTGACATGCCTTAGGGTGGTCACCCCTAACTTTTTGCCTGCCTCCCTCCACTTTTTGGACCCTGTTTTGCTGGCTTTTAGACTCTGCGCACTTTACCACTGCTAACCAGTGCTAAAGTGCATATGCTCTCTTCCTCTTTAAACATGGTAACTTTGGATCATACCTGATTGGACTATTTAATCTACTTATAAGTCCCTAGTAATGTGTACTACATGTGCCTAGGGCCTGTAGATTAAATGCTACTAGTGGACCTGCAGCACTGGTTGTGCCACCCACTTAAGCAGCCCCCTTAACCTTGTCTCAGGCTTGCCATTGCAAGGCCTGTGTGTGCAGTTTCACTGCCACCTCGACTTGGCATTTAAAAGTACTTGCCAAGCCTAGAACTCCCCTTTTTCTACATATAAGTCACCCTTAATGTGTGCCCTAGGTAACCCCTAGAGCCGGGTGCTGTGTAGGTAAAAGGCAGGACATGTACCTGTGTAATTATATGTCCTGGTAGTGTAAAACTCCTAAATTCGTTTTTACACTACTGTGAGGCCTGCTCCCTTCATAGGCTAACATTGGGGCTGCCCTCCTACACTGTTGAAGTGGCAGCTGCTGATCTGAAAGGAGCAGGAAGGTCATATTTAGTATGGCCAGAATGGTAATACAAAATCCTGCTGACTGGTGAAGTCGGATTTAATATTACTATTCTAGAAATGCCACTTTTCGAAAGTGAGCATTTCTTTGCACTTAAATCTTTCTGTGCCTTACAATCCACGTCTGGCTGGGCTTGGTTGACATCTCCTTGTGCATTCACTCAGACACACCCCAAACACAGGGTACTCAGGCCCATATTTATACTTTTTGACGCAAAACTGCGCTAACGCAGTTTTGCGTCCAAAAAATTAGCGCCGGCTAACGCCATTCTGAAGCACCATTCGGGTGCCGTATTTAAGCAATGACGTTAGCCGGAGTTAGCCGCCGGCGCTGCCTGGTGTGCGTTGAAAAAAATGACGTACACCAGGCAGCGCCGGCGTAGGGGGATATGGAGCTTGGGCGTGAAAAAATGGGGCAAGTCAGGCTGAGGCAAATTTTTCGCCTCAACCCGATTTGCGCCATTTTTTTCCACTCCGAACCCCCATAGAAATGACTCATGCCCCCTTGCCCAATGGCCATGCCCAGGGGACTTCTGTCCCCTGGGCATGGTCATTGGGCATAGTGGCATGTAGGGGGGCACGAATCAGGCCCCCCTATGCCACAAAAAAAAAAAAAAAAAATACTTACCAGAACTTACCTTATTGTCCCTGGGATGGGTCCCTCCAGCCTTGGGTGTCCTCCTGGGGTGGGCAAGGGTGACAGGGGGTGTCCCTGGGGGCATGGGAGGGCACCTCTGGGCTCCTTCGGAGCCCACAGTTCCCTTAACGCCTGCCTTTTCCATGCGCTAAAAAACGGCGCAAAAGCGGCCGTACGTAATTTTTTTTGACCCGCCCACTCCCGGGCGTGAATTTTGCCCGGGAGTGTAAATACGGCGCACATGCCGCGGAGTCACTTTTTTAGACGGGAACACCTACCTTGCATATAATTAACGCAAAGTGGGTGTCCACGCTAAAAAAGGACGCAAACTCCATGGACTTTGGCGCTAGACGCGTCTAACGCCAAAGTATAAATATGGAGTTACTTTTGCGTCGGAATTTCGTAAAAAAAAACGACGCAATTCCGGCGCAAACGGAGTATAAATATGCCCCTCAGCCTCACTTGCATACATCTGCATTTTGAATGGGTCTTCCTGGGCTGGGAGGGTGGAGGGCCTGTTCTCACACAAAGGACTGCCACACCCCCTACTGGGACCCTGGCAGACAGGATTGAACTGAAAGGGGACCTGGTGCGCTTCTTAGACACTCATTGAAGTCTCCCCCACTTCAAAGGCACATTTGGGTATAAAACAGGGCCTCTGCCCTACCTCATCAGACACTTGCTGGAGAAGAAACCTGAACCAGAAACTACATCCTGCCAAGAAGAACTGCCTGGCTGCTCAAAGGACTCACCTGTCTGCTTTCTACAAAGGACTGCTGCCTTGCTGTTGGCCTGCTGCCTTGCTGAACTCTTGTCTGGCTGTGAAAGTGCTCTCCAAGGGCTTGGATAGAGCTTGCCTCCTGTTCCCTGAAGTCTCAGGACCAAAAAGACTTCCCTCTTTCACTTGGACGCTCCGTGCACCGAAAATATCGACGCACAGCTTGTTCCGCGGTGAGAAAAACGACGCACACCGACGCTGATCGACGCGACGCTCTTGGGACGACCGAAAATCCGAGGCACGGCTTCGCAAGGACAACGCCGCCTGACCTCTAGAGGAGAAATTGACGCAACGCCTGCCGTGAGATCGTAATTTCGACGCGCAGCCCCGCAGAACGACGCGCAGCCGGAGCACAAGCAGGAAAATCCACGCACAGACCCGGGACATCTGGTAATCCCCGCGATCCACGAAAAGAGACTGTCCGCGCGCCGGAAAACGACGCACGACTTCCCCGCGTGGAAAATAACGACGCAAGTCCGTGTGTGCTGGGGAGAAATTGACGCACACACCCTTTTTCCACGCACCTCTTCTTTTGTGGCCCTCTGAGGAGATTTTTCCACTCTAAACCAGGTACTTGTGCTTGAAAGATACTTTGTTTATATTCTAAAGACTTAAGACACTGTATATCACTTTTCAGTGATATCTCTACAATTTCCCCTTGCAACTTTATTCTTTTTGACCTACAATTATCCTGATAAATATTATATATTTTTCTAAACACTGTGTGGTGTATTTTTGTGGTGCTATATGGTGGTATTGTATGATTTATTGCACAAATACTTTACACATTGCCTTCTAAGTTAAGCCTGACTGCTCGTGCCAAGCTACCAGAGGGTGGGCACAGGATAATCTTGGATTGTGTGTGACTTACCCTGACTAGAGTGAGGGCTTTTGCTTGGACAGGGGGTAACCTGACTTCAAACCAAAAAAAACCATTTCTAACAACCGTATTATGACAACTGTATGCAGGATGAGGGACTGGTACCCACACATCTCCAGACTACAGTCACAGCACTTGTGTAGACTGTGAGTCCCATCCACAAAGCGGCTGAGCCAGGTACGTAGACAAATATGTCAGCTGGCCTTCAACATGTGTGTGTTTGACATGGGCACTCACACACAGCTGCAGCCAATAACCTTTGTCAGATGCACAATATGTGTGGGTGGATTGAGTGATTTGTTCTGACAGCTATGAGAACAACATGCATGTGTTAACATCTCTGTGTCTTGATTGCCACATGTGTTTTGGTAAGGTTTTGAGACATGCAATGGCATTGCTTGGCATACATGCAAGATGACAACTGAAATGAGTTTGAAAGGCCTAGACTTGCAGGTACAGTGTCATCTGTAGTTTACTCACCATGGCCCTCATTGCAACCCTGGCGGTCGGTGTTAGAGCGGCGGTAAGACCGCCAACAGGCCGGTGGAAAGAAAATGGAATCACGACCATGGCGGAAACTGCCAACATAGACAGCCACTTTAACACTCCGACCGCCACGGCGGTACAAACAAACACTGCAGCGGTCACCGCCAACAGACAGGCAGAAGACAATGTACCGCCCACACTATTATGAGGGGCCAATCCGCCACCTTTTCTGGGGCAGAACCAACGCAAACAAAAACACGTCGGGAACAGGACTTGGAAGGGAAACACGCACCTCTACACATTCCACAAGCGACCAGGACGCCATGGAGCCAGAACTCCAAATACTCGCTGCAATGGTATTCCTGCTCCACTACCAGGAGCACGAAAGACAGCGGCGATGACCACGGTTAGTACTGCACCTACAACACAGGGGAGGGGGGAGGGAAAAGAGAGTGACACACACACGCAACACCCCCACCCCCACCCACAACACCATATACACAAAAACATGCTGCAACATTACATTTACACCCCCCCATCCCCTTTCAAGAATGCAAGGACAAAAGGAAATGAGTCGAACGATTGTAATAAATAAAAATCCATTAGGAAAATCTTGAAATACAGTATAAACAATTATGTACACCAACTACACAAGTCTGGATAGTGCACCATTCATAGTCCGTGGACCACTGGGCCCAAAATGCATTGACAAGGCCCACACTTGATACCAGACTCCAAACGGAGAGAACACTGCAGGGACATCAGATCGAAATGAAACAGGCACCTCAGGGGGAAGGGGGGGGCACCTCAGCCGGATGAGTGCAAAACGCCAGATCCACGAGGGGGCCCCATACCCACTGCTGTATCCTGGGGAGTGCAAAGCCACAGTCTCTCAAGTCTCTCCGGTGGGTGGGTTGCCCACTGCATTATTCTTGGGAGTACAAAGCCACAGTCTCTCAAGTCTCTCCAGTGGGTGGGATGCCCACTGCATTATCCTGGTGAGTGCAAAGCCACAGTCTCTCAAGTGGATAACAGTCTCCACTGGTTCTGGAGGGGGCTTGGTGCCCAGAGTGCTTCATCCTGCCAAGGACTGAGATAGTGGATGCCTTTCTCCACTGGTTCTGGAGGGAGCTTGGTGCCCAGAGTGATTCATCCTGCCAAGGACTGAGATAGTAGTGGATGCCTTTCTCCACTGGTTCTGGAGGGGGCATGGTGCCCAGAGTGCTTCATCCTGCCAAGGACTGAGGTAGTGGATGTGACACTCCACTGGTTCTGGAGGGGACATGGTGCCCAGAGTGCTTCATCCTGCCAAGGACTGAGGTAGTGGATGTGACGCTCCACTGGTTCTGGAGGGGGCCTGGTGCCCAGAGTGCTTCATCCTGCCAAGGAAAGAGGTAGTGGATGTGATACTTCACTGACGGTGGTGGAACATGCAAGCTGCCCAGGTTCCTGGAACTGACCACAAGCCTCGTACGACTGACCACCGGGGATGGCAGCCATGTCTGCGGTGGTGCCACTGGCTCAGGATGTTGCGGGGCTTCTGGCGGTGCTGGCGGCGGTGTCAGTGGCATCGGTGCTTGCGGCGGCCTCTGTGGCATCGGTGCTGGCAACGGCCTCTGTGGCATTGGTGCTGGCTGCCGGCTCTGTGGCATCGGTGCGGGCGGCGGGCTCTGTGGCGGCGGTGCTGGTGGCGGTCTTTGTGGCGGCAGTGCTGGTGGCTGGCTCAGTGACTGCGGTTCTGGCGGTGGGCTCCATGGCGGCAGTGCTGGCGGCGGGCTCAGTGACCGCGGTGCTGGTGGCGTGCTCAGTGACCGCGGTGCTGGTGGCGTGCTCAGTGGCTGCGGTGCTGGTGGTGGGCTCACTGACTGCGGTGCTGGTGGTGGGCCCAGTGGCTGTGGTGCTGGTTGCGGTGCAGGTGGCGGTGCTGGTGGCAGTCTTGTCCTCCGTGCAGGTTGGCGTCGACGTGGACCTTCCCTTGATTTTCTGGCCCTTCCGCCCCTTGGATGGTGGCGCAGCTGTCTTGCCACTATCCACCTTTTTTTTGCCTGAGTCCTTGGTGGCAGGTGTTTTCGCCTTCTCCCTCCGGGATGTGGGCAACCTTTTTACTTTTGGAGGTGGTGGAATGTCCTTGCCCTTGCTCCGTGGAACACTGGTAGCCCTGTTGCTTGGCACACTCCAAATTCCTGCTGTTGCTGGCACCACTCTGCCCGGAGATGTGGTGGCTGAGGTGCTGGGTTGGGACCTGGAAAGGCGGGCCCTAGGGGACGGACGGGGGGAGGTGTAGGGAAGAGGTCAATATTAGACAGGAAAAGCTTTTTAGACACACTGGGACGGGTAGATGGAGGGAGTTTGGGAGTGGAGGAATAGGTAGTGGTTGTAGCAGATGTACGTTTGCTGACTTTGGGTGAAGGTGCATGGGCTGGAGGCTGTTGTGAGGTGGATGGCTATTGGGTGGGTGTGTGGCTGCGTTTGTGTAGTTTGGGAGGAGGGCTCACGGACACACTGGTAGAGGACACAGGGGATGTGTGAATGGTAGTGGGGTGGTGAGTGCACGTGAGCGGTGTGTGGTGATGAGTGTGCTGGTGATGGAGGTAGTGGCTGAAGATGTAGTGCATGCAGGTGTGAGTGGAGACGAGACGGGGAGGGAGGAGGGAGACATGGAGGAGGGGGATACAGTGGAAGCAGTGGATGTTGGTATGTGTGCATGGGTATGATGCTTGTGTGAGTGCCTGTGGGATGTGTGGTGCTTATTTTTGCCAGAGCCACCCTTGTGTGTTGAGGTGTGTGCATGCTGGGCTGATGGTGTGCTTGGGATAGGCTGAGGTACAGGGGATTAGGTCTGGGTGGAGGAAGTTGGACGGGGGAGGCTGGACACAGGGACAATGGCTGCCATCAGTGCTGAGGCCAGAGCCTCAAATGCTCTCTGTTTGGCTGCCTGGCCAGAATAAATGCCCTCCAGGTATGCATTTGTTTGTTGCAAATGCCTCTCTACACCCTGGATGGCATTCAGAATGGTAGACTGCCCAACAGTGAGGGATCTCAGGAGGTCAATAGCCTCCTCACTGAGGGCAGCAGGGCCAACTGGGGCAGGGCCTGAAGTGCCTGGGGCGAAGGAGATGCCCACCGTCCTGGGTGAGCGGCCACGGGACACACGCTGAGGGGCTGCTGGGAGGGTGGTGCTGGTACGGGGGTGGCGGCTGTACCTGTTGATGCGGGGGTTCAAAGGGGCCCGCAACTGCAAGGGAGCTCCCATCAGAGGAAGAGTCGCTGTCGCTGATGTCCCCGCCGTGGAGCTCCCCTCGCCCTCCGTCCCACTGGTGGCTTCAGACTCCGTTGTCTCGCCCTCCAGGGCCATGTGGGATGCAGCTCCCTCCTGCTCCGGTGCCACTGCTCCTCTGCCTGATGATGCTAATGCACACAAGAACAGGGAGACCACAAAAAAGGGGGGGGGGGGAGACAGAAGAAAGACATGTTAAGTACATGCAATACCACTACTGTTGCGGACACTACAGAAACAGCAGCCCTCTGCACTACGCCATGCACTTAGAGTTCCCTAATTAATCACAGGGACATAAGGTAGAAGGCCTATGCCCGATTACTGCACACATGGAAGTCACAGGAGCCTGACTAGGTGTAGTTGGCTCTTATCACTGATGGGGTTGGGGTGCCACATAGCCTGCCTCACGAAGGGACCTTCTCTACAAAACTCGCCCTGGCTTATGGGAACCCGCAGCCAACCTCCCCCACCCAGACACCTCGTATTGCGCGCAGAGTCACCTGAATGAGAGTGTACTCACCCCCTTGTGGCTGCTGTGATGCCCTCAAGCGCCCATCCAACTCCGGATAGGCCACCGCCAGGATCCGGAACATCAGGGGGGTCACGGTGCGAAGTGCACCCCTCCCACGTTGGGTGGTCATCCCCAGCTGGGCCTCCGCAGTCTTCTTGCTCCAGCGGTGAATGTCCTCCCATCTTTTACGGCAGTGGGTGTTCCGTCTGTGGTGGACCCCCAGGGTCCAGACGTCCTTGGAGATGGCACGCCAAATATCCTTCTTCTGGTGGGCGCTGACCTAGAGGAATAGTACAGGGGAAAAGGAAAATCTTTAACCATCCGGACCGTCACAGTCATTGACCCACGTTCCCACCCTTGCCCTGACACACATACACTCACCGTCCGCTCATGCAGGCCTCATCTCGCCCCTCCTGTATCTTCCATCCACACCACTCCAAACAGGCATTGCCCATACAGCATGCTCACAGTGTACTCACCTGTTTGTCTGGAGGACTGTAGAGTAGCGTGAACTGGGGGAGGACCCCATCCACTAACTTCTCCAACTCCTCAAAAGTGAAGGCAGGGGCCCTTTCCCCAGACACATGATCCATTGTCACTTCCAGACTGAGGTCACAGCAGCACTTGCAGTGTAGCTCCTGTCCTGTCGAAGGTCAGGTATCAAGTGAGTAAACAGACAGAAAATGGGGGTCAAGTCCGCGGCGGTGCGTACCGTCACCGCGGGCGTACATCGTCATTGGCTTCTGGGACCCATAGGGTCCAATGTTAACCAATGCAGGATTGTGCCGCGGTCTTCAACCGCCTACCGTGACGGTGTACAACGCCAGCGCAGTTACCTCATATCCCCTTGTCCCACCTTACAGGTCAGGCAGCCGCCATTTCAGGGGGCCACATGGCATTATTTTTAAATGCGTCACACCTATCTAGGCCTTGCACACACACAGTGACAGGCACATTGCGGCCTGACAAATGTGTGCAATAATTATTTTTTTGATACCTCGGTGTTGGCTGACTCTCTGCTCACTGTTCTCGTCCATAGGGCACGTCCACGGGGGCAGGTGAGGAGATGACGGCATCCTCTGGTGTACAGACCGCTGGTGGACCTGTCGACAATGGAAGAGAGACACGTAATAGTCACCTACAGACTTGAATGTGCAACACTCCATGTACTGTGTGCCCAGTTGGAGCCAGACCTGATGTCAGCTATCCGCCATCCCACAGGAATCCCCCCTCTAGTGCAGGTCCTGTCAGTACTCAATTTCCTGGCAAGTGTATCTTTTCAAACTACAGTGGCCATTGCATCAGGGATGTCCCAGCCAATGTTCTCAAATGAGTTGTCCAGAGTGTTGCCTGCCCTGTTGAAACACATGCGCAGCTACATCGTTTTCCCTCAGGTATAGGATTTGCCCACAGTGAAAGGTGACTTCTATGCCCTGGGACATATCCCCAACATCATAGGTGCCATTGATGGGACACATGTGGCATTGGTACCCCCCCTCAGGAGTGAACAGGTGTACAGAAACCGGAAGAGCTACCATTCAATGAACGTGCAGATGGTGTGTTTGGCAGACCAGTACATCTCCCATGTGAATGTCAAGTTTCCAGGCTCAGTCCATGACGCTTACATTTTGAGGAATAGCAGCATCCCTTAGTTGATGGGGCAACTCAAGAGGCACTGTGTGTGGCTAATAGGTGAGGACAAGGAACCTATACCATGTGAATAGTTGTGTGGGTCCTCGACATTTGCAGGTGACTCTGGTACCCCAACCTGTCATGGCTACTGACTCCAGTGAGAAATCCCAGGACAAGGGCTGAGGAACGCTACAAAGAGGCACATGGGCGAACTAGGAGAGTGATCGAAAGGACCTTCGGCCTCCTGAAGGCCAGGTTCCGGTGCCTACATATGACAGGTGGTTCTCTCTACTTCTCACCAAAGAAGGTGTGCCAGATCATTGTGGCCTGCTGTATGCTGCACAACCTGGCTTTGCGACGACAGGTGCCTTTTCTGCTGGAGAATGGTCCAGAAGGAGGTCTTGTGGCAGCTGTGGAGCCTGTGGGCAGTGAAGAAGTGGAGGCAGAAGAGGAGGATATCGACAACAGAAACAATGTTATGCAGCAATACTTCCAGTGAGACACAGGTAAGAAGATGTCACTCGCTCATACATCTCACACAATTGTTAGACCTATCATATGTCTGTCTCTTTCACCCAGTGTATGGACCCTGACATGTCACTTTGCCTTTCCATTTCACAGATGTGGGTCCCACTGTGTGACCTCTGCTATATTACCTCATGGACTAGAGCTGTGTTACATCGGTATGTTGACAATACAATCGACATTGCTATTTTCCTTAGTTATTGCAAATACACATTTGTGAAAGCACAGACTGACTCCAGATTGTTTTGTGATTCGAGGGTGTTTATTTCAGTGCAAAATAGTGGAGGGGGCTGTAAATGGGCAGGGGTGATGGTGGAGGATTGTCTATGGCAGAGTCCAGTCTATTTGTTTCACAGGTGCATTGTCCAAAGGGGCATAGGAAGTGGAGCTAGGGCTGTTGAAGGATGGACAGGGTGATGAAGTGGAACAGAAGGATGACATTCAGGGTAGTCTCATTTCCTGGCGGGGTCTTGCCATTGTTCTCTGTCTTGTTCCTGGATCTCATGGACCGTTTGCGGGGTGATTCTCCATCTGCAGGGGTTGGGGTGCTGGTGTTGTGGTCCTGTGGCGTTGCCTCCTGTCCACTAGCGCCGGCGGAGGTGGTGGGCTGTTCATCATCCAGGCTAGTGTCAGGGACCCCTTGTTGTGCCACAGTGTCCTTCAGCACCCCTACAATGGTGACCAGGGTAGTGATGATGGACTTGAGTTCCTCCCTGATCCCCAAATACTGTTCCTCCTGCAGCCGCTGAGTCTCCTGAAATTTGTCCAGTACCATTGCCAATGTCTCCTGGGAATGATGGTACGCTCCCATGATGTTGGAGAGGGCCTCGTGGAGAGTGGGTTCCCTGGGCCTGCCCTCCCCGTCGCACAGCAGTCCTCCCAGTTCCCCTGTTTTCCTGTTCCTCTGTCCCCTGAACCGTGTGCCCACTGCCACTGCCCCAGGTCCCTGATTTTCTTGGGGTGGTGGGTTTGCCTGGGTTCCCTGTAGTGGTGGACACACTGCTGCTTGACGTGTCCTGGGGACAGAGGGTGGGCCCGCTGGATGGGTGCTCTGCTGGTGTTTCCTGAGGGGGAGGCTCTGTGGTGGCATGTGCCAGTGTCAGGGGAACCGATTGTCCTGAGGTCCCAGGTGGGCCGGGCTGGTCATCTTGATCCAGTTGGACAGAGCTGCTGTCATCACTTTGGACCCTTCTGTGGGGGGAGTGGACATGTCTGGAACTTCCTGTCCAGTGACGTTGGGTAGGGGTCCTCCAGGGCTGTAAAGGCATGATTATTGTATCTGTGTGTGCCATCGTGTGCAGTGGGTGGGTGACCCTGTACTCCAGTGCTTGCATTCTTGTGTAGGACCTTGTGTGATAATTGGTTTGGGGTCTGTGTGGGTATCTGTAGTGGACATGCTTTGGTGATGGGTGTCCATGCTTTGTTGTTGCATGCAGGGCTTGATATTGGGATGTGTGGGTTGTGATAGTGGGGCATATGTGAGTTGCTGGAGTGATGGGGTGAGGGTGGGGTATGTGATAGCATGCAGGTAGGGTGTAGGATGTAATAGTTAAGATTTGACTTACCAGAGTCCATTCCTCCTGCCACTCCTGCGAGGCACTCAGGATGCAGTATAGCCAAGACCTTCTCCTCCCATGTTGTTAGTTGTGGGGGAGGAGGTGGGGGTCCGCCGCCAGTCCTCTGAACTGCAATCTGGTATCTTGAGACCACGGAACGTACCTTCCCCCATAGGTCGTTCCACCTCTTCCTGATGTCATCCCGTGTTCTTGGATGCTGTCCCACTGCGTTGACCCTGTCGACGATTCTGCGCCATAGCTCCATCTTTCTAGCTATGGAGGTGTGCTGCACCTGTGATCCGAATAGCTGTGGCTCTACCCGGATGATTTCCTCCACCATGACCCTGAGCTCCTCCTCAGAGAACCTGGGGTGTCTTTACGGGGCCATGGTGTGGTGTGGGTGATGTGTAGGGTGGTGTGTGTTGTGATGTGTGAGGGCATGTGTTTGTGTGTGTTGTCTGAGGTGCGTGGATGTTGTGTGAGTGATGGTGTTGTGTGCCTGTGGATGCTAGTATTGTTGATGGTGGTGTCTCTCTCTGTGCTTCTTTCTCAATTTTTGTCGTAGGGGTTTGTGGGTGATTTGGGTGTGTGTTTTATATTGTATTGGGAGTGTGGGAGTGGTGTGTGTATGTGTATCAGGTGTGTGCATTTCGAATTGTCCATTGTGGTTGTGTTTTGTATATGTGTGTGTATTTTGAGCGCGGCGGTGTGTACCGTCAATGGAATACCGCGGTTGAAAGACCGCCGCGTGGATTCGTGGGTCATGATAGTGTGGGCGTATTCCTGTTGGCGTGACTGTGGAGGTTTTGTTATTGCCAGTTTATCACTGACCTTTGGTGTGGCGGACTTGTGTGGGTGTCTGGATTTTGGCGGGTTTCGGCCTTTGGGTCGTAATAGCTGTAGCGGAATTCAGCCGCCGGAGCGGTGTGTTGGCGGTCTTCTGCACGGCTGTAAGCGGGATTTACCACCAATGTTGTAATGAGGGCCTATGTGTCATATATGTGTGTGCCACTGAGGGATATGTTGTAAGTTATCACCCCTGATTGTGACATTCAGATACTGAGTTGTCACACAGCTGACACTGACCTACTATTGTAGATACTCACTACTCTTCCACTACCCAGGACAGACATATGTACAGCTTTCGCTCACAGTTTGTCTGCTGTCTGCTGTCAACCAGACAGAATTGTGTGATGTGTGTGTTTCATTGTTAAATGTGTGTTCAACTGACAAAGCAAACGTTACACCAGCACATACAGATATCAGTGCATTGTGTGTGGTTGTTTGTACTTCCTGAGTGTGTAAGTACTTGATTTCCAACTGTTCTGGCATAGTCATGCTTTCAGAGATGTTGGTGTGTTCCTGATGCATTTGATTCTGACAAATGCTCTGAGACACATGTGTGATCAAGTGACTTATTAAGATATTGATGCACAGTGCGGAATCGGGTACAATGTTTAAGCAAAGATGTTTTACACAATATTTGTCCATCTGCTTGCCCCCACAGCAGTATTTTGTGCATCTCCCTCATGAGGAGGACCGTCATTGTCCTCCTCTTCCTGCCTGGGGTCCTCCACCTGTTCATCCCAGGGAAAATTAGTCCTAACACACCTGATGTGCAATATTGCACAAACTAGTATGATTGTGCACACAAGGTGTGGTGCATCTAACGTTCTCCCCCCTGATAGACTGAGGCATCGAAACCAGGACTTAAGGATGCTAAATGTCCTCTCAACCATTTTCTTTGTCCTTCTATGTGCATCATTGTATGCCTTCTCAGCATAATTGTGTGGGTTCCCATAATATGTCCTCAACCATGGCTGGATGCCGTATACTTAGCTGCTGCAATGGGGGAAGAGAGACAGAGTCGGACTTGTCATTGTGTTTCCTCCTGACTGGCCTTGCACAGTGTTTGTCAATGATGTAGAGACTCTGACTTGCATCTTGGCTCATGTGGGTTTCCTATTTGCATGCATGATTGTATTGTTGTGTTGTGGTGCACCTTCCAGTCAGGGGTACAGCCTCAGGGGCATGGTGATTGTGTGATTTTAGTGGTATGATACATCAACCATGCAGGATGTGTGTGATGTTGCAGATTAGTTTTCACTAGTCCTGTCACTTATGACCTGCCAATGTGCCATGCTGTATGAGTTTAAACCTAGTTTGTCTAGTGTGTGCCATGAAATGGGTGTTGTGCCCTGTGTGTTGCATGTAAACCCCCTCCCATGTATGTGGTACACCTCCTTTGCACACAGAACTGTTATCCATATTTCCTGGTAAGCATACATGTGTGTCTGTAGACATCATGCTAAGTGTGGCATAGTAGCTTCAGATGTATTGCCATCTATGTGGCCAGTTTACATGCCCCTGTGGCACTGGATGGCCCTGGTAGTGTTTTGCTGCACTGCTCTGCACCAGTGGTAAAGGCTAGAGATGTTGCATGTCTACTAGATACGGTGTACTTCTGTCCTCTACCGGTACGCTGGCACTAAGTTAGCTGCCAGGCTGCAATGTAGGCACCCTTGCAACATGCTACAGTGATGCCTGTATTGCAAGGGTGATTGTTTCTGAGCAGTAAGGTGTCCCTTTCTGCCCATAACCAATCAATGATGACAATATCCTCTTTTGAAGTGTGCTGCAGAATGCAACACACATAGGAAAAGTGTACATAAAGAGAGTATCAATTATTTTTGTTTGTTGGACCATGGTTATCCCACACCTACAGTGGCATTGTTTATTTGTGCTGCCTCAGGTTTACTGATTGTCGTAAATGAGGGCAGCACCAAAATACAATGTGTGTTGTGGTGGCATGCCCACAGCAAAACACATTGCAGCTCCCCTTCCACACTAGGGGGCATATTTACAAGCCCCTAGCAACACCGAAGCGTCACTTTTTGTGATGCTTGGGTGCTGTGTGCACTATGCCATTTTTACAAGGGAGCGCTAAGTCACTTTTTGTGGCTTAATGCTTCCTTGTATTTATGGCCCCCACTGACGCAGTTTTCGGTGGCAGAGGAGCATGCAAAAGGTGTTGCTGTGGGTGTTCCACTGCAACACCCATTGCTTTTGACACTTCCCCAGATTTACATGCAATTGTAAATCTGAGGCAGCACCAAAAACTAGCACCACCCCAGGTGTGCCATAAGTATGGCGCAACGAGGATAAATACTTTTATTTCTCCTCATTTGTGTTTTTTCCATGGGTTCTGCATTCTGAAGCACACATACAAAGAGCAAAAGCCACGAATTATGTTTATGTACAGGAAGGTGTCCTTTTCTGCACATAAACAATCATTCAAAAATGACAATTTGCTACTTATATGTCTGCTACATTCTGTAGCAGACATATAAGGGAGACCTTCCCGCACACTAACAATCATTGCACTTTGCTGCAACATTACCTGCGTTGGCCCTGGCAACTACGTTTAGCGCCAGCACTAGGGGAAACAGAGGTGCCAGTATTTTTGTATATACAGCACATCCCTGCAATTCAGGACTGATGTACTGCCAATTTTTGGTGCAGCACCACACTGCGCCAGTTTCTTGTAAATCTAGTCCTAAGTGATGCATGTGAATGGGCCGTATTTTCAAGGTGGTGATGAGACACAAAAAGTGGCTTAACACCACCCTGTAAATGCGGAGCGGGCATTGTTCTATCCGAGCATCATTAAAAGTGACGGTCCGGTGGTGCTAGGGGCTTGTACATGTGGCCCTATGTGAGGGTGATGTGCATTGGATGTGTGGAATGATGCATGTTTCATATGTGTTGATCAGCAGTCATCCATGATTCCCTAGCTATGTGTGGGGAGTGTGGTGTGTGTATTGTTTGCCCCGAATCTCTTGTTTTTTTGTATGTGTTATGTAGTTGCTTCTTGCTTACCTATGAGTAGACCATTGACAAAATGTCCATTCTGGAAGAGTAGGTTGATTATGGAGTGCCTGAAGATGAAGGCACCATGCTCGCTGCCAGAGTAGTTTGCTAGGACATTGGTGAGTAGCCCCTGGTAGACCACAATGGTCTGCACGTTGATGGAGTGCTTGTGCTTCCTGATTTTGTATAGATGTTCTGTTGCAGCAGGAGGGATGAGCTGCAAATGTGTGCAATTCATTGCACCTAGGACATGCGGGAATCCAGCGATTTGGTAACATCCCTGTTTGGTCTCCTGCTGCATTTGCTGGATGTTAGGGAACAGGATGTGGTGGGGAGGGTGGCGATTGATGGCATCCAGTACATTTGGTGGGAAGGCAGAGAACGATGGTTGTGAGATACCACCCACTCATGATGCAGTCGTCTGAAAGGATCCAGAAGCCAGCATGTGCAGCACAGCCAGGAGCATGGCCATGGGTGGTACATTTGTCCCCCTGTCGGCTCGTGCCATGATGGTGGGTGCAATCTGCTGGAGCAGATGGACTATCGACTTCTGCTTCAGATGATGGTATCAGATGTAGGGGGTCATTCTGACCCCGGCGGTCTAAGACCGCCGGGGCCAGGGTCGGCGGGAGCACCGCCGACAGGCCGGCGGTGCCCCGCAGGGCATTCTGACCGCGGCGGTTCGGCCGCGGTCAGAAGAGGCAAACCGGCGGTCTCCCGCCGGTTTACCGCTGCCCTTAGAATCCCAAGCTGCGCCGCCATGGGGGATTCTGACACCCCCTACCGCCATCCTGTTCCTGGCGGTTCGCCCCCCAGGAACAGGATGCGGTAGGGGGTGCCGCGGGGCCCCTAGGGGCCCCTGCCGTCCCCATGCCACTGGCATGGGCACGGCAGGGGCCCCCGTAAGAGGGCCCCACAAAGTATTTCAGTGTCTGCCTAGCAGACACTGAAATACGCGACGGGTGCAACTGCACCCGTCGCACCTTCCCACTCCGACGGC
Organism: Pleurodeles waltl; assembly: GCF_031143425.1. Lineage (NCBI taxonomy): Eukaryota > Metazoa > Chordata > Amphibia > Caudata > Salamandridae > Pleurodeles > Pleurodeles waltl. Next base: position 212,583,000 of record NC_090450.1, on the reverse strand, counting down.
TCAATTCTGAGCCGGCATCCTAGTGGGAAGGTTGATTTGCCCTGGGCTGGCGGGCGGCCTTTTGGCGGCCGCCCGCCAGCCCAGGGCAAATCTCAGAATCACCGCCGCGGTCTTTCGACCGCGGTGCGGTGTTCTGACGGCGGAACCTTGGCGGACGGCCTCCGCCGTCCGCCAAGGTTAGAATCAGCCCCGTAGTCATCTTCCCTGAGGCCAAGTATGGTTGTAGATTGGCGACATACCCGCTCGTTTCTTCTGTACTGCTTTTGTGGCTGCTGTTGTGATGGTGGAGGGTGCTGTGGTAGTGCTGGTGATGCTTGGTGTTGTCTTCGACCTCTAGTTGCCCAACTGGAGCAGTAGCAGGCCCATGTTGTCCTGTTGGTTGCCAGATTGCCGTGTGTGTGTTTTCCATGTGTAGCAGGGCTTGAGAGTCATTTTAACACCTGGTCTGACCAGGCGTTATGATTTTGACACTAGTCAGAGTTAGTGTCATTTTTCCTTGGCGCACATATTTTTTTGGTAGGCTTGTTATTATGGCGCTAGCGGGCTAGCATCATTTTTTAGTAGGCAATGCCTATCCTGCATAACATTGTCATTAGATGGTGCAGGTTAAAGCAGTGCAACTACAAAATGAAGCAGACCTAGGAAAAGTGGTGCTAGACAGGTCTAGCTGGGTTAGCGCTGCTTTTGCGACAAAAAAAAATGTTGCAAAGGTGGCACAAAACCCTTGTAAATATACCCCCCAATGTCCTAAAACACTTCATTCTTAATTCAAATTAGCATCTCAATATCAATTAACATAGAAAAATGAGCTGCTGTTCTCAGCAAATCACAATGTAATGCCCAATAGCCTCAATGTCCAATCTCAGTCCTACTGCCCACTCTACTGTGACCTTTCACAGTGCAGCACCTGATGACACATAGACCAATCCCAGAGCAGCACCTACAACAACCAACCAGTACCAGCATGATGCCAACACCAACCGATCAATACTAGTGCAACACCTGATGACGTAGTTGCAACTTCTCGCAGCGACTTACCTTCCTTTGCAATTAGATTCGCCCAAGCAATGCTTTTTAAATGGCAAGGGAAATCAAATAACACTTGTCTGTTCCACTAAAGAAATGCACAGTTATCACTCATTCAAGAGGATAAATGGTCAAATAGCACTTTCTTGACATTATTACACACACACAAGTGAAATCTCGACCAGCAGGAGATCACCCTGATTTGGGCAGTGTCTCATATACGCAAAAGGATTCATCAACAACAATCCCTTATACTACACTCTTAGAGCGGTAGTATACTATTTCCCTATCTTAATTGTTCAGACAATGGTACCTCACAGACTAAGATCACAAACCTTAAAAAGACAAGTTAAACCACAATATACTTTTGATCTATCCCAGGATCTTAGACTACTGTGAGTCTGATAACCAAATTTTATATTTTCAACAACAAGATCATACACATTTATGTAAATAAGGAATATATGCAAAAATCACATCTTCTCAGCTTTATTGAATTCAAAATAAACACCACTCCCGGAGCTAAACAGCATCAACACAAATACCGTGAACCCTAGCAACATACAATTAGCAACGTATAGCCCTGCTTATATTCACTCCTCAGGCACCACAACCACTTTCAGAACCGCCAGAATGCTTTCAATGCTCCAAATTTTACCAGGGATTTCAGGGACATGAGCTGGGCTTGGGCAAATTCTAAGTCTTCTTGTGGTATTTTCTAGCTCCCTACACTTCAGTAATAAACCATGCTCATTGCTACCAATTGATATGCTGCATTTTTCTATACTTGTAGGCTTTGGTGTAGTCAACAAACAAGTTCCGCCAGTAGTCATTTGGACCTTTTAATATTGAATGAAAGTGTATTGTATTAGCTATCATCAGCACAAGATATCAATTTACAGTGAAACCTATTTGGTTCCACAAGAATGACAGAGAGGATGGTTTCCAAACCGTGAACGTTTATTAGCAGATTAGTCAAAGTTACAGACTTCAGTTGTTTAAGAAATCAGTTTATCAAATAAGCATGTATATCAAAGTGATTACTCAGTCTGAGGATATATGTTATAAATTAAAATGAAAATCATTAAAAGATACAAAATGCAAAATAAAGGCAGAATTGGTTCCATAAACGAACTTCAGTAATCTAAATAAAGCATCAAAGAATGGGTAAGGGAAGTTCTAAGTGAAAGGTGTCAGATTCAAATGTACCAAATTAAGGATTAGCGGAAATAAGCAGAAAAGTTCAAGAACCAACCTCAAGAATAAGGAAATCAGCAGAGTTGGGGAAAGGTCTTTTGTCAGCATAGTCAACTTGGGATCTTCTGAACTACATTTAAGATACACAATTAAAATACGTTGGAGATTTTCAGAAATTCTTCCCACCCATACCCCATCAGATGGGGCCAATCAAATTGCACCGTCCTTATGAAAAAGGTAGACTCCCTTTGCTCACACCATCAGGAAAAGAAGCACACAGCTGCACTGCCATAGAAGTATTGATAGTTTGAATCACCTGTTACAGAAGTCTCTCTCCCATCCCAACATATTGTATACATCATAACAAGTAGCCAATGAACGCCTAAGCTAACATTTCTAAAGTAAAACAATGAACTATTCTTCTAGCATCGCAGATTGTCAGATGCCTGCAACAAAAGAAGAAAATGTCAAAACACACTAAAATCCACATTAGACTTACAGTAAAACTTTGGGCAACTGTAGCCTACTCACAGTTAGGTCCATGTCAGGAAATACATTTGAGTAATGTGAATACACCATACACTAATGATTATCAAATAACATATGTAAATCTGTTTTTTTTAATAATAGTATGTTAGACCTAGCATCCTTGGTGTGGTCTCCCCTGTCTTTTTTGCCTCTGATTCCCATGTTTTGACTGTGTGCTGGACTCTGTTTTTTCTGCTTTTGGCGGTCTAGGCACTTTACCACTGCTGACCAGTGCTAAAGTGCAAGTGCTCCTGTGTAAATTATCTAAGTAATTGGCCTTTCCCTGATATAGCATATTTGAATTACTGGTAAGTCCCTAGTAAAGTGCACTAGAGGTGCCCAGGGCTTGTAAATCAAATGCTACTAGTGGGCCTGAAGCACTGGTTGTGCCACCCACATGAGTAGCCCTGTAAACATGGCACAGACCTGCCACTGCAGTGTCTGTGTGTGCAGTTTTAAACTGCTGATTAGACTTGGCAAGTGTACCCACTTGCCAGGCCTAAACCTACCCTTTTCCTACATGTAAGGCACCCCTAAGGTAGGCCCTAGGTAGCCCCTTGAGCAGGGTGCAGTGTACGTTAAAGGTGGGACATGTACTGATGTGTTTTACATGTCCTAACAGTGAAATACTGCTAAACTCAGCTTTCACTGTGAAATACTGCTAAACTCAGCTTTTAATGTTGCAAGGCCTATCTCTCTCATGGGTTAACATGGGGGCTGCCCTTAAATAAACTTGAAGCGCAGATTCCCTTTGGGAGCAGATAGAAATGAGGTCTGTGGTGTCTCTGAACTCACAATTTTAAAATACAACTTTTGGTGAAATTAGTTTTTAAATTGCCAGTTTGAAAATGCCACTTTTAGAAAGTGGGCATTTTCTTGCTCAAACCATTTGGTGACTCTCCCTGTTTGTGGATTCCCTGTCTGAGTCAGACTGACAGTTGGGCTGTTTGTGAATCCCCTCTAGACAGTGAGACAAAGGGGGCTGGGGAGTAGCTTGCATATCCTGATGGGCCATCTGAGCTTGAGTGGAGGGAGGATTGGTCACTTACACCTGAATGGGCTGTGCCTGCCCTCCCACAATACAGTCTCCAACCCCCTGGTAGGAGTCCGGAGCCTGGCCTGGGTAAGCCAGGATCTTGTCAACTTCAAAGGCAGAAAGGGGTATAAGTATTGGACCAAAAACCCCAGAAAAGCAGATTTCCTCAAGGATTCAAGAGGAACCTCTGCCAAGGAAAAGAGCTGAGGGGAAGTGCTGCCTGTGACTGTGCTTTGTTGGGCTATCGAACAGTTGCTGCTTCTGCCAAAAGGGGCTAAAGACTGGACTTTGTTGTGCATTCCTGATTGAGAAGAATCTCCAAGGGCTTGAGTTGAGCGTGCCTCCTGTTATTTAAGTCTCAGGGCCATCAAAGACTTCCTCTGCCAAACCCTAGACTCTCTGGTGAGATCCTGCCGTGTCAAGTGGTGCTCCATTCAGTCCCTGGGCCTTTGAAAGGTGAAGCTGGTGGAAGAGGATTGAAATCCACGCAAACACCGCCATGGGGGGACATTTCCAACGCTCCATCTGCAACATGGCTAAAATTGACGCTCCACCTGCATTGCGGCTGGAAGATCGACGCATCGTGGCTGGAGAAGCGAAGTGCAACACCGGCTTGTGGCTGCTGATAATGACGCAAACCCCGTGCAGCTCTGTGTCCTCACACTGTGCGGCCGGATTTCAAATGCAACATCGCTGTGTGTGAAAAATCGACACAAAGCCAGCCGGGCCTGAGGTACCCATCAGGAAATCGACGCAATGCTCTCTTCTGAAGGAGAAAAATGACACATCACCTACCCGACCAGAGAAGAAAATACGCACGGCCTCACTTTCAAGTAAGGAATTGAAGCATCGCTGACTTTTTCAATGCACGCTCTCCCATGCAGCTGTATTTTTGACGCAAACCAGGTACTTTTGTGTAACAACAGCGTTCTCACTCTTTCCTATGGATGAAGACTCTTATTCTTTTGAAAATTCATATCTTGACTTGTGTATGTTGGATTTTTTTTGTTTTGGTCTTGTGTGATTTAAATACATATTACCTATTTTTCTAAACTGGTGTGGTGTCCATTTTGTAGTGCTTTCACTGTATTACTGTGTGTGTTGGTACAAATACTTCACACATTGCTTCTGAGCTAAGCCTGCCTGCTCTTGCCAAGCTACCAGGTGGATGAGTTTGAGTTTACTAGGTGTGTTTCTCCTTTACCCTGACTAGAGTGAGGGTCCCATTTTTGACAGATTGCAAACTGACTGCCAACCAGAGACTCCACTTAGCATACAAGTTACCATTTTAGTACATTAATTAACACATGATTAGTAATGATTATGAGCACTAGAATACACAGCTCCAGTGTTTTTCTGTCACTTGCTCTGGATCAAGGTCTGCTGATGAAAAATATGTGTTGGTCTATAAAAAAGAGTGACGACAGGCCCCACCTGCAAACACGGCTCATAAGCATTGGTAATAGGCAACTTTATTCATCAGCATGACTCCTTGAGTTGAAGGCACACTGCTGGAACATTTGTTGAAGTTTACATTCTCATGTCACTTTCATGCAACACTGGATGGGCAGGGTGCTATGTATGTAGAAGGCAAGACATGTGCCTAGTAGCGTGGCCTGTCCTGGTAGGGACAAACAGACTATTTTGTTTCTCATTGTTGTGAGTGCTGTCTTCTCATAGGATTGCAGTGGAAATGCCCTGCCTTATGTCTAGAGGGTATTGTCTGATTTATGAGGAGTAGCATAGGCATGTCTGGTATGGTTGTAATGGTAGTGAGAAATGCTGCTTACTGGTGAAATTTGTTTTATTACTATTACAGAAATGTCACTTCTAGAAAGTGAGCATTTCTATGTGCTGATGACTCTGGTGTTTTGCAGCTTGACTCCAATCCACGACTGGGCAGAGTGACAGTTGTGCTTTGTGCATACTTTTCAGACAGCCTGTACAAAGGGAGGGTGGAGGTGTCACAGAGGTGCATCTGCATTTTGAATAGCCTTCCCGGGTGAGAGAAGGGGGAGGCGGGGCATACATGTATTTGTGAAGGCTGTGCCCTGGCCTCACACAAAAGGGGTGTTTAACCCCAACTGATGTTTGGAGCCTGTGCTGGAGGAGAGAGGGTACACCCCCAGAACCAGTTCTAGCTGGTTGAAACACCCTCTCCTATTCACTGGAAATGCTTTGCGAAACTCAGTATAAGTACAGGGGATTTTTCTCTGTCCAGTTTCAGCATGTTTCTTGTGTAAATTGTAGAGAATGCTGCTGGAAGGACTTGCCAAGGACCGCCATGGACTACTGCTGCTGTGCTGTCCTGCGACCCACAGGAGGGTTGTGTAGCCATTTTAGCTGTAGTTTTATAAATGTTATTTTAGCAAAACTAGGACTCCTGCTGTGCACTTTAACATAAATATATTTTAGTCAGGTTTGTTATATTATTTTAACAATAGCCACATTTGCGGTCTTGTTTTTATTTTCCCTATCTAGCTGTTCTTCACCTAGGCCAGAACTGCGTTCTTAAACCAGACAGTTCTTTCACTCTGTAGTTTCTCAAGGCTGTAATGAGATAGGTTGCCGGCAAAAGTGGTACGCTTTGTCTCCAATGTTCACAGAAACATACACACTCGTACGTAGGCATCCTTTCTTTCAACATCAACTGTTTTATTTTAAAAATACTGCTTTGACCCTTGTATGTTAGAGGGAGATTCCAGCCAGATGACCATGGCGGAATGCTGATTGTTGAGTGCTCCGCTGCAGCTGCATATGTAGGCTACAGACAGGAAAGAATTAGAGCTTAACATGCTGTGCTCTAACATAGCCTAGGTAGGAACTATTCATAATGATCTTAGTGACAATATGGTAGCGTTATTTTTATGTTTTACTCTCCTTGTCACAATTTTAATCTTGTTGTGCTTCATCGTCCTAGTTATTGCAACACATGCTTTATTATCTAAGATGCAGTTACTTCAATAAGCCTTATTGAACTATACTCTGCCTCTGATTGTCCTTACATATGTGAGACTAATGTAACTGAGAGAAACAGATGAGATCTGAGTGACCCCAATTTCCCTGAGGAGTCATTAGTTTCATGCGCTCTGTTGCCCAATCATCCCTGCTTTTGGGTTTAGATGAGGCACTGCCAGTTAGCCGGAACAAAACCCGGATTAGGCCGACAGGTGTCACCTGGTGTGGGATCAGACTCAGTCCCCCGCAATACAAGTGATTCTGTCACCTGAATCCAGTATTCTCATTAGGATAATGAGAACTTATGCGACATGGCACCGCAAACTTTTGGTTAAGCACAAATATTTGCGTTCTCCTGAGTATCTCTGTCTCACTACATGCAAAGACACAACAGTACTGTATACGGAGACGTCTGTGGTATTGAGGATTTTCCTCCTCAGCTAAGTAGGGAGTACCGAAATAACGCTGTAGGTTGTTCAAGCTTCAGCTCTAAAAGGATAATCCCCATTTGATGTGCTTATCTCTGAACAACATTTTCCATTCATTATGGCAAACCCGCAATGGGTAGCAACTGCAGTCAATATGCGACCACCCCTTACTGCGCATTTATTGGCACATGGCCTTACAACCCAGGGCGGTCCTGTTACATTGGTTGTTGAGGCTCATCCAGCCTATAGAACAGGAATTTTCTATTCTTGGGTCACATTTCCAGCAGCTGATGGCAACACAAATACATTTCATCACTATACACCTGCAAACCTACCTGCACAATATAGAGCATATACATATCTAGAAATACCTTATCAAGAACATAATAATTGGCTTGATGGCACCCTACCACATACATTCCCATACATTAGGTTAGGTCCTCTAAGTAATGATGGTCCCACCTGGCCTTTATTGGCCACATATACACCGCACCCTGATGCAGCAACCTTGACGGTAGATGAAGTCCGCCACTTATATGCTGAGCTGATGGAAATATATAGACGATTAGGATAGTTTGTAATGCAAACATTAAATGCAAACCCAGCACGTGCTGCCCCGGTACAACCACGTGCAGTAATGACAGGTATTAATCCTGTGACTGTACATTCGATCATGGGTAAAGTACTCGCCAAACGAGAAGAGATTCCATTTTGATTAGCTAAAAAAAAAAATGCACTGGACGTAGTATTTCTGCATACCGGACCTGAGAATAAGCATAGAATATTAACTATGTGCTTGCCATTTGGGATGGTTCCCACAGTACTTGGGGCATGGTATTTGCCACGCTCTATACTACCGCACACGGTTCACCGCCACTTGCCAATCTACCGGAAGTGTTAAAACAGATTCAAGATGAATACGCGGCAGCCCTGGATTTGGGGATGCAACTCATGGGCAATTTTGCCACTGTTTCTTCAATTATATTAAGGAACCTTAAAGGGGAAGCGGTTGCACTAACAGTGCGAATGCAACTCCGGGACGTTCCTCCACAGGATCAAAAATGATGAGTTGCCAAAGATTATGGCGGTGACCTAATCTAGTTTTGGTTGAGATAGTCTGGGGGCCAGACCCACAAAACCACAGTCTCAGGGTAAATCTAATAATAAAGATACTACCAAGCAAGCTCCTGAGGGTTTGGAAAAATGCTGGGATAAAAAACAACAAACACCTAAAAAAGAAAGGGGAGAATCTCTGCATATGGAGACCCCCACAAAATAGATATAATCTTAGAAATAGAGATAATATTAAAAGGTCTGACAGTTATCAATATATTGAGACCCGCCAATCTCGTTCCTTTCAGGATTCACCGGAAAAATTGCAGTGAGAGGTGGGCAGTCAGAGCGAAGAACTGAGTATGTGAAACCGAGACAGGAATCACAACGGTCAACAGAAGTTTCAGTTAAAAAAGAAGAGACACTTCCCCAACACAAAACTCAATTTAAAAAGAAAAAAGTGGCAGCAGTTGTGATTTGTCATGCCACTCAAGAAGAGGGCTCTATTGAAGAACAAGTCATGGGTGCTACTTCTGCTAGACAGCGTAGCAGAGGTCACAACAGTTTGTCAGAATCTTCAAGAGCATCTGGAGGTGAAAGAAACTGATGACTTCTTACAATCTGAAACTGCAGACATGCGTGTCTCCATGCCTGATAGGGTGTACATGTAAAGTAATGTTACAGTTACAAGGAGACATTGGAAGCACAATTGACGCAATCTTTTGGGACCGTGTTGGAAACATATATGATATTCTATTGGCCGAAAAGGATTGGCCACCTGAATTTGTTCATACTTGCTCAAATGGGGAAGAGGTTATCAAACCATCTTTCTCACCTCTTGTTCCCCATGAGCTCGCAGAATCCTACACCATTGATTGAGCATTGGCACAGGCACTCGTGTTATATCGCAACCACGTAGGGTGGGCTAAAGATTCCCCCCATCATGTAATTCCAATTAGGAATCAACCCCAACCTCAGCCCCAGTATCCTATTAAACATGATGCTGAAGCATCTGCGAGGGACACAACTAGAGAACCAGGGTGTAATCAAACCCTGTGTCTCACTAATGAATAATCCTTTATTCCCTGTAGCTAAATCAGACCATTCATACAGAATAGTCTTAGTTTACAGGCATGTAAACAGTCATACACACACATATGCTATACAAAACTCTCATAGCATAGCACTTATGAACAACATAGAGCCTGAGAGTAGAGACCTAACAAGTTTCAGTGCACTAGGCTCTCGGAAAAAAATCTGTCATTTACCACAGGGGTTTAAGAACAGTTGAGGACTGTTCTTGGCTCGTGTAACTTCAATATTGCAAGACATTGACCCAGAGGGTTTGTCCTATGTAGATTGTATCTACCTTACAGATGATGAATTATTGCAACATCTAAGACAGGTAGCCCGCATTGTTGTGTGATTTTCCGAATTTGGCTATAAATTAAATTTCAAAAAAACAAAAATAGCCTTCTTTAGCTTCCTGTTTCTTGGATACAAACGATCAAGTGAAAGAAAGATCCTAGCACCATAATTCATGGAAAAATGTGCACAGTTACAATTTCCAAATACCATTAAAAAACTCCAATCCCTATTGGGTTTCCTAAATCTTGGCAGCGCTTACATTCCAGATTACACATCACACATAAAACCTTTGTATGACTTAATACATCCTGACTTTTCCAGTACATTCTGGACAGTCAAACACACATGCATTCCAAGAGTATTGCAACAAGACATGCTTGCAGCACAGTACCTACACACAAGGGACAATAAAAAACATCTGGTCATCAGAGTAATTGCTGGTGCAAATGGTTTCACCTATGTAACATTCAATGAGGGTGGCACTGTCCCGATTGCTCACAAATCACATTTGTACTCTACAGCAGAACAATGTTTTGTTCCCACTGAGAAAATTCTCACTGCTGTTCAGTTGGCTGTCATTAAAGAAAGACGACTGGCCCAGTGGAAACACATTATTGTTGTATCTCCAATCCCAGCCCTCGAGACTGTCACCAAAGCTAGTGTTCCAAACACTAAAGCATTACATTCACATTGGATCCAATGGGAAACATCTCTGACTGCCACTGATGTTGAATATATTTTTAAACCAAAGTTACAAACTCAAGAATATTTGCAATATGAACTAGAATACCCAGTTCCGGCAAATACATTGCCTATTGATCAATATCAAAGAGTCATGTACAGCGATGGCTCAGCACAACCTGCTATAGGCACAAAGCATCAATACTCCGCTGCTTGCACAGTCGTAAGTGGCCACATGGAGGGTAGTAAATTCTATCCACAACATACTTTCATGCAAACCCTAGGGGATTGCACTGCACAACTAGCAGAGCGCACTGGAACATACGGATCCTACACAGCTAACACTGATTGTCTGTGATTTGTACTATTGTGTCCAGTACTTCAATGAATATCTCAATTACTGGCGCCAGAATGGGTTCAGAGATTCCAAAGGTATCACCATCAAACACAGACTTCTGTGTGGTAAAGTAGCAGATCTGAAGGAAACGCTCCCTGATGTCCATGTTGTACATACACTTGGACACCAGCGCATTGGAATACACGTTTCTGGGAATGCGCTGGCTGATGAAGCAGCCAAATCAGCAGTAACTACAGCTTCTGTTGCTGCAGTAACTTATCCTAGAATGAAACCAGACAATGACATATGGGCTGCCGTGAAAACCACGGCTGAAGGCACGCCTTTACCAAAAGCATTTCCTACCAAACGGGAGGCTTCTTAGATGCAGAAGTAAAAATACCAGGCGTGGGAGTTTGAGTTATTCCCAATAAAGACCTAAGACCTGAGTTGATTAAAGCATCAGGATTTCCGGTTAGGCCCCAGTAAACAATGCAGAAAGTGCTTCTTATATGCAGTATATAATCAAATTTGGAAGCTTTTTCAAAAAGAAGTTGCTGCCTGGTTAAGACAATAAGATAAGGAAAACTTACAGAAGGCATTAGCGTTTGCAGATAATGGGATTAATACCCTGTCCGACCAAATAGACACCTTAAGCAACATTGTTTCTTCTGCAATAGACATAATACAAAGTGACATGTCCTCTTTACACCATCGAAAGAATCAACTAAGGTCTATCATGCCACATTTAATTTAACATGACAACAACAACTAATGGCTAAAAAAGAAGCAACTTATAATGTGGGAGGCTGGCCTGGCTTATAGTGGGTACCTGATGGTACTTACACCTTGTGCCAGGTCCAGTTATCCCTTATTAGTAGATTAGTAGTGTTCTAGCAGCTTAGGCTGATAGAGGTAGCTATAGCAGAGCAGCTTAGGCTGAACTAGGAGATATGCAAAGCTCCTACTATACCACTTATATCATATAGGTATTATATCATAAGAATCACAATACTCTGAGTTACTATAAATAAAGGTAATTTATTTTAGTGACAATGTGCCAAAATATCTCAGAGGATATACTCCCTTAGGAGGTAAGTAAAATACACAACATATACACACAAACCAAAATGAGGTAAGTAAACAGTTAGAAAAGTAGTGCAGACACTGTAGGATACAATAGGATGCAAGAGGCCTAGGGGCAACACAAACCATATACTAAGAAGGTGGAATGCGAACCACTTAGGGACCCCAGGCGTAGTTTAGTGTATAGAGGGTTGCTGGGAGTGTAAGAAAACACTAAGGGTGTCCAAGATACCCCACCCCAAGACCCTGCAAAGTAGGAGTAAAGTGACCCCACTTTCCCAGAAACACACTAAAGTCGTGATAGGAGATTCTGCAAAGACCACAACTGACTGCAAAGCACTGAAGATGGATTCCTGGACCTGAGGACCTGTAAAGGAAGGGGACCAATTCCAAGAGTCACAAAAGTGTCCCTGGGGGGGCAGGAGCCCACTAAACCCCGGGTGAAGGTGCAAAATGGCTGCATCGGGGTGGAAGAAGCTGAAGATTCTGCAACAATGGAAGATGCCAGGAACCTGTCCTTTGCACAGAAGATGTCCCACGGAATGCTGGAGGCGGCAGAGTTGCTTCTATGCAGAAAGACCACAAACAAGCCTTGGTAGCTGCAAAAGTCACGGTTGAAGAAAAAGGGTGCTGCCCGGGCCAAGGAAGGACCAGGAGGTCGCCACTTGGAAGAGGAGACAGAGGGGGCCCTCAGCAAAACACAGAGAGCCCACGCAGAAGAAGGCAGCACCTGCAGAAGTACTTGAACACGGGTTCAAGAAAACTGAGCATGGCTGTCGTCTCAACACTACAAAGGAGGGTCCCACGAAGCCGGTGGTCAACTCAGCGAGTCGAGCAATGCGAGACAGAGTGCTGGGGACCTGGGCTGTGCATGAAGGATTCCTTGCAAGAGTGCACAGAAGCCCTAGCAGCTGCAGTTCATGCAGTACACATGGTTACTGTCTGGCAAAGGGAGGCAAGGACTTACCTCCGCCAAATTTGGACAGATGTACCACTGGACTGTCGGGGTCACTTGGATCCAGCTCCTGTGTTCCAGGGACCACTCTCATCACAATGAGAGGGGACCCAGAGGACCGGTGAAGCAGACCTTTGGTGACTGCGTTAGCAGGGGGAAGATACTGTTGACCCACTGGAAATTTGGCTTCCAGTGCAGGGTGAAGGCAGACAGCCCCCAGAGCATGCACCACTAGGAAACAGTTGAGAAAGGCAGCAGGATTAGGCGCTACAATGTTGCAGGTAGTCTTCTTGCTACTTTTTTGCAGTTTTGCAGGCGTCCTGGAGCAGTCAGCCGTCGATCCTTGGCAGAAGTCAAAGAGGGAGATGCAGAGGAACCCTGGTGAATTCTTGCACGTCATTATTGAGGAAAAGCCCACAGGAGAGACCCTAAATAGCCCTCAGAGGAGGATTGGCCACCTAGTCAGGTAAGCACCTATCAGGAGGGGTCTCTGATGTCACCTGTTGGCACTGGCCACTCAGAGCCCTCCATTGTGCCGTCACACCTCTGGATTCAAGATGGCAGAGGTCTGGGACACACTGGCGGAGCTCTGGGCACCACCCCTGGGGTGGTGATGGACAAGGGAGTGGTCACTCTCCTTTCCTTTGTCCAGTTGCACACCAGAGCAGGGGCTGGGGGATCCCTGAACTGGTGTAGACTGGCTTATGCAAGGAGGGTACCATATGTGCCCTTCAAACATTCCAGAGCCTGGGGGAGGCTACTCCTCCCCAGCCCTTAACACTTATTTCCAAAGGGAGAGGGTGTAACACCCTCTCTCAGATTAAATTCTTTGTTCTGCCTTCCTGGGACTGGGCTGCCCAGACCCCAGAAGAACAAAAGCCTGTCTGTGGGTTGGCAGCAGCGGTAGCTGCAGTGAAAATCCCAGAGAGCTGGTTTGGCAGTACCCGGGATCCATGCTGGAACCCCGGGGATACATGGGATTGGCACCCGAATACCTGATTTGGCATGGGGGGGGACAATTCCATGATCTTAGACATGTTACATGGCCATATTCGGAGTTACCATTGTGAAGCTACATATAGGTATGGACCTATATGTAGTGCACATGTGTAATGGTGTCCCCGCACTCACAAAGTCTGGAGAAATTGCCCTGAACTATGTGGTGCACCTTGGCTAGTGCCAGGGTGCCCTCACACTTAGTAACATTGCGCCTAACCTTCACCAAATGAGAGTTAGACATATAGGTGACTTATAAGTTACTTAAGTGCAGTGTAAAACGGCTGTTAAATAACATGGACTTTATTTCACTCAGGCTGCAGTGGCAGTCCTGTGTAAGATTTGTCTGCGTTCCCTATGGGTGGCAAAAGAAATGCTGCAGCCCACAGGGATCTCCTGGAACCCCAATACACTTGGTACCTAGGTACCATATACTAGGGAATTATAAGGGTGTTCCAGTGTGCCAATTAGAATTGTTGAAAATGGTCCCTAGCCTATAGTGACAATTTTAAAGGCAGAGAGAGCATAAGCACTGAGGTTCTGATTAGCAGAGCCTCAGTGACACAGTTAGGCACCACACAGGGAACACACATTCAGGCCACAACTATGAGCACTGGGGTCCTGGCTAGCAGGATCCCAGTGAGAAAGGCAAAAACAAACTGACACACAAGTAAAAATGGGGGTAACATGCCAGGTAAGATGATACTTTCCTACACTTATGTCATGTTAAATATTGAGAAATTAGAAAAGTTGCCTTTTACTGTGGCTGAAATACCATCTGCTGAATGGCTGATACACAAGGTCATCAATCTGCCTATTTCAATACTTCAATTCACATCCTGCTTAAAACACATTCCAGTAGGAAGATATTAAAGGCTTAGAAATAGTTGTCCCTGAGGTGTGGGAGCTACCCTTCTCGTACAAATGTCTCAGTGGCATGAAAGAGGTCTGTCTTAGAGGTAGTGAATGCGAGACTTCAATGGTTTGTAAACAGCTGTCCTTGCACGGTGCGTGTAACGCTTCGGCAGTGAACTTGGCTTGTTATCTGAAGGGAGCCCCATTCTCCTTGATTAGACCTGCATTCCAGGTGCTTTTGAATGGCAGCTATGTCCTCCTCAGTAGTGAGAGCTGTTGTGGGATGCGAGCCGGAATAGTTAATGTCGTTTCAGTCTCTAAGATTGTTACATGCTGCAGGAATGTACTCTTTCCTCCCACACGACAGTGGGAAGTAGCTGAGATTTGGCCCCATATCGCTACTTCAAATGTGAATTTTGACAATTTGAGCAGATTCAAGGCTTTATTGTTTCAAAAGCATGTGGTGCTCACATCTACACGCGAAACCTATGCTCTTCAGGTTGAGAGGTCAGAGATACAGTCCCTTTTGAGTACTAACTTTCCAAGACACTTTGGTGAACTTGTGGGACGGATATTTAATGTATCCAGTACTACTGAAATCTCAAATTTCTTTAAGGCTGTTTGTTCTGGTATCGTTCACATTTTCTCTCCTATATTTGGCTTAATACATTCAGCCATCCACTCAATATTCTCCAGTATTTTCGGGGGATTCCAATAACTTTGGCTATAATAGGTGGCATTTTGCTAATGCTACTTTTTCTGCGCAATTGCTGTCCCTTTGCAACAACGAGGACTGAAAGCGCTTCCACCAGCGCAGCTGTGTCATGAAAGCATGATGCAGAACTTTGGAGCATCATTCCTGGAGCAATAGGAGTTTGACTGGCCTCTGTCATTCTGACCGGTGTTGCATTGTGTCCAGCCCGTGTTTCGGTGCCTTTGGTGCCCTTTTGAATAAGCACTGAAGCTTTGTCTTTCTACGCAGTGCTTGCTTTCATTGGACACTGATCTATTGGTGTTTTCGCTGAGGGCTCATTACCAGATATGCGCATTGAGGGTGTGTTTGCTACAGGAAGCTGTTTATGTTTGCCCTTTGTGGATCATGCATCTCTAAATTCACTGTTGGGCACACCACAGAATGCTGCTGCCTTAGCTGGAGCTCATGCTTTGGAACACAACTGCTCCTTGGTTTTCCTTGGCGATGAACTTCCTACTCTACCACCTGCCGAAGAGGAGGATTTCCTGTCCTCAGTTATCCCGGATATGATTGGAAATTTTAAAAATTACTCTGACTTCTGAAAGCCAGCTTTTTGGCGCCACAATTAACATTTTAAATGGTCCTTTTAATACATCCTGAAGTGTCCTTTAACTTGTCATTATTGACATTCCCATATATATGCCTTAGGATGAACTTTAGTGGCTTTAATATATGATTAGACTTTAAACCACCTTCGAACCAGCAAGGGGAGGGGGTTGTGTAGCCATTTTAGGTATAGTTTTATGCATGTTATTTTAGCAAAACTAAGCCTGCTGCTGTGCACTTTAACCTAGATATATTTTATTCAGCTTTGTTATATTATTTTAACAATAGCCACATTTGCCGGTCTTGTATTTATTTTCTCTATCTAGCTGTTCTTCGCCTTGCCAGCACTGCGTTCTTAAACAAGACAGTTTTTTCACTCTGTTCTTTCTCAAGGCTGTAATGAGATTGGTTGCTGGCAAAAGTGGTACACTTTATCTCCAATGGTCACAGAAACATACACACTCTTTCTTGGAACATCAGTTGTTTTATTATAAAAATACTACTTTGACCCTTGTACTTTAGAGGGAGATTCCAGCCAGATGACCACAACTGTATTCTGATTGCTGAGTGCTCCGCTGCAGCTGCTTCTGTAGACTACAGGCCTCTTGCTCAGGTCTGAGGAATGATGTCTTCCCAGGGGAACCTGAAGGACAGAATTTGAGCTTAACATGCTGTGCTCAAACATAGCCTGGTAGGAACAACTCCTCATGATCTTAGTGACAATATGGTAGCGTTATTTTTATGTTTTACTATCCTCATCACAATTTTAATCTTGTTGTGCTTCATCGTCCTAGTTATTGCAACACATGCTTTAATATTTAAGATGCAGTAACTTCAATAAACCTTATTGAACTATCCTCTGCCTCTGATTGTCCTTACAAATGTGAGTCTAATGTAACTGAGAGAAACAGATGAGATCTGAGTGACCACGAATTTCCCTGAGGAGTTATTAGGGTCATGCGCTCGGTTGCACATTCATCCCTGCTCTTGGGTGGAGATGAGGCACTGCTAGTTAGCAGGAACAAAACCGGGATTAGGCCGGCAGGTGTCACCTGGTGTGGGATCAGACTCAGTCCCCCGAAATACAAGTGATTCTGCTGCCTGAATCCAGCAGTCTCATTAGGATAATTAGAACCTACGCAACAGAAGGAACTGCCACTGTTTGCATCAACTTTGTTCTGGCCTGTTGCTGGGCCCTAACGCTCTGTGATCCCCCTTTGTGTACCCCCCAGGGGCTGGAGGCTGTGGCCCCTGTTCCCATACATCTCTTTGCTCTTCAGCACAAGGGAGTGCTGAGCCCTGCCTGCAGAGGAACCTAGGTAGCGCTTTTCTTTGGGACCCAAAGTGCCTGGAGAAGCATCTGTTCTGACCTCTGCCGCAGCACCTGGGGAGCGCTTTTGCTGCATTTACCACTGGGCAGAGAATCACCGCTGCAGCCCAGATTCCCGGAGTGTGACTAAAATGCACATCAACCGGTGCCCCTAGGGCACGAGAGGGTGAAAACCGGAGCAGCGGCGCTCCTACCAATACCCCTGGGGTGACGCGTGTGATAAGGAGTGCCCCCTGGGCCCTAGTGGACCCTTCTTTCATGGTAGGGTCACCGCCACAGCCCGGACCGCACAGTGGGCGCATCCCATCTTGCTGGGAGGATCCCCTGAAGGAGGATTCCCCCTCCGGCCAGGTGTGTCGCTGACCCTCCCCCTCTTTTTGAGCCCTTGAGGGCTCCACTGATGTTCCAGGAGGAGCAGAGTGCTGACCGGAGCCCTCTCATTGGATCAGGGAACCCCGCCGGCCAGGTCGACGAGGTGAGGAGTTCTACTGGCTGGGCAGGGGTGCGGGGCTTAGAGAACCCAGAGCAAGGAGACTCATAGGGAATCCCTAGTCCCCCTGATTTGCTCCCCAGTCGCACTGCGAGGATACGGGCAGCCGTCTTTACTCTCCCTCCTAATATATAAATCACGTCATGTGGTTAAGGATGTTTCTTCCTATGGGCATTATTGGCATTGTATGCTACTAGGTTCTATGATTCGCTATATGATTTATGATGATCCGCTTATGGTGATGTTATGATATGGACATTTCTGATACTTTCATGACAAGGGCATTGTTTTAATTATGAGATTCCTGACTACTGCTTAGGTTGCAGAATAAGAAGTAACCTGTGTATTATGTATGACTACTGCTGATTTCTGCAGAATACTAGTAACCTATGTATTGGTCTGACAACAGCTTGGGTAGCAGGGTATTAATGACATGTTATGTTTGGTCTAATTATGTTATGTGCAATACAATTTATTTTTACATAACTTGGTGTTGTGTTCCTTTGTGGTGTATTTATTGCGCCACTTGTGTTGTGTGTGTTGGCAAACGCTTTATACATTGCCTTTCAGTTGGCCTGACTGCTCGTGCCAAGCTACCAAGGGTGTGAATAGGGGTGATCTTGGACATGTAACTCCCTTGCCCTGAGTAGAATGGGTGGGTTCTGCCTGGCTTAGGTGCATGTCCTAGCCAACCAGAAACCTAATTTCTGAAAAGCATAGTAAGGGAATGCTGCTCACAATTCAATCTATACATACTTACCAACACCCTGAACATAGTGTGAAGACATTCCAGCAGGTTATGATAAAACTGTTTTCCCCTTGCCGACGAAATCAAACATCTCAGAAAAAAGTTCACAATAGTTGAAGGGATGACATGTTAAAGCCAATGTTAGCGCTTCCAAAACACTGATAATTGTAACTTGATGAACTGAAATTCACATAAAAAATTACTGGGATTCAAAAGAGCCAAGCAGGGAACCAAGTTGTGTAGTTTGGTCAGTAATATCGGGAGGGGTGTGAGCTTCAGGTTTTCCAACAAACCAAGGGCGGCCTCTCCTTTTGAGTGGAGGACCGTCACCTCGCCCAAAAAAATGCCCCCCACAACAGAAAAATACAATTATAATAAACTTTGTTTATTACCATTTTATTTTTCAGCACCCCGTCCTGAATCGAGTGTCAGGACAGGACAGGGCAGTTGCTTCTGAGTGGCAGCAGGGAGCTGTGCACTTGTTTAAAATGCGCATGTCCCTTTGGCAGGCCATCTTGCGACAGCCAGCCAGACATGCGCACTTTAAACATCTCTAACCCAGCTGTCTTAAGGCAGCTAACTTAGAGAAGGCACAGGCCTCCAGTGCTCTGGTGAGCGCTGAGGGAGTCAATTCTCACCAATCCTGACGCTGCTTTCATGCTGGTTATCAGCATGAAAGCAGCGTCAGGATTGGTTAGTGGCGTTTTCTGTTTGCGTGTGCTGAAGCTTCCTGGAGCAGGAGGACGCCGTGAGGAAGACGTTTCAAGGTAAGTGCCTTTTATTTTTAATTTTTTTAATACTGTGTCCGCCCAGCCCCCCACCCCTCCCCGCCGTAAACATAAGACAGTCGCGACTGCAACAAACCTGAAGGCATATAGGCGGTCATTACAACATTGGCGGTAAAAGCCGCTTACTGCCGTGCAGAAGACCGCCAACACACCGCTGCGGAACTCCGCCACAGCTATTATGACCCACATTTCAGAATCCGCCAAATTCAGACACCCACACAAGTCCGCCACACCAAAGGTCAGTGATAAACTGGCGAAAACAAAACCTCCACCGTCACGCCAACAGAAATACGCCCACACTATCACGACACACGAATCCACGCGGCGGTCTTTCAACCGCGGTATTCCATTGGCGGTACACACCGCCGGGCTTAAAATACACACACATTTACAAAACACTGCCACATTGGACAATTCAAAATACACACACCAGATACACATACACACACCCCTCCCACACACCCAATACAATATAAAACACACACCCACAACACCCACAAACCCCCATGACAAAAAATTCCGAAAGAAGGCCAGAGAGAGAGCACCAGCAAGAACAACAGCATCCACAGGCACACAACACCATCACCCACAGAACATCCACGCACCTCACACAACACACCACTACATATCAGCACACATATCACCACACACTCCACCCCAAACATCACCGACACCACCCCATGGCACGGCAAAGACACCCCAGGTTCTCGGAGGAGGAGCTCAGGGTCATGTTGGAGGAAATCGTCCGGGTATAGCCACAGCTATTCGGAGCACAGGTGCAGCACACTCCATTCACACCTCCATTGCAAGGAAGATGGAGCTATGGCGAAGAATAGTGGACAGGGTCAACGCAGTGGGACAGCACCCAAGAAATCGGGAGGTGCGTTCTGTGGTCTCAAGACACCACCTGGCGGTTCAGCCGACTGGCGGCGGACCCCCACCTCCTCCCCCACAACTAACAACATGGGAGGAGCAGGTCTTGGAGATTCTGCATCCTGAGGGCTTTGCAGGAGTAGGTGGAGGAATGGACTCTGGTAAGTCAAATCTTAACTACTACAACCCCCACCCTACCTGCATGCTATCACATACCCCCACCCTCACTCCTCACCCCCCCACCCCAACTCCTCACATATGTCCCAACATCATAAACCACCCATCCCAACACCAAGCCCTGCATGCATCAACAAAGCATGGACACCCATCACCAAAGCATGCCCACTGCACTTACCCATACAACCCCCTAAACCATCCTCACACAAGGTCTCACACAGGAATGCAAGCACTGGGGTACACGGTCACCCACCCATTGCACACCATGACACACAGGGATGTAATAACCATCCTTTTATACCCCTGCAGGACCCCTACCCAACGTCACCGGACAGAAGGTCCACACATGTCCACACCACCAACAGAAGAGGCCCACAGTGATGATAGCACCTCTGACCAACAGGATCTAGATGACCAGCCCGGCCCATCGGGGACCTCGGGACAGTCGGTTCCCATCACCCAGTCACAGGCCACTACAGACCTTCCACCCTCTGGAAACACCAGCACAGCACCCACCCAGCGGACCCATACCTCCGTCCCCAGGACACGTCAATCAGAAGTGTGTCCACCACTACAGGGAACCCCCCCCCCCCAACAACAACAGGGACCTGGGGGCTGTGGTAGTGGGCTCACTTCCAGGGGACGGAGGCCCAGGAAAACAGGGGAACTGGGAGGGCTGCTGTGCGACAGGGGCGGACTGGCCAAGGGAACCCACTCTCCACGAGGCCCTCTCCTCCATCATGGGAGCCTACCACACTCCCAGGAGATGATGGCAACGGTACTGGCCAAGTTTCAGGAGACTCAGCGCCTGCAGGAGGAACAGTATATGGGCTTCAGGGAGGAACTCAGAACCATCAGCTCCACCCTGGGCACCATCGTAGGGGTGCTGAAGGAAGTACTCAACACCAGGAGGGACACTGTGGCACTACAAGGGGCCCCAGATACTAGCATGGACGATGAACTGCCCACCACCTCCGCCGGCGCTAGTGGACAGGACGCCCTGCCACAGGACCACCACACCAGCACCCCACCCCCTGCAGAGGGAGAACCACCCTGCAAACAGTCACTGAGATCCAGGACAAAGACAGAGCACGATGCCAAGACCCCCGCCAAGAAATGAGACCACCCTGATTGTCATCCTACTGTCCCACTTTGTCACCCTGTCCACACTGAAACTGCCCCAGCTCCACTTCCTATGCCCATATGGGCAATGCACCTGTGAGACTAATAGACTGGACTCTGCCATGGGCATTCCTCAGCCATCACCCCTCACCATTTCACTACTCCCTCCAATATTGAGCACTTAAATAAACACACTTAAAGCACAAAACAATCTGGAGTCTGTCTGTGATTTCGAAATAGTGTATTAGCAATTGCAGTGACAAAATGCTCTTTCAAGTTTAATGTCAACATACCTATGTCACACAGCTCTAGTCCATGAGGAATCTAAGCAGATGTCACACAGTGGGACCCACATCTGTGAAATCGTAAGGGAAAGTTACAACTCAGTGACTATACACTGGGTGAAAATGACAGACAGTAGAGAGGTAGTAGTGTTAAAGTACATGTAGGAGGCAGGTTTGTATTCTTGCCTGTGTCTCACTGGAAATATTGCTGGATCACTGAGTCCCTGTGGTGCATGTCTTCTTCCCCTGCTTCCTCGTCTTCACTGTCCACAGGCTCCACAGCTGCAACAACACCGCCATCTGGACCATCGTCCTGCAGAAAAGGCACCTGTCGTCGCAAAGCCAAGTTATGAAGCATACAGCAGGCCACGATGATCTGGCACACCTTCTTTGGTGAGTAGAATAGGGATCCACCTGTGATATGGAGGCACCTGAACCTGGCCTTCAGGAGGCCGAAGGTCCGCTCGATCACCCTCCTAGTTCGCCCATGGGCCTCATTGTAGCGTTCCTCTGCCCTTTTCCTGGGATTCCTCACTGGGGTCAGTAGCCATGACAGGTTGGGGTAACCAGAGTCACCTGCAAATAGTGAGGGACAACTGTTGGACACGCACTAACCTGGAGGGATATCCCCAGACAACCATTCCCACTGACATGCTTCCAGGTGCTCACCTAATAGCCACACATGGTGCCTCTGGAGTTGACCCATCACTTAAGGGATGCTGCTATTCCGCAGGATGTAGGCATCATGCACTGAGCCAGGGAACTTAGCATTCACATGGGAGATGTACTGGTCTGCCAAACATACCATCTGTACATTCATCGAATGATAACTCTTCCAGTTTCTGTACACCTGTTCACTCCTGTGGAGGGGTACCAAAGCCACATGTGTCCCATCAATGGCACCTATGATGTTGGGGATGTGTCCCAGGGCATAGAAATCCCCTTTCACTGTAGGCAAATCCTCCACCTGAGGGAAAACGATGTACCTCCGCATGTGTTTCAGAAGGGCAGACAACACTCTGGACAATACTTTGGAAAACATAGGCTGGGACATCCCTGATGCCATGGCCACTGTTGTCTGAAAGGAACCACTTGCAAGGAAATGGAGGACTGACAGCACCTGCACTTGAGGGGGGGATTCCTGTGGGATGGCGGATTTCTGACATCAGGTCTGGCTCCAACTGGTTACACAGTTCCTGGATTGTGGCACGGTCAAGCCTGCATGTGATAATCAAATGTCGCTCCTCCATTGTCGACAGGTCCACCAACGGTCGGTACACCGGAGGATGCCGCCATCTCCTCACATGTCCCAGCGGACAGTGCCTATGAAGGACAACAGCGAGCACAGAGTCAAACAACTCAGAGGTACGTACCCACAGTTTACACAGAACACCTATCATACACAAAAGGTGGCCTGTATGTGTGTTGAGTCTAGGCCTAGGTATGAGTGACGCAGTTGGAAATGAAGCCATGTGGGCCCCTGAAATGGCGGAAGCCTGACCTGTAAAGTGGGACAATGGGATGTGAGGTAACTGTGCTGGTGTTGTACACCGTCGCGGTAGGCGGTCGAAGACCGCAGCGCAATGCTGCATTGGTTAATATTGGACCCTATGGGTCCCAGGAGCCAATGGCGATGTACGCTGGTGGTGACGGTACGCACCGCCGCGGACGTGACCGCCATTTTCTATCTGTTCAATCACTCGATACCTGATCTTCGACAGGAGAGGACCTACACTGCAAGTGCTGCTGTGACCTCGGTCTGGAAGAGACAATGGCTCGAGTGTCTGGGGAAGGGGCCCCTGCCTTCACATCGGAGGAGTTGGAGAAGCTCGTGGATGGGGTCCTCCCCCAGTACACACTACTCTACGGTCCTCCAGACAAACAGGTAAGTACACAGGGAGCATGTTGTATGGGCTATGCCTGTGTGAAGAGGGCTGGATGTAAGAAGGAAGGGGGCAGAGTGCTGCGTGCATGAAAGACGGTGAATGCATGTGCCACATGGCAAGGGTAGGGATGGGGGCCAATCACTTTGACGGTGCAGTTGGTAATGACTTCTCTTCTTCCAGTGTACATTTCATGTAGGTCAGCGCCCACCAGAAGAAAGATATTTGGCGTGCCATCGCCAAGGACGTCCGGACCCTGGGGGTCTACCACAGACGGAGCACCCACTGCCGGAAAAGATGGGAGGACATTCGCCGCTGGAGCAAGAAGACGGTGGAAGCTCAGCTGGGGATGGCCTCCCAACGTGGGAGGGGTGCCTGTTGCATCATGACCCCCCTCTGATGTTCAGGATCCTGGCGGTGGCCTATCCGGAGTTGGATGGGCGCTTGAGGGCATCACAGCAGCCACAAGGGGGTGAGTACACTCTCATTCTGCTGACTTTACGTGCAGTGGAGGTGTCTGGGTGGGTGAGGAGGGCTGTGGGTTTCCCTAGGCCAGGGCGAGTTCCATAGCCAAGACCCCTCCGTATGTCAGGTCATGCGGCACCCCAGCCCACCTCTGTAGAGTGCCAAGTACAGCTAGTCATGCCCCTTTGTCATCTATGTGTGCAGATGTCGTCCATAGCCTTGTCGGCCATTTCCCAGAAATTGAACAGTGGAGCCCAAGAGTGCTGCATAGTGCAGGGGGCTTCTGTGTCTGTTGTGTCCGCCAACGGTAGCGGTAATGCATGCACTCAACATGTCTTTCTTCTGTCTTCCCCCCCTTTTTGTGGTCTCCCTGTTCTTGTGTGCATTAGCATCATCAGGAGGAGGAGCAGTGGCAACGGAGCATGAGGGAGCTGCATCCCACATGGCCCTGGAGGGCGACATTACGGAGTCTGAATTCACCAGTGGGACAGAGGGCGAGGGGAGCTCCACGGCGGGGCACCTCAGGCCCTGCCCCAGTCACCGCTGCTGCCCTCAGCGAGGAGGCCATTGACCTCCTCGGGTCCCTCACTGTTGGGCAGTCTACCATTTTGAATGCCATCCAGGGTTTAGAGAGGCAGTTGCAACAAACAAACGCATTCCTGGAGGGCATTCATTCTGGTCAGTCGGCCCTTCACCGAGCTTTTCAGACTCTGGCCTCAACACTGATGGCAGCCATTGTCCCCGTCTCTAGCCTCCCCCCTCCCCCCTCCAACTTCCTCAACCCCAACCCAATCCCCTGTACCTCAGCCTATCTCAAGCACACCTACAGACAAATATGCACACACGTCAACACCCAAGGGAAGCTCAGGCAAACATAAGCATCACACATCCCACAGGCACTCACGCAAGCATCACACACATGCAGACACACCAACATCCACTGCCTCCACTGTGTCCCCCTCCTCCTCGTCTCCCTCCCAGTCTCGTCTACACTCACACCTGCATGCACTACCTCTACAGCCAATACGTCCCTCTCCAGCACTCCCACCACCACACCCCGCTCACGTGCAGTCACAACCCACACTACCATTCACACGTCCCCTGTGTCCTCTCCCAGTGTGTCTGTGATGCCCCCTCCCAAGATACACAAACGCAGGCACACACCCACCCAACAGTCATCCACCTCACGACAGCCTCCAGCGCATGCACTTCACCAAAAGTCTCCAAACGTACAACTCCTACAACCACCACCTCCTCCTCCACTCCCAAACCCCCTCCAGCTACCCATCCCAGTGTGTCCAAAAAACTTTTCCTGTCCAACCTTGACCTCTTTCCCACACCTCCCCCACTGTGTCCATCTCATAGGTCCCGAAGTATCACCTCAGCCACAACATCTCCTGGACCAGTGGTGCCTGTAGTCACCGGAATGTGGAGTGCACCGGCCACCAGGGCAGCCAGTGTGGCACGGAGCCACAGCACAGACAGTCCCCCACCTGTGAAGCATCAGAAGTTGGCCAGTGCCCGGCGGGAGAGGGGAAAGACTCCAGCCACCAAAGCCACTCCTAGGGATCCAGTTGGGAGTGTGGAGTCAGCTGTGACACCTTCCAAGGTGGGGAAGGGCCACAAGAAACCCGGCAAGTCTGGGAAGAGCTGCACGGCGGAGAAGACCGCCATCATCACCACTGCCCAGGAAGCCACCGCCAGCACCAGCCCAGCTGCCCAGGAGGCCACCGCCAGCACCAGCCCAGCTGCCAAGAAGGCCACCGCCAGCCCAGCTGCCCAGGAGGCCACCGCCAGCACCAGCCCAGCTGCCCAAGAGGCCACCGCCAGCACCAGCCTAGCTGCCCAGGAGGCCACCGCCAGCACAAGCCCTGCTGCCCAGGAGGCCACCACCAGCACAAGCCCTGCTGCCCAGGAGGCCACCACCAGCACAAGCCCTGCTGCCCATGAGGCCACTGCCAGCACCAGCCCAGCTACCCATGAGGCCACTGCCAGCACCAGCCCAGCTGCCCAGGAGGCCACCACAAGCACAAGCCCAGCTGCCCAGGAGGCCACCGCCAGCACAAGCCCAGCTGGGCCATGAAGGACCACCAGCAAAAGGCCGGTTGGGCCATGAAGGACCGCCAGCGCTAGCCCCGCTGGGCCATGAAGGACCGTCAGCAGCTGAGACCCTGCAATGGAGACCGCCATCTAAAGCACCGCTGAACAGGGCACCGCCATCTCAAGCACTGCTGAACAGGGCACCGCCATCTCAAGCACCGCTGAACAGGGCACCACCATCTCAAGCACCGCTGAACAGGGCACCGCCATCTCAAGCACTGCTAGCCCATGAGTGGCAGGGGCACTGACGCAACTGAGTCCGTCACCGGGTGAATGATGCACTCTGGGCACCATGCCCCCTCCAGAACCAGTGGAGACTGTCATCAACTACCTCTGTCCTTAACAGGCTGAAGCACTCTGGGCACCATGCCCCCTCCAGAACCAGTGGAGACTGACATCCACCACCTCTGTCCTTAACAGGATGCAGGTTGAAGCACTCTGGGCACCATGCCCGCTCCAGAACCAGTGGAGACTGACATCCACTACCTCTGTCCTTAACAGGATGAAGCACTCTGGGCACCATGCCCCCTACAGAACCAGTGGAGACTGACATCCACTACCTCTGTCCTTAACAGGATGTAGCACTCTGGGCACCATGCCCCCTCCAGAACCAGTGGAGACTGTCATCCACTTGTGAGAGTGTGGCTTTGCACTCCCCAGGATTGAACAGTGGGCAAACCACCCACTGTAGAGACTTGAGAGACTGTGGCTTTGCACTCCCCAGGATTGAACAGTGAGCAGACCACCCACTGTAGAGACTTGAGAGACTGTGGCTTTGCACTCCCTAGGATTGAACAGTGGGCAGACCACCCACTGTAGAGACTTGTGAGACTGTGGCTGTGCACTCCCCAGGATGGAACAGTGGGCATGTGGCCCCCTCGTGGATTTGTCGTCGTGCACTCAAGCGGCTGAGGTGCCCCCCCTTTCCCTCCCCCTGAGGTCTCTGTTTTCTTGGTATCTGATGCCCCTGCAGTGTTCTCTCCGTCATGGTCGGGGATCTTGTGTGGGCCTCGCCCATACCGTGTGGTCCCAGTGTTCCACGGACTATCTTAGTGCACTACCTGGACTACTATGCTTGGTATATATTTTGTACATGGTGTATATATATATTTCTGCCTACTTGTTTTTAATATATTACAATGGTTACACTAATTTTCTATTGTCTTTGCATTCTTCTGGGGGGTTTTGTGGGGTGTAACTGTGATGTATTGATATGCATTTGTGTGTGTTGTAGTGGGTGAGGGTGGGGGTGTTGCGTGTGTGTGTCCCTGTTTTTTCCCTCCCCCTCCCCTGTGTCGTAGGTGCAGTACTCCCCGTGGTCTTCGCCTCCAGCGTTCGTACTCCTGGTAGAGGAGCAGGAAGACTATCGCAGGGAGAATTCGGAGTTCCGGGTCCATGGTGTCCTAATTCCTCGTGGGGTGTGTAGAGGTGAGCGTTTTCCCTTCGAGATTCGAGATTCCTGTTTCCGGCGTGTTTTTATCCGTGGTGAATCCGCCACAGAAAAGGTGGCGGATTGGCCTGTCATAATAGTGTGGGCGGTACATTGCCCCCCGCCTGTCTGTTGGCGGTGACCGCCGCGCTGTTTGTTTGTTCCGCTGTGGCGGTCGGAGCGTTAAAGTGGCTGTCTTTGTTGGCGGTTTCCACCACGGCCGTAATTGCAATTTATTTACCGCCGGCCCGTTGGCGGCTTTAACACCGTCCGCCAGGGTTGTAATGACCACCATAATGTCAAAAAACATTATACCATAAGCGGGTGCATAAGAGCGGCTTATAGGGCAGTAAAAGGGAGAGCAGTGCGAATGGGTAAAGATACTGAATGAGAGAAAACACAATGGGGGTGATTCTAACCCTGGCGGTCGGTGATAAAGCGGCGGCCAACCCGCCGACAGTCCGGCGGTCCAAAAAATGGAATTCTGACCCTGGCGGGAACCGCCAACACAGCCCGCCACTTTAACACTCCGACCGCCACGGCGGTACAAACAAACAGCGCGGCGGTCACCGCCAACAGACAGGCGGCAGACAATGTACCGCCCACACTATCACAACTCACCAATCCGCCACCTTTTCCGGCGGAAACAGACTACGAACGGGAAAACGCTCACCTCTACGCACTCCACGAGGAAGGAGGACAGCATGGAACCCGAATTAAACATACTACCTGCTCTCGTCTACCTGCTCATCTACCACGAGTACGAACGGCGGCGCAGACGACAACGGTGAGTACCGCACCTACGACACAGGGGAGGGGGGAGGAGGAAAGGTTACGGCACACACATATGCGACCCCCACCCCCCTAAACTATGTACACACCAATGCAGAGCAACAAGTCACAGTGACATCACCCAAACCCCCGCTGTAAAATGCAAAGACATAATTAAATTGTGAATCCAAATTTATGTAAAAATAGCCTCTGATAAGTCATGGTCAAATAGCAATAAAAATTTAAATAATTCAATTCAATATTTAGTGCAATCGATAAACCGAGGCAATTAGTCCTGCACATTTAACGAAATTCCAAGTGTCCGTGGGCCAAAGTGTATCAACACAAGGGCAAAGCCCACACAGGAGACCTGAGTCTTTGGAGAGAACACTGCAGGGGCATCTGATGACAAAACTACAGGCACCTCAGGGGGAAGGGAAGGGGGGGGGCACCACAGCCACATGAGTCCACGACGCCAGATCCACGAAGGGGCCACCATGCCCACTGTGCCATCCTGGGGAGTGCAAAGCCACAGTCTCT
The DNA here is from genome assembly GCF_031143425.1 of Pleurodeles waltl. Taxonomy (NCBI): domain Eukaryota; kingdom Metazoa; phylum Chordata; class Amphibia; order Caudata; family Salamandridae; genus Pleurodeles; species Pleurodeles waltl. The sequence goes on along the minus strand of NC_090450.1, from coordinate 212,554,199 downwards.
CAAGTCTCTACAGTGGGTGGCTTGCCCACTGTGCCATCCTGGGGAGTGCAAAGCCACAGTCCATCAGGTGGATAACAGTCACCACTGGTCAAGGAGGAGGCATGGTGGGCACAGTGAACCGTGAACAGTAGCTCGACACAGATCCGGCACTGTCATTGTGCCAGTGGTGCTTGAGACGGCGGGGCCCAGCGGAGCCGTGCTTGACAGGAAGGGCCAAGCGGAGCGGTGCTTGAGACGGCGGGGCCCAGCGGAGCGGTGCTTGAGACGGCGGGGCCCAGCGGAGCGGTGCTTGATAGGAAGGGCCCAGCGGAGCAGTGCTTGAGACGGCGGGGCCCAGCGGAGCGGTGCTTGAGACGGCGGGGCCCAGCGGAGCGGTGCTTGAGACGGCGGGGCCCAGCGGAGCGGTGCTTGAGACGGCGGGGCCCAGCGGAGCGGTGCTTGACAGGAAGGGCCCAGCGGAGCGGTGCTTGAGTCGGCGGGGCCCAGCGGAGCGGTGCTTGAGACTGCGGGGCCCAGCGGAGCGGTGCTTGAGACGGCGGGGCCCAGCGGAGCGGTGCTTGACAGGAAGGGCCCAGCGGAGCGGTGCTTGAGACGGCGGGGCCCAGCGGAGCGGTGCTTGACAGGAAGGGCCCAGCGGAGCGGTGCTTGACACGGCGGGGCCCAGCAGAGCGGTGCTTGAGACGGCGGGGCCCAGCGGAGCGGTGCTTGAGACGGCAGGGCCCAGCGGAGCGGTGCTTGAGACGGCGGGGCCCTGTTCAGCGGTGCTTGACAGGAAGGGCCCAGCGGAGCGGTGCTTGAGACGGCGGGGCCCAGCGGAGCGGTGCTTGAGACGGCGGGGCCCTGTTCAGCGGTGCTTGAGACGGCGGGGCCCTGTTCAGCGGTGCTCTTCTGCACGGCGGGGCCCTGTTCAGCGGTGCTCTTCTGCACGGCGGGGCCCTGTTCAGCGGTGCTCTTCTGCACGGCGGGGCCCTGTTCAGCGGTGCTCTTCTGCACGGCGGGGCCCTGTTCAGCGGTGCTTGTCCAGTAATTCACGGTAGCCAGACCTGGCCTGGACTCCCTGCTCAGTCGCCCTCCGACCGTGCAGTTGCTGGACCCTTCGGTGACTGAGTCCTGGGCCCTTTGGTGTCCTCCCTTACAGCCGGGATGGGGCTTGTGGGTCCCTCCTGCTCCGCGCTCCTGCTGGCTGACTTCTCCGCCCTGCTGCCCTTTCGCTCCTTAGAAGAGGCTCTCTGGCCCTTGCCTCCCCTGGATGTTGTGGCAGGTGAAGTGGCCGAACTTTGGTCCTTGGGGGCAGCCGTGGCACTCCTCTCACGGCGGCCCTTGAGTTTCCGGGTCCTCTTGCCTGGGGGGTGGCTGGCTGTCCCCTTGCTGCTGATGGAAGTGTCACTGCTGCCAAAGGGTGGGCTCCAGAACCCATGCACCACAGTGACACTCGAAGCTGGGCTGGTGGTGGCTGAGGTGCTCTTGGGACTCTTAGCAGATGGAGGGGGTGGGTCAGGGGAGGGAAAGAGGTCAAGATTTGAGAGGTAAAAATTTTTATGACCAAGGTAAAGGGTGGGAGTCGTGGTGATGGGAGTGGAGGAAGAGGATGTGATTGTAGGAGAGTCAGGTGTGCTGTCTTTGGGTGCAGGTGATTGTGACGTAGGCTGTCGTGAGGTGGATGGCTGTTGGGTGGGTGGCTGCCTGCGTTTGTGTGTCTTGGAAGAGGGGGTGACAGACACAGTGGGAGAGGATACAGGGGACGTGTAAATGGCAGTGGGGGTGGTGACTGCACGTGTGCGTACTGGACTGGAGGGTGTGCTGGTGATGGAAGCACTGGCTGATGGTGGTGTGCATGCAGGTGTGAGTGTAGACGTCACAGGGAGGGAGGAGGGAGACGAGGAGGAGGGGGACACAGAGGTGGTAGTGACTGTTGGCATGTCTGCATCTGGGTGTTGCTTGGGTGAGTGTTTGTGGGATCTGTGGTGCTTGTGTCTGGATGAGCTGCCCTTGGGTGTTGAAGTGTGTGCAGGCTGGTCTGATGGTGTGGATGGGATAGGCAGAGGAACAGGAGACAGAGACAGGGTGGAGGCAGTTAGAAGAGGGAGGCTGTAAACAGGGACAATGGCTGCCGTCAGTGCAGAGGCCAGAGCATTGAACGATCGTTGATGGGCAGCCTGACCCGAATTAATGCCCTCCAGGTAGGCATTGCTCCGATGCACCTCCCTTTCTACCCCCTGGATGGCATTCAAAAGGGTAGTCTGCCCAACAATGATGGTCTGAAGGAGGTCAATGACCTCCTCACTGAGGGCAGCAGGGGTGACAGGGGCAGGGGCTGAGGTGCCTGGGGCGAAGGAGATGCCCGCCGCCTTGGGCGAGCGGGCACGGAGCGTAGGCTGAGGGGCTGCTGGGAGGGCGGGGCTGGTGCGCTGGGTGGCGGCTGTACCTGTAGAGGCGGGGGGCCCGGATGTTGCGCCACCGCTAGGGAGCTCCCATCCGAGGACGTGTCGGTGTCGGTGTCGCTGGTGTCACCACCGGTCCCCGTTGTGGTGCTCCCCTCGCCCTCCGTATCACTGGTGCCCTCGGTGTCTGTACCACGGCCCACCGGGGCCTTGTGACTTGCAGCTCCCTCGTGCTCCGATGCCAAATCTCCTCCGCCTGATGATGCTAATGCACACATGCACAAGCAGATTAAGAAAAAGGGGGGGGGGGAAATAATAAAACAGGTTGAGTGCATGCAATGTCAACACCGTTGGCGGAGAGGACAGACACAGGAGCCTCATGCAATACGCTGCGCAATCGGGGTATACTACTCAGTACTTGTGACCAGGCCTACAGGTCTATGCACAACAAATACACACCTGGATGATGCAGGACCACGGATAGCTGTACTTGGCACCCTACAGAGGTGGGGGGCGGGGGCACAGGGCCATGCCTAAAGGAGAGGACTACACTACAGGAAACGTCCTGGCCTAATGTCACCCACAACCCTCCTCCCCCACCCAGACGCCTCCACTGCGCATAAAGATAGCAGAATGTGCTGATACTCACCCCCTTGTGTCTGCTGTGATGTCCTCAAGCCCCCATCCAAATCAGGGTAGGCCACCGCCAGGATCCGGGACATCAGGGGGGTCAGGGTACGACTGGCACCCCTCCTAGGTTGGGAGGCCATCCCCAGCAGTGACTCGGCGGTCTTCCTGGTCCCGCAGCGGATGTCCTCCCACCTCTTGCGGCAGTGGGTGCCCCGTCTGATGTGGACCCCCAGGGCCCGGACTTCCTTGGCGATGGCACGCCAAATGTCGACTTTCTGATGGGCGCTGACCTATTTGACATGTACAGGGTGGGATAGGAAAATTCATCATTTATCTGCATGTTAGATGCGATTGCCCCCCCTCCCCAACTTTGCCATGTGGCACATGCTCTCATCTGTCGTGCGTTGCACTCCTCATTCGCTCCCCTCCCCACCATCTTACATCCACCCCACTCAACACAGGCATAGCCCAATCAATGTGCACCCAGTGTACTTACCTGTTGGTCTGGAGGACCGTAGAGTAACGCATACTGGGGGAGGACCCCATCCACAAGTTTCTCCAACTCTTCAGACGTGAAGGCAGGGGCCCTTTCCCCAGTCGCAGCAGCCATTGTCTCTTCCAGACCGAGGTCACAGCAGCACTTGCAGTATAGGTCCTCTCCTGTGGATGATCAGGTCTCGAGTGATTAAGCAGATAGAAAATGGCGGTCACGACCGCGGCGGGGCGTACCGCGGCGGTGTGTACTGCGACCGCCGGCGCACCTCGTCATTGGCTCCTGAAACCCATAGGCTTCAATGTTAACCAATGCGGCTTCGTATAGCGCTCTTCGACCGCCTACCGCCACGGTGTGCCATGCCAGCGCATTGACCTCACATCCCATTGTCCCACTTCACAGGTCAGGCAGCCACCATTTCAAGGGCCCACATGGCCTAATCTGTACTGCGTCACACAGGCCTAGGCCTTGCATTGACACACATACACGCCTTTCAAAACATAGATAATCGTGTGCTATGCAAGCTGTGGTGAACGTACCTGTGATTTGCTTGACTCTGTGCTCCATGTTGTCCTTCCTAGGCACCGTCCGCTGGGACTTGCGAGGAGAAGGATGAATCCTCGCGTGTACCGACCTCTGGTGGACCTGTCGACAATGGAAGAACGCCATATCATACTACGATACCGACTTGACAGAGCCACTATACATGAACTGTGTGCCCAGCTGGAGCCAGCCCTGATGTCCCCCATCCGCCAACCCACAGGAATTCCCCCTCTTGTGCAGGTTCTGTCAGTCCTCCATTTTTTGGCAAGTGGCTCATTCCAGACAACAATGGCCATGTCATCTGGAATGTCTCAGACTCTGTTTTCTAAGGTTTTGTCCAGAGTGTTGTCTGCCCTGATGAAACACATGTGGAGCTACATTGTTTTCCCTGAGGAGGTTGATTTGGCCACTGTGAAGGGTGATTTCTATGCCCTTGGACATATCCCCAACATCATTGGTGCCATTGATGGGACCCATGTGGCTTTAGTACCCCCAAAAGACGATGAGCAGGTGTACAGAAACAGGAAAAGTTATCATTCCATGAATATCCAGGTGGTCTGTTTGGCTGACCAGTACATCTCCCATGTAAATGCCAAGTTCCCTGGGTCAGTGCATGACGCGTATGTTATGCGTAATAGCAGCATTCCTTATGTGATGGAACAGCTACAGAGACAACGTGTGTGGCTAATAGGTGACTCTGGTTACCCCAACCTGCCTTGTCTATTGACCCCAGTGAGGATTCCCCGGACCAGGGCAGAGGAACGGTACAATGAGGCCCATGGGCGAACTAGGAGGATCATAGAAAGAACCTTTGGCCTCCTGAAGGCCAGGTTTAGGTGCCTGCATATGACAGGTGGATCCCTGATGTACTCACCAAAGAAGGTGTGCCAGATCATCGTGGCCTGCTGCATGCTTCACAACCTGGCTTTGCGACGCCAGGTGCCTTTCCTGCAGGAGGATGGTCCAGATAGTGGTGTTGTGGCAGCTGTGGAGCCTGTGGAGAGTGAAGAGGAGGAAGACGATGGGGACGACACAGACAACAGGGACACAGTTATCCAACAGTATTTTCAGTAGCACACAGGTAAGAATCAACCACGCCATATAACATTTGCTGAAAGCCTCCTGCATCTTTACTTTGTGTATTTCCCCCCAGTTCTTTTAAAATGATGTTTGATTTTCCCTTCCCTTTTCAGTGCTGTATGACCCACTGCGTGACTTCAGCTTGGTTAGCCCATGGACTAATGCTTATTGACATCGGTATGTTGTCATCACAAAATTACCTGAACATTATTGATCAATAATGTGTTATACATTTGTAAATAATACAGGCTGACTCCTGAATGATTTCAGTGCAATGAGTGATTTATTTTAGTGCTAGATATTGGTACATGATATTAAAACGGTGATGGGTGAGGGTGGAGTTATGTCCATGGCAGAGTCCAGTTCTCAGTCGCACAGGTGCATTGTCCATATGCCTGTGGAAGGATGGAGCAGGGGCAGTTCAAGGTTGGACAGGGTGACAATGTGGGACAGTGGGATGACATCAGGGGGTATCTTATGCTGGCGGCGGTCTTGGCATCCTACTCTGTCTTCCTTTGGGATCTCAGGCTCCTCTTGCGGGGTGGTTGTTCTTCAGCAGGAGGTGGGGTTCTGGTGGCCTGTCGTTGTGGTGGGGCCTCCTGTCCACTAGCGCCAGCGGAGATGGTAGGCTGTTCCTGGTCCTGGCTAGTGACAGGGGCCCTTTGTGGTGCCACATGGTCCCGCTATGTGGTTTCTATACGGTTGAGGGCCTGGACTATGGTCCCCATAGCGGTACCGATGTTCCTGAGTTCATTGCTGAACCCCATGTACCGTTCCTCCTGCTGTGCCTGGATCTCGGTGAACCTGGCCAGTACCGTCGCCATCGTCTCCTGGGAGTGATGGTATGCTCCCATGATGGTGGTGAGGGCCTCTTGGAGAGTCGGTTCCCTGGGCCTGTCCTCCCCCCCCCCTGTCGCACAGCAGCCCTCCCAGTTGCCCTGTTTCCCCGGGCCTCTGTCCCCTGGACGGTGTGCCCACTACCACTGCCCCCAGGTCCCTGTTGTTGTTGGGGTGTTGGGTCAGCCTGGGTGCCCTGTAGTGGCGGACACACCGCTGATTGGCGCGTCCTGGAGACAGAGGCATGGGCCCGCTGGGTGGGAGCTGTGCTGGTGTTCCCAGAGGGGGTTGGGTCTGCTGTGGCCTGTGTCTGTGTGTGGGGAACCGACTGTCCAGAGGTCCCTGATGGTCCGGGCTGGTCATCAGGTTCTAGGTCGACAGAGCTGCTGTCCTCACTGGGGGCCTGTTCTGGGGGTGGGATGGACATATCTGGACCCTCCGTGGCGGTGTGTTGGCGTTCGGGCCCTGCAGGGGTGAAAGAGTATGGTTATTGTTTTTGTGTGTGCCATGGCGTGCATTTTGAGTGCCCTTGTCCCCCAGTGCTGGCATTCCCTTGTGGGAGGTGTTGTGAGGGTGGGGGGGGGTGTATGGGTATGTGCAATGGTCATGCTTTGGTGATGGCTGTCTATGGGTTGTGTTGGCATTCAGGGGTTGGTGTTGTTTAGGGTGGGTTGTGCTGGTGAGACATTGGCAGGGAGGATGTGTGCTGGGGGGTTGAGATTGGGGGTGAGGGTGGGGGTGGGGGTTGGCATGCTGGTGGTTGGGGGGGGGGTGAAGTAGTTGAGATTCGACTTACCAGAGTCCATTCCTCCGTGTACTCCAGCGAGGCCATCAGGATGCAGGATGTTTACTACCTCTTGCTCCCATGCTGTGAATTGGGGTGGTGTGGGTGGGGGTCTGCCGCCAGTCTTCTGCACAGCGATGTTGTGTCGCTACACCATCGAGCGCACCTTCCCCCGTAGGTCGTTCCATCGCTTTAGGATATCTTCCCGATTTCTGGGATGCTGTCCCACAGCGTTGACCCTATCTACGATCCTTTGCCATAGCTAAGCCTTCCTTGCTATAGTGGTGTGCTGCACCTGTGTGCCGAAGAGCTGGGGCTCTACCCTTATAATTTCCTCCACCATGACCCTGAGTTCTTGGTCCGAGAACCTGGGGTGTCTTTGGGGTGCCATGGGGTGGTGTGGATGAGGTGTGGGGTGGTGTTTGTGGTGATGTGCGTGGTGATGTGTGGTGATGTGTGCGTAGATGTGGTGTGTGTGAGGATGTTGTGTTCCTGTGTGTGTTGTGCTTTGCGTTCCCTGTGCTCTCTCTCAGTGTATTGCGCCTTCTCTCAGATATTTGTGGTTGTAGGGGTTTGTGGGTGAAGTGGGTGTGTGTTTTATAGTTAATTGGGTGTGTGGGAGTGGTGTGTGTATGTGTATCAGGTGTGTGTATTTCGAATTGTCCAATGTGGCTGTGTTCTGGAGCTGTGTGTGTATTGTGAGCGCGACGGTGTGTACCGCCAATGGAATACCGCGGTTGAAAGACCGCCGCATGGATTCGTGGGTCAGAATGGCATGGGCGTGATTGTGTTGGCGTGGCGGTGGAGGTTTGGTCATCTCCCGTTTATCGCTGCCCGCCGATGAGGCGGACTTCCGTGGATGTCGGGTTTTTGGCGGTTGCACAGTTGGTGGTCAGAATGACCGTGGCGGTTTACCGCGGCGGTAGAATGGCACACTTCTGGCCGGCGGTAAGGGCCTTTTACCGCCGAGGTCAGAATGACCCCCAATATTTTGAAAATAACCAACATTTCTTAAGACTTTCAAAAAAGAAGGAGGAAAAGAAATATGTGTGGGTTTTTGTCTGTGTGTATGTAAAAAAATCCTGGGGAAATCTAACAGACACAACACTATACTCGAGTGAAAACCCCTTTACCCAACTATTTATCATAAAATACATTTTCTATGGGGGTGTAACACCCCAAACACCCCGGTGAAGGGTACCAGTTTAGGCAATGCAGGGCCATCTGTTTATCTCATCAGATATTTCCCAGGTATGTTGGAGCCTTTGATTTACTTTTTTTAAGTTCCATTACCGCTGCTGACACTCCTGTTATTTCAGCAGGCACAGTGGGAGCAGACCTCCCAATTTCCATGATGCTACAGTATGTCACACGTCAGCTTCTTTCACAAGGTCACCCAGCGAGGAGCCCATATCACCTGGGGTGCAGCACAATTAACTGGAAACCCCTAGAGAGAGTGCGTTTCCAGCTAATAATTAGGAGTCTGGGAGCTGCCTATGTCTCATACAGTGTGTGAAAGCTTCCTAGGACATAGGTGGCAGCTTCAGAACCTTATTTTTATTTTTTTATTTTTTTAGTGTTGGAGTGGCCGAGGCGGTGATTTAAAGTGCCTCCAGCTGTGCTCGCTACAAAGGCTCGCCACTCAAAGGCCCCGCCCCATTTTCACCCGGTAAACATTTTTCACAGGTTGGCAGGTCTGTGGGAGACATAGGCAAACAGAGAAGGAGGGCTGAAAAATACAGCCATGCGAGAGATCCGCGAAAGAGGGAGACAAGAGAGAGGAAGGAGAAAAGAGAGAAGCAGCAAGACAGATTATGGACTAATGAAAAGAGAGAGAATGGGGAAGAAGTCATAAGGGATGGTTTAAACATTTTTGGAATATTTGCTTTTGATTCCAAGTCTGGCCCTGAGTGTATGCAGGCTATCTCTTCAAGGCACTCAAACGTCTGTAGTTTCAAAATCTATGTACTTGAAGCTGGGTAAATTAACAGTCAGACTCCGTTTGGTGATTACAAAACATGTCACCTTGTGAACAAGATAAGAATGGCACAGCAGGGTGTAAGAGCGTTGCCATGGTTGCAGCTGCATGCTGTGGTGATCCTGACGGACTGATGGCTCTATGAAGTCAGTGTAATTTTCTCTCAAACATAATAAGGAAGCCAGAGAACAGAACCTCCAGTTGGCGAGAAATGGGTCCAGAAGCAGCAGCTGTAGTATTTATGAAATCATGAAGGGAAAGAAGATGTGGCACACATTGGGTGGCTCAGTAGGGAAGGTAGCATAATTTAGGAGCTCAGCAAGGAGGCATTGTTATGCCACCCAAATTTTATGGCTCCCATCAAGAATGTGTTAAAAAAATAAAGACATTGAAAAGGAAAATTGCTGGTTGATCTTTCATTAACTTTTTACAATTCGTCGGAAAGAAGATATTTCAGAAATCCTCTTAATTAGAGAACAGATACATTATAAGACCTGAGCAATGTGAGGAATTGTACAGGGTCCCCACCATCCAAATGCCACGGGTCCCATGAGTATGCGATTGGGACACTCAGAAGACTCCCTCTGTCTCTGTCTCACTGTCTTACTCTTCCCAATATCTTTCTCTTTCCACCTCCCCATCTGTCTGCCTCCCTCTAACTTTGACTTTCTCTTTCTCTACCTCTTTCTACCTCACCGTTGCTAAATTTCTGTCTCCTTTTCTCTTCTTACCCATCTCCCACGTTATCACCTTTCTCCCTACCTCTCTCACTAATCTATTCCTCTCAACTTCCCTTAATTTTTCCCTCCTACTTACTTTCACCTCCCTCTGCCAACATTGCCTGCTGCATTGTCTGCTGTTCTTCTTCTCTCTCTTTCTAATCAACATTCTCGACTTCACCTCTCTTTCTTCTCTCCTGTCTATGTTATTGAATATTATCTCTGCCTTCTTCACGAATCAATACATCTCCCTCTTTCTCTGCAATTCTATACTCCTTTCTCTCGTTGTTACCTGCTTGTGCTGCATTAACTCTTTCTCTCCCTCCTGTTTTTGTGTTACATGACTCTCTTCTTAGACCGATTTACCTTCTCTATCTCAATCTTCTCTTGTTACCTCTTGCACTATGATTCTCTAGATCTCTATGTACCCACCACCACCGCAATCTTTATTTGCTCTACCTCCTCTCTGACTACCGAGCTCTCTTTCAGTGCAACTTTATTTACCCCATCTCATTCTACTTCCCTCTCGCAGCCTCACCGCTCTACACTGCTCGATACCACTCTCCTACTACTCTCAGATCTTTCTTCCACATTTCTAGCGCTCTACTTTTACTCGTTATGTCTGTTCCCTTTAGCTCACTTCCTCCTCAGCATCTCACTGCTCCATTTTCATTTCAATACACCTAACTGCATCCCTTCTCCATGTACTTCGCCTTTCTGTCAGTGTCATCTCTTTACATCACCACCTGTCACTCTCCATCTTTGTACTTCACCTCTCTCTCACCTCTTTGTCCATTCTTCACTACGCGCTCATTCATATCTCTCTGCCTCATTTTGCTTTCTCTCTCTCTCTCTCTCTCTCTCTCTATATATATATATATATATTTATATATATATTCAACTTCCAATGTGCAGCACCACTCATTTGGTACTGCACCTCCTATCTCTCTCATTCTACCTCTATTCCTCCTACCTTAGTTCTCTTATTACCTTCATTCTCTTATTTTGAAAATACTCCTTTCACCCATGTGCTCATTCTTCCTCAGTTATAACTTCCTCTCACTCTCTCACTACCCTCTTTCTCTACCTCTCAATGTAAAGAAAACTCTCTCTCCCCCTCTCCCTGCCTATGCCATGATATAGACTTCACTTCTCTTCTGCCATTATATAAACTTCACTTCTCTTTCCCAACCTCATCTTCATCTCTTTTCTTCACCTCTATTCTCTTTACACTTCAATTCCCATCTGTCACTCCTTTCTCTCTAGTATGTCTGTCCTTGTCTAGATCCTTCTATCTACTCTCCACTCCATCTTTGTACCTTGCATCTCTCCTCATGTCTCTCACAACCTCCCCTACCTCTCTCCAATACCTCTTATTGCCTCTTCCTCTCTCTGACACACTTATTTATCTACGTTAGTTATTTCTCTCTCTGCCTTACCCCTAAATGTACCCGGCCCTCACCAACACTTCATACTTCATTCCCCTATTCACTTGCTCTGTCTCACCCTCTACCTCACTGTAAAATGTAGGGCCTCATTTACAAGGGCATTGTGCCACTGTAACGTTTCCTTTACCGATGCCCTGCTCCATATTTGCAAAGCAGCGTTAAGCCACAAAAGGCCTCTTTGTAAATATGTCCCCTTTCTATTCATCACTTTGCATGAAAGGGCCATGCAATGGGTGTTGCTGTGGGCATTCCACCGCAACACCCATTTCATTTTGGTGCTGCCCCAGATTTATGAGAAATCATAAACCTGAGGCAGTGCCAAAAACTAATGCCACCCCAGGGGTGGCACAATGAGGAGAAATACTTTTATTTCTCCTCGTTTTTTTCTATGTGTGCGGCATTCTGCCTCTTTCTAACTCCTCGTATCTTTATTTTGGGCTTCCTACCTTCCTCTTTTTACCTTAGCTCTCCTCTAGCTCACCTATCTCTTTACCCCTTCTTTATTTCTACCTTCCTGTGCCTCTACTTCACTTCTGCCGCTATTCTGTCCAATTAACCAGTCCTGTGCTCCAATCAGTTCTCCTGCTCAGGAACGTCGGAGGTCACTCTCTAGCCATAACGAAAGAGGAGAGGAGAGAAAAGGCACGGGAAGGGAATTAATTAATACTTCCCCTGAAGAATGGTGAAACTCTTTATGACAGTACTTGGATTTTCTTCAAATGCAACGAGAATGCCAATTCTGATGGGGAATATATTTCTGATGGTGACTAGCAGGCAATTAAAGCTACAATTTCAAGTAATATGTGCAGGTCTTATTTTAATGTTTTAATTATAGCCTAGTAGGCATTCATCAACTTACCTTTTCTTTGTATTTCTTACAATGCCGAGAAAGGATAGTGAGGCATTCAAGTCCATAAAAATATTGTTGTTGCAAGACAACTAAAAAATCTAGATCCAAGCACAAAATTAAATTAGTTTGTCAAAGCTTGTTCAGGCTTTTTTGGTACTCTGGCTGGCGGACACCTAGCAGCCAGACGTGAGAGAGCGTAGTTTAAATATTACATATTATAGACGTGAAATGCTTATGTTTAACAATGCTGTATTAATAAAAATATTCATTGAAGCGTATTCATAAATGTGGAGAATTGTTCATATGTATAAACTAATGTCGACTGTAAGAGATAATCGTTTATAGTTTGCCTAACTAAGCACATTAACACGTATAAAAGTGCATTCATTAGAACCGTATATCTTAAGTTAGCGTGAGTGGAGAACTAGCTGTGTAACTCTCATATTAAAGCGTATTTTTCTGTTTCTCCAGTGTGCTGACTTGCAAAAGACCATGACCCAGCAATTGTTCTTTTCTTTACTAAATTCGTAACAACGCTGAACTCTCCCATCCGCATGCTAGCAGCTTTTAGTATAAAAGATATGTGCTTCGAAACAATAATGTAAACTTCCAAGGACGGTAAAGCGAGAAGAAGAGAACTTTTGACCTGATGTGTGCCAAGACGATGAAGTAACCCCGGATTTGCCACCTACGAAAAACATCAATTATGAAAACCAATTAGGAATTAGTGAATTATCGTGAAATGACAAATGCATTACTTAATGTATAATTTTATAGGTTACCGATAGTGGGGTGTAGTGACTGACCAATAGAATCTTGGGGGAATGTATTACGAAAAAGGTTTAAAAACCCATGACACAATAGACAAAGGGCTTTTAGGCAGGGAATGATATCGATTGCATCCAGAAACTCTGTCACTTTATTTGGTGATTTGAGACTTAGACAAAACCATCCTTGCCCATAGACTGCCCCATTACACTTTCCTCCTTATGAGGAGAGTGACCCTTGCCTCTAATTTAGATAGACTGACGGTGATCTAACTGATGTCCTGAAGACGAAGACTGATCCTGTATGCTGACCTATTCTGAGGAGGGTAATTACGATTATTGCTAATGGAAATGCATTTATTTGCCTTTTCTTTCTAGGTACCAACTGCTGTATGTTTTGATTAGAGACCTTATTTAGATGTTTTCTAAATTGATGTTCTAAATTGTTTTGCATGAAGCCCAACATGCTAATGCTAATTAGAGGTTAGATGAGGTATTCATCCCGACTGACAACTTGACGTGACTGACGTGGTGCTATGCTGAACTAGTATCTCTAGAAGGTTCTATGTATTACGATCTGCTTATAGTCATCTGATTGTCTATGTTTCTGACCTTTGCATTATTGAAAGCGTATTATGGTTGTCCTCTTGTGATCATGTTTATTTGCTTCTTGGTTTTGAGATTGATGCATTTGCTATTAGATTGTAATCAATAGGGAATAAAATTCACAAAACTCCATTAAGGTGTGGTTATTCGTGACTGAAAGGTCATGGTTGTGCCGAATGTTATTAATGGCTAAAGTAAAGTAAATTTTGGTGTTAACTGTTGACAATGTTATTGACATATTGATTGACATATTGATCAGTTATCTCGTCCTACGGTGTCTCACCACTGGGCCCAAAGATTAATCGGCCTAAAACGAGTCCTGATGTGTATAAATTAACATAGACGGACGCGTTAACAGACGTTTCAGCTGTTTTTGCTTGATCCTGTTTAACAAAGAATTCAATATTATTTGGTACCATGAAGGCTTGAATTACCTGAAAATTGGTAATGGATTGAAAGATGTCCTGACTACAGGACCTCAAAATATGTTTGTACCGGTGGCCCGCAAGCTTCAAGATGAAACCTAAGAGGAAGCAATGCTTTGAATAAACACATAATTGTGCACAGTCAAATTCAAATTTAAATGCTATGAACTTATCAACATTTATACTGAGTCTTGCTGAAATATGATACAAATGTGAGAATTGTATCTCCATTTAAACATGCGTTCTTGGCTTTTTACTATTCACAAACATTACCATAAAACAGATGGGAATCTGGACCAGGGACACTCATATCTGATGATATATAAAAAGTCTCCCAATAACTGGTTTTACCAACACATTGATTATTTTACCTGCATTGACTGCTAGGCACCCATCAACTACTGGCATCCACGCTGCATCCAATCGGGTGATATTCCGGTACCACACCCCCTGGTTTAAAGTCTTTCTCTGAATTTTAGACGCAGAAAGAGATTTGTTGCTCTTAAAGACTATTTAGCAAATGAAAAGTTGTAAAGGATGCATTTATCCTTTGAGAATTCCATATTAACACTTTTGTGTGAATTACTGAGATGTAAGCATTTTCTGACATGTCAAAGGTTGGCCTGATTTTACTATACTATCTCATCCCCTTTGGGGGAAGTAGTTATCTAGTATGGTATTCCTGCAGGGCCTGTTAGGATTTAATCTTTCAAGAGTCAGACTATGGAAACAGTCACTGAGGGTCAAGATCACCATTTTAAAGACTACCACGCATTAACTTATGTAAAATCACAGTTTAACATTTTACTTGCTGGGTTTGAAGTCCAACCAAACAGGTGAAATGTGATAGTGTAGTTTCCAATAAAAGTAGAATATCCAGTACCTACCATCATGTATTATTTTGCATGCTGTGATTTTCACTGCGTCATTCTGTCCCTTCACTGCATCTGAATTTTATTGCCTGCTCAGAAGAGGCGGTAAAAGTGATGATGGGCTTTTGTCTATGGGAGCCTTCTCACATTGCTGGAGTAGCATCATCATTTTTTTACTCTAGCCCGTCCATGCATGACTTTAGCACCACAGATGCGTCAGAATTTCTGACACATCTGTGAAAACCTGCGTCATGGAGCTCTATGTTGTTAACACAGTGCATCCATGGTGTCGTTAGAGGGTCGCAGAGCAGCGCAAGAAATCTGACGGATCGGAGCGGATCTGTCAGATTCTTGTAAATGAGGCCCTAAATGTATTAGATGAGCAGATAATATGTAGACACTGAACACTTGAGAGGATTTAGATTGGTATATAGGTAATTTGTCTGTGTTACTAAAACACAGAACTTTTTTCTTTGCAGGTGGTGAGGATCCTGGTGAAGAACCAGGTATGCTTACATGCTTTCTCACCCTAAATACAAGTAGATGCAGTTTGGGTACAGCCCACCATGTGAAGAGATTTTGGCTGTTGTTGGCATTGTTTTTTGTAGAAACGTATTATTGGAGGAGCTGATTAAGCTTCGAAAATATAAGAAATTATTACTGACTATAAGTGAAAATACAATGGCCCATATTTATAGTTTTTGACGCAAACCAGCGCCAGCGCTGGTTTGCGTCAAAATATTTACCGCCGTCTAACGGCATTCCAACGTGCAAGGCGGGTGCCTTATTTATGGATTGACGTTAGCCAGCGGTGCAGCCTGGTTAGAGTAAAACAAAAATTACTCTAACCGGGTAAAGCAGGCGTAGGGAAGAATGGGAGTTGTGCGTCAAAAAATGGTGCAAGTCAGGTTAGAGTAAAAAATCATGGCTCTAACCGGACTTGCAACATTTTTGGACGCAAAACCCCCATTGAAATGACTCCTGTCTTAGGAAAGACAGGAGTCATGCCCCCTGCCCAATGGCCATGCCCAGGAGACTTCTGTCACCTGGGCATGGTCATTGGGCACAGTGGCATATAGGGGGGCCCAAGTTAGGCCCCCCTATGCCACTAAAAAAAAATAATAAAAAAATACTTACCTGTACTTACCTGGGATGGGTCCCCTCATCCATGGGTGTCCTCCAGGGGTGGGCAAGGGTGGCAGGGGGTGTCCCTGGGTCCAGGGAAGGGCACCTGCAGACTGCTTCCATGGTCAGAGACCATGGAAAAGAGCCCACAGGTCCCTTAACACCTGCCCTCACCCAGACGTTAAAAAACAGTGCAAATCAGGCTGTGCGCCATTTTTTAAGGCCCACCCCCTCCTGTGCATCAAAATGACGCTGGAGTATAAATAAGGCGCACATGCCTTAAAGTCATTTTTTGGACTGGAACGCCTACCTTGCATGTCATTAACGCAAGGCTGTTTCACGTATCCAGAAAATTACGCGCAGAGCTGAATTTTGATGTTCCCAGGGTTGGGCGTCCAAGTATAAATATGGTGTTAGGTTTGCACCAAATTTGCGTAAAATTTTTTGATGCAAATTTGGCACAAACAGAGTATAAATATGCCCCTATGTGCTCTAAAAAAAGACACATTGTCATATTAGTATCTTTCCTGAATTAAACTACGTTTTGTGCAGATGTGCCTCTTCTGAAAGGCTAGAAAGCGGTCACTCGCAGTGGTCAGCCAGTGGCTGAAATGGGTTAACCCATTATCCATGCTGTGTCCTGTAGTAGGTGGAAGGAACATGTGAAAGACACAATGGCGGTGATTCTAACCGCGGCGGGCGGTGGTCACCGCCCGCCATGCGGTTACCGCCAAATGACCGCACCGCGGTCACAAGACCGCGGCGGCCATTCTGGCTTTCCCGCTGTGCTGGCGGGCGACCGCCAAAAGGCCGCCCGCCAGCACAGCGGGAAAGACCCAGCAACGATGAAGCCGGCTCCGAATGGAGCCGGCGGAGTTGCTGGAGTGCGACGGGTGCAGTAGCACCCGTCGCGAATTTCAGTGTCTGCTAGGCAGACACTGAAATTCTTTTTGGGGCCCTCTTACGGGGGCCCCGCGGCACCCCCTACCGCCATCCTGTTCTTGGCGGTAGGGGGTGTCAGAATCCCCATGGCGGCGGAGCGCGCTCCGCCGCCATGGAGGATTCTCAAGGGCAGCGGAAAGTCGGCGGTACACCGCCGACTTTCCGTTTCTGGCCGCGGCTGAACCGCCGCGGTCAGAATGCCCAGCGGTGCACCGCCAGCCTGTTGGCGATGCTACTGCGGTCATTCGCCCTGGTGGTTTTTACCGCCAGAGTTAGAATGACCCCCAATATCCCAGGAGATGAAGAGGACTGAAAGTCTGTTTAAGTTAATAGGTAATCTATATGTTAGGAAGTTCAAAATGTCTTGACTACTGCCAGACCTAAAAAGGGATCTAGTGCAGCATGCAGTGTTTAATCTCTGCCATATCTGTGGCTTCTGAGCCTCAAAAAATGACGAGTTGTGAAAGGGGAGCACCTGAAATATATGAACATAAACAACACGAGCACTAAGAAAAAAAAGTGATGAACGAGGGACCAAATTCCCAAGGCCCAAATTTATGGGGATTTGGTTCAAGGCAGCATAGCAAGTCACTTTGCTGGACTGCACTCCATCAATGTAAAAGGGCAGGAATGCGCTGTATCAGTGGCATAAGTCACAATCCTGTCCCCCTGCACTGGCGCCGTTTTGGCAGCCTAATGCCAACACAGGTGCTGCATTGTAAGCAGGATTGTTTTTCTACAGGAAGGGGCTCCTTTCTGCACAAAAATAATCCTGGAAGGCAGAATGCAGCACACACAGGGAGAGGAAAAATGAGGCAAAATAAGGATATTTCTCCTCATTGATCCTCCTGTGGGAAGATGCAAGGTTTTGGTGCATCCCCAGGATTACAGAGTCTTGTAAATCTGGTGATGCATCAAAATCCATGAATGTTGTGTGGTAAAACCCACTGCAACATCCATGGAAAGCCTTCCTGGTCAGAGTAAGGCTGTCTTGCCTTAATCAATATCTTTGAGGCCATTCAAAGCCACGCAAAGTGGCTTTGCATGGCTCATTGATATGGCTGAGAGGTTTGGCCTCTACTGCATCACTAAAAGTGATGCAACTGTGGCGCAAGCATATCATAAATATGCCCTCAGGTGTAGGCGTGAAGCACTGATGCTTCCAGAGCAGAAACCCCACAAATTCACATTGATGCCAGAAAGTCTGGTGAGATCTAGATTGGATACACTAATGGATCTGGATGCCCAGTGCTGCATAACTGACCTGGACAGTGGTTTACAGCTTACCTTCATCAAAGATCCATTCTACAGGCTGTGATGTAAGCATATTGACAGTATCAACTTGAAACCAGCTATGCTGCACATCATCTGCTTGAGGAAAGGAGGAGTAAGTAAGTGACTATACTTGACTGGAACACACTCCTTCATTTTGCACTGCAGACAATATGTGCAGAGACAAGGCATCGCCTGACTGCATCCGTAGCTTATATATTCTGTCTCTGTGTCATTGAGACTATGATAATAAAAGGTGAAGAAGACAGCAGAACCCGGACCATTTGCCAAAGTCATTGCTCAGGTGTTCTTTGCTGACTCACCAAGTCAGTTGATAGTCACTGCTCAGATGTGGTCATCGTTTATTGGAGGAACATGATCATGTTGAAGGTTATTGGCCACACCAGGGAATGAGGACAGAGTTATTTCTTGACAAATACAGTTATGAAGGGTCAATGTTAAATCTACTGTAAAAACGAGGAACAGAAATGCACTGAGAACTCCATTTGATTTATGCACAGTCGTTTTCAAATAGCCTATGCAACCTGGCAACCGATGATGGAGAAATGCAGTCCTGCATCAATGACACATAACACTGGTCATACTGAATGAAGGTCCTCATTTTTGATTGTAGAGCTACTAAATGTCTCGATTTCATGTGTGACATTCAAGGGAAGCTTAAGCCAGTGCTGACTTTTCAACTAACAGTATTTTTCAAGCTAGGATGTTTTAGACCACTTACTCTGTTACAAAGGGAAACAAAACCACAGAGGACAGAAAGCAAATTATTTTTGGTTAACAAGTCAAGGGTACCAGAAGTAATTACACACATGAGACAACTTTGCAGATATTCAAATGCTTGAAATAGCTTTTTGATTACATCGAGTATATATATATGGTCCCATATGTTGGTAAAATAACTGTGACTTAAGCCAGTGAAGACTGTTGAGAAGTGAATCCATCCAAAATGTCAAGGTCAGTAATTGAGCACCATGAATTGCTATGAACACATATTGTGACAATACTTCATAACGAAGTATGAAGTGCTAACATGCAAAACGCATATTGATTAACTCATCCTCTTTGGTGGGTGTCAACCCTGTTTGGAGCATTCACATCCTCCAAATATGGAAAACATTTCCCATAGACTTGATTGGGATCACCCACCGGGTAAACCTTACTCACTCTAAAAAGTATTGTTGAGCTTTATTGATTCAATAGGATCCACCTCCACAATTACTTGACTTCACATCCTTCATGCTGTTCGCGTACTCTTATTCCAAAGCCCATATCCCTAGTCCTATACCATCATTTCTATGTCCTGATGCCTGTTAATATCTGTGGTACCTATGTCAATGTCATCTGTATCTTCCTATCCCAGTGTTGTGGGTCTGTTCCCCCGTACTCATGTCTCCGTGTTCTTGTGTCTGCCCATCCATAGCCCCAGAGCCTGGCTATCCCTGACCCTGACTCAGTGTCTATATCTCAATTTTTCAGAATATGTGCCTACCTATCTTATAGGCCATGTCTACTTGACTCTGAGGGGCATATTAACAAGCCCTGTGCGCTGCTGGTGCATCACTTTTTGTGATGCTCCGGGGGCGCATAGTGCAGGCCCATATCTGTAAGGCAACGCAAAGTCACTAGGCTTTTCTAGGCAATACAGTGCAAGTCGCTGCGTTGCCTTACACTGTATCAGGGAGGCGTACCATAGGAGTTGCAGTGGGTGTTCCCATGCAACACTCAGGTTGTGACACATTCCCAGATTTACAAGAATCTGTAAACCTGGCAATGCCTCAAAACTGTACACCTCCTCGGGGCAGGCGTAACAAGGACAAATATTTTTATTTCTCCTTGTCTTCCTGCACAAAAACAATCCTGGTGACAACGCAGACACCCTTGCACCCTTTCTGGGTAGCAATTTGTGCACTAGTGCAGGTGGAAAGGACAGAAATGCTTGTAAACTTGGTGTGTTTTTTCCCTTTCTATGTGGCGCAGGTCACCTGGCCTGCACCACATCCTTGTAAATATGCCCCTGAGTCTGTCTCTCCCTGTTTCAATATCTGTGTCTCTGAGTTTGTGTCTCCCTGTCTTTACCCTCATTGTGTCTCATTGTACCCCTGTCTGTAGCTCAGCATCCCATTATCTGCACTCTTCTGTCCTTCGCCTACAGCTCATGTTTCCCTGTCCCAAAATCATGTTGTCCTTCCCACAAGTCGTTGTCTTACTGTGTTAGTGCCTATGTCTTGCTGTCTATATGCCCTGGTTTTCCCATTCCTATATTCACGTCTCACTGACCCAATGTCCATGTCTTCCTGACCCACTGTCTGAGTCTTCCTGTCACACTGTCCCTGTCTAGCTATCTCAGAAACTGTGTAACTGTGCTCCAATGTTGCAATGAGAATGGAACATAATGGTGTGCCTCAGTGGCTCCTATAGAGAGTTTTTGCCCTTGCACACTTTTTGTTCATGAAAATGAAGATACACCTTCAGGGAATGCACCAACACTTGGGCACTGTACATTGCAGGAATAAGAGCAAAGTCCACATTCCACCTGTGGAATACATTCCCAACACAGAGTAATGCAAGGCAGTGATTTGGGCTGGCTTGTGTTATCCTGGATTCACTAAGCCACAAGGAGCCACACAAGGTGGCTTTGCGTTGCATGGCTTAGTGAATGTTACTTATGCACTTGGGTAGACTTTCATTGCCTTGGCTGACTATTATTTAAGAAAGAGTTCAGTTTGTGATTCATGCTGTATAAAAAATGTTCATATTTAGTACACTATCTGCCCTACGAACCACACAGCTGCACAGTGGTGCAAGATGTTTTTTGCTAGCTTCCCACAATCGCAATCATATCGCCTTAGCAAGGTTTGTGGTAGCAGTTGTATGACCAAACCACTCATGGCAGAACCACACATGGTTTAACAAAGCAGTGGGAACCATAAATGCATCTTTACCACGCATGTCTTTACAGCGCCCGTTCTTACAATGAATTTTGTTTCATTTTGGGGAAAAGATTGGTAAATTAAAAAGAGATCCAAGCAGTTCATGAAGATGTAACCCCCTCCATTTTTTCAACTTGAAAGTATTGTGCAATACTATGAAAGAAAGAAAAGTGTCTTTATGTGAGAACATTAATGGAAACAAAACAGGCACTCTTGCTCACCTTTAAACAATAACAGCATCCCACTCCTGAAATTCGCTGCCTTAGAACTATTGCCTATTTGGAAAGTCATCAATATTAAAAAAGATCAGTCTAAATCTGAGTCTTTCATTGTTTTTGGCATTGCTGTAAGGCTGTGCACCAAATGTTTGTGAATTGTATGGTATTTCACAAATGACTTATGTTCTAATAGTCAAGTTCCGAAAATACTGAATCATGGCAGGGCTCAATTTAACCTACTTCATTAATATAATTGAGGTAGGTTGCAAATTGCAACCCACCATGATTCACTGCTATTACAGGGATGGTGGGCTGCAGGGATCAACATACCACCATGCCTGTTACTGCTTTGCAATATACATTAAATAGATATGCTCAAAACCACAATAGAAAAGTTTTTAAAAACCATGGACTAATGACTACTGCAAAAAAAGGTGTTTTTGACCATTGGCAAAGGTGAATATTTTCCTTGGGAACCCCTTCCCACTTCCAGGTGGGTGGCCCTTCAGTAGTTACTGAAATATTAATATTTAATGACTGGATTTCGGCTTCCAAACATTAATAAATGTCGTAAGGAATCGCTTTTTGTAATGGGCACTTTAAACAAGACCCTTTCAAATAGCGATTCCTAACCATTTACTAAACCCATATAGGGGCATCTTTAAGAAAAGTTGTGCTGCACCTAGAGCAGCGTGACTCTCCTGGTGCCCCTTAGCATCTCCCTGCTGCCACCATGTGTGCACAGTACTTAAAATACGGTGCACCATGGCACAGGGTAGGGGGAAATGGCGTAATTTGTTTTCACGCTATTGATATTCTCTGCAGGAGTAGTGCCAAAATGTTGGCGCTACTCCTGCAGAGCACACAGGGGCCATTGTAAATAATGAAAGCCCCCTTTTAACGCGTGAGCAGGCGTTAAAAGTGCTGAATAAAATAGCCCCAAAAAATGTCTTGGATTTCCATGTGCCATCTTTTCACTCCCCTTGTAGGAGGCTGGCCTGGTTTGCAGTGGGTACCTTGGGTACTTACACCTTATACCAGGATCAGTTATACATTATTAGTGAAATATAGTAGTGTTCTAGCAGCTTAGGCTGATAGAGGTAGCAATAGCAGAGCAGCTTAGGCTGAACTAGGAGACATGCAAAGCTCATGCAATACCACGTATAGTTACACCGTACTTATACACAAGTAAAGACAATACTGAGTGTTACCAAAAATAAAAGTTGTTTCTTTGGGTGACACAAGGCCAAAAATATCTTAGAGGCAATACTCCTTCTGGAGGTAAGTATTATACACAATATGTACACTAGACACCAAAATAAGGTAAGTAATAAGACATAGGATAGTGCCAACAATAGGAAATGCTATAGAATGCAAAGGGAGAAAATAGGTCTAGGGGCAACACAAACCTTATACTAAGAAAGTGGAATGCGAATCACAAATTCCCCCTAGACAAGTGAAGCGTGTAGAGAATCGCTGGGAGAGTAAGAATTCAGTAAAGGTAAGTAAATTACCCTACCCCAGAGCCAAGAAAAGCAGGAGTAAAGTACTGCAAATTCCCTTAGGACACACTACAAGTCGTGATTAGAGTTATTGCAAGAACCAAACAAGACTGCAAAGAACAAATGGTGGTTTCCTGGACCTGAAGACCTGCAAAGGAAGGAGACCAATTCCATAACTCAAAAGAAGTTCCAGGAAGGACCGTAGCCCCGGTCAACCAAGAAGAGGGTGCAAAAGAAGAGTCCCCTGTTGGACGAAGACTGAATGAAATGCACCTAAGGAAGATGTCAGCATGTTCCTGCATAATGCACTGGATGCCCCATGAAAAGAAGTTGGATGCAGGGGAGTTTTGGTGATGAATTTCTCCAACAAGCCTTGGTTCCAGCAAAGTCGTATTTTGTATCAAAATGGCTCTCTCTGTCCCCAGGAGGGACCTGGGCGTCTCAACTCTGTGTGACGAGGAAGAGGGGTCTCTCAGCACTTTAGAGAGCCCTCAGAACACCAGATAGCACCCGCAGGAGTCCCAGAACACGGGGACAAAGGAGGTGCAAAATGCAGTTAGTGCAGCACTACAAAGGATAGCCCCACACCGCCGGAGAACAACTCGGCAAGTTGAGCATCGCAGGATAGAGTGCTGGGGACCTGGGCCAGGCTGTGCATGAAGGAATTTTGCAAAAAGGGCACAGAGGCCTCAGGAGGTGAAGAAGACATGGTGCACAGGGGTGCAATCGTTCTCGGGGAAGGCAAGGCCTTACCTCCTCCAGATTGGGACAGCAGGACCTCAGGACACTCTGTATTGATGGGGTCCACCCTCTGTGTTCCAAGGAGCACAATAGTCACCAGGAGAGGAGTCCAAGAGAACCGGTCGTCAACTTAGAAGGTGCCTGCTGCTCAGCAGGGGAGTGACTCCGTCACTCCACAGGAGATTTCTTCAGTCCTTCTGGTGCAGGGTGGAGACAGGGAGTCCCCAGAGCATGCACACCATGGAAACTGTTGCAGTTGCTGGCAGGAGCTGAAGTTGCAGAGCAAAAGTAGCCCTTCTGAATACTTTGTTGCTGTTACAGCGGTTCCTGGAGCAGTCTGCGGTTGATCCAAGGTCAGAGGATGAAGTAGTAGTTGTAGAGGCTTCCTGATGGAAACGTGCAAGAAGAATCTGAAGAGAACCCACAGGAGAGACCCTAATAGCCCTGGAAGGGGGATTGGCTACCTTTTCAGGTATGGACCTATCAGGAGGGGTCTCTGACATCACCTGATGGCACTGGCCACTCAGAGGCCTCCAGAGTGTCCACACACCTTGGAAAACAAGATGGCTGAGGTATGGGACACACTGGAGGAGCTCTGGGCCTCACCCCTGGGGTGGTGATGGACAGTGGAATGGTCCAACTACCGGTTAAGGACATTAACGGTAAACACCAAATCTAAAACAAGCATACAAGCTCTTACTCAAAGGGTCAGGGATAAAATCTAAATAAAATTCGAACTCAGGATACCATTTAAAATCAAGAAATTGAGTGGTCAGTCGTCCATACGATGTACAAAGGAGATGATTGTTTCTAACATGAGACCAGTAGACAGATTTCAGAAGTTGAATCTGGGCCTTTCCTAAATTCTGAGAGTTTTCCCAATAATTCCCAAGTCCCAGGGTACGAAACCACTTTGACACATACCTTAGCCAGGGGATTGAGACTGCATTGGGTCTATTTAGAATGTCAAGAAGGGAGTCCCTATAGACGGTAAGCTCTGGTGTGGTCCAGAAACTTACCCAGAAAAGTAAGGGTCTCAGGGCTATCACATCAGAGATGCAATTAAGCCCGAGATCCAGGAAGACCGGAGTCAAGGGTATACTAGGTGGACATGCAAGTAGAGCTCTGACAAAGTTATTTTCACCCACAGAAATTTGATGGTATTAGAAGAGCCCCAGACCTCAGCACCATAGGCAGCAGCACTCTGCGCTTTTGCCAAATAGATCTTGATAGCCGGAGAAACAGCTTTTGTGGCAGTGCTTTTATAATAGTGCAGAATGGCGCCTGACCTGTGCTGAAGAAGTGATACCCGTTTACAAATCTTGTCCTCTCAATGCATGTTGTCTGTGATTCTTACTCCCAAATAGTCTATTGAGCAAACCTTACTTATGGGAGCCCCGTCTATAGTAATGGTACATCTCCTATCTGGTCCTGAACTGAGTACCATCAGTTTGGTTTTACTGGCATTAAGTTCCAGGCCATGGTCTGCACAGAAAGTATTAAACTTGTCAACAAGGATCTGAAGACCCATGGGATTTTTAGAGATGAGAAGGGAGTCATCTGCGAAAAGTAATAAGGGAATTTTTTGCTCACTGAGGGAGGGAGTGTCCTTTTGGCAGGAGGACCCAACATGCACCACCTCATTTATAAATAAAGTAAAAAGATTTGGTGCAAGAACACATCCTTGGCGAACCCCCCGCTGAATGGCTATATGATCACTTAACTCTCCCCGACTACCCCCATCTCACCTGGGCATATGTGTTCTCATGCAACCATTGCAATAGATAGATTATGTTAACAGGGGTACCTATTCTGCGCAAAAAATCCCATAAATTTTCTCTGGGAACCATATCAAAGGCAGACCGAAGGTCCACAAAAACAACATAAAAATTTTGATTTGCCAGGGTTACATATTTCCAATATAGGATGGTCATCCTGAAAACCTGATCCACTGTGCTGATTTTTGGGCGAAAGCTCGTCTGAGTTGGGGAAAGCACCTGCTGGTCTTGTGCCCAGTCCAAAAGCCTATCCAAAAGCTGCTTAGCAAAGATTTTCTGAAGATGATCAATAAGGCTAATTGGTCTAGAATTAGCAGGGGAACTCACATTACCCTTTTTATAAATGGGGATTATTTTGGTCCCTTTCCGAGTGTTAGGAATTTGGCCTCCTGCAGCTATGGCTTATGAAATCATGTTTATGTACCAGGATCAAATTACTGGTTCAGATTTAAAGAGATCCCGCAGTATCTTGTCAGGGCCTGGTGCTTTAGCAGATTTTAAAGAGTTAATAACAGCTGTGGTTTCCGCCAATGTAAAAACAATAGAGTTATCATGACGAGAGGTATCCATTCCTTGATCAGCAGGCATATAACATATTTAGCCATCTGCAAAGGGAGGGGTTCCTGTATCGCGAGGGTGCTAGGTGGAGCAAAAAGTTGGGAAAAGTATATCACCCAACTTTCAGGTTGAATATAAGTGCGAATTGTTCCATTGCCCCTTCTATGTCTATTGGACAATAGCTTCCACAATGTCCAATTGTCATTGTGTTTAATTGCATCAAGCAGTTTCTGCCAGGTTATGTCTTCCCCAGCTTTTCTTTGCCTGTGTTAAGGTTCTATTATGAGCGAGTCATATTGGCTGATTTTAAAGCTGATTTTGCATTAGAACACTCTTTGTTGAACCGCTCCCTAGCTTTAAGATTATCAGAAAATTGCTTGGTGGTAGTCTTCCTATAAAAAATATCCTGTAGATTCCTTACCATTTCTTAATGAATGCTAAGGATTGGGATGTCGCTAACCTCATGCTCCTCATAGCCAGCCATAACGTCTAAAAAAAAGTCGATACATTTTCATAATCAAATAAGGGTTAGACATTACTTTAGGCCAACTAACACGAGTATGACCATTGTTCAGAAGAGGCCCTGGAACCACAGTGAAATGGATGTTCTGCGATATCCTAAATATGTTATTATGTAGGGTAAGAAGCAGGGGATTATGATCACTCTCATGACGTAAGTCCACCTTCACATCAATTGTCAATGACGAAAACCTAACATCCACTAAGAAATAGTCAATAACACTGGAAAACAGCCCTTGCTTAAAAGTGGGTGCAGTATTCAAATCAGAACAAGTGCGTCCATTACATGCTCTTAATCCATATTTAAAACAAAGGGAAGTCAACTGTAAGGCAGCACGTGAGCCAGTACACTGTGTCTTATTCATCAATGGAGGAATACCCAAGAATTCATCCTCTTCAACCGTCAGATCACTATTTGAACAGAGGGGTTCAAAAGTACAGTTCATATCCCCTGCAACCACTAATTTGGTTGAGGGATGAAGAGTGTCCATATATTCGGACAACTGAACCAATGTCTGAGACTCTAATCCCCGGGAGACCGTCCTGGCATATACATTAATGATAGTCATCTTAAAATCGGGTCAAATGCAAGCTGGACACCCAATAAATCAGGAGAGTCTATGTTTAAAGAAAAATGATCGCACTGCAATTCTTATTTAGCAGTATCATAAGACCCCCCCTTAGCACAGCCAAAGCCCCCTGATGTAGGCTGGGCAGTGGAAAAATATGACAGTGGCAGTCCTGTGAAAGGGTTTGTCTGAGCTCCTTATGGGTGGCAAAAGAACTGTTGCAGCCCATAAGGATCTCCTGGAACCCCAATGCCCTTGGTACCTAGGTACCATATACTAGGGACATAGAAGGGGGTCCAGTGTGTCAATTGAAATTGGTAAATGAAGTCACTAGCCTATAGTGACAAATTTAAAAGCAGAGAGAGCATAAGCACTGAGGTTCAGGTTAGCAGAGCCTCAGTGACACAGTTAAGCACTATACACACACACACACACATTAGGCTATAGACTATGAGCACTGGGGTCCTAACCAGTAGGATCCCAGTGAGACAGGCAAAAACATACTGACATGCAGGTAAAAGTGGGGGTAACATACCAAGAAAGATGGTACTTTCCTACACCCCTTAACGGTAAAACGCCCCCCCTTGCATACATTATGTCTGGTGAAGGCATAATGTGGCGCAAGAGTTTAGAAAGTGGTGCAGTACATGCATTGCGCCACTTTGTAAATATGGCAACGGGAAATTGCCACTTTATTGCAGCCTTAGCGTCAAGAACATTATGGCATGGCGGTGCTAAGTTGGCGCTAGGTACTCTTAAATATGCCCTTTAGTGTTTTGCTCACATGTTACTGAATCAATAATGAGTTTAGTACATTTGAAAAACACATTTTCTTTTTGCAAACCCTTTTACTTCATGAATTGCAGGGTTTGCATTTGTACATCTGTGCCACAGTCTATTTTTTAACACTGTCTGTTTCCAATGCCATCACCACAATCTCTATCCCCTTCTTTGGTGTTGAGCCTGTTGGCTAATGGTTCGTGTAAGACCTGTCAGCCTTAGGGTGGCTTTCCCCCAAACTTTATGCCTTCACCTCCTCTTATTTTTACTGATCCCATTTTTGATGGCCTTAGGACACTGTGCACTTCACCACTGCTAACCAATGCTAAAGTACATGTACTCAGTCCTTAAAAAGTGGTAACATTGGCATATCCCCAATGTGCATATTTGGTTTACTTGTAAGAACCTAATAAAGTGGTACTGCAGGTGACCAGGGCCTGTAAATTTCATATAGTAGTGGGCCTGCAGAACTGATTGTCCCATCCACTTAAATAGCTGTGAGGATTTGGTTGTATTATATGATATTGCCTGTGGGCTTATCATGCAGTACACTCTCAAATAGAATCATGGGTCCAGTCAGGCTCATTCACGTAACCTCAAGCTCAACCCTGAGTTAGCTGTGGCTGCGAGCAGTAAGGTTTGGCAACGGAACTTAGAGCCTGATTTAAATCTTTGCGAAGGGGTTACTCCGTTACAACGGTGACGGATATCCCATCCTCCTAAATCTAATGGTATTTAGATTTCAACAGGCGGGATATCCATCACCGTTCCAACAGAGTAACCACTCCGGCGAAATATAAATCAGACCCTTAGCATAGAGCATTTAAAAGCATCAAACCACAAAATAAGAAAGTCACACAGCATGAAAGAAATTGGTCACCAATTTACAATAACAGATTTATCTTTTTATACATTTTTAGAGTCCTTGATGAACAAAATCCACTGGAGGGGTCTAGAGATACAGATTTATTGAAAGATATTATCACTTTTAAAAGCAACCGCAAACAAGCATGGTCCACAGACACTTTGCAAACAAATACTTTGACTACTCTGGCCTGGGTTGCATGACCAATTCTAACTGGACAGAGGTGTATGGGCCCAGAGTGGACATTTTGGGCAGTTACCTGACTACTAGAGCATTTGTAAGGCAAGTTACAAACTTTACATGACGACCGCCATAGACATCAATGAAGCGGTCCTGATGCTGAGGATACAGGCAAAAGATGCTCAAAGGATGCTCTGGTTGTGGTGCGATTGATGGTGGTGTCTTTGTTACTTGGTCAACGGGTGAAGTAGAGTTACTTCAGCCACAGAGGTCAGGGTCCCTCGAAGACCTCAACATTGCAGAAGCAGGTCAGCTGATGATGGGCTACTGGTCTCCTTGCACTTTGGTTGGGGCGAAATCATTAGGTGGGAACTAGTGTTTCTTGCATGTGATGAATCTGATCTTGGACAGCACTTCCATGTCGGGCAAATGTGGGTGCA
Source organism: Pleurodeles waltl (assembly GCF_031143425.1). Lineage (NCBI taxonomy): Eukaryota > Metazoa > Chordata > Amphibia > Caudata > Salamandridae > Pleurodeles > Pleurodeles waltl. The sequence continues at coordinate 212,525,346 of NC_090450.1, read as the reverse complement.
ACTTTTGACTATCTCAGATTTGTCATTTGGTGACTGTCAGTAGCAAAACGTCTACGGTGGCTACCAACTTCTCAGTGTAGGCTTCTTCAGCTCTTGTGTCCCTGGAGTTTCACAAGTCCATCTTGTGCCCTTACTTGCTGGTCTCATGTCCTTCCTTTCCCTGTGGTGCCTTTCTGCCTGCAGTACTCCATGGTTACCACCTCCCAGGCATGGTTACCACCTCCCAGGAAGCCTGATTCAATGACCCCATGTTCTGTTGCCATGCAAGTTCAGTCTAGTTTTCATCTGCTGATATCACATGCCTATTTAGGATAGTCAGAATTCCGCTGTGAACCATTGAATTGTACCATCACGCATTTGAGGTTCTGTTGTACTTGTGATGGTTGTCAGTTACTATTTGCACCTTATAGACCTCATATCCGATGTATGTAACACGTGATTTTCCCTAGGCTCATTGGAATATTCCAAGCTGCCACGTGTGACACATGCCTTCTTGGACCACTCTTGGCTTCCTGTAGAAATACCCCCTTGAAACTTGCATCAGGGCTTTAGACTCATACCCGTCCTGCTTAAGCAGTGTCCCTGCACTCACCTCCTGAGTCGCCTGGATCTTCCTACGTTCCTATCCAGCCAAGCTTTGTCTATGCACTCATCTTCTGAGTCGCCCGGACCTTCAAGAATCCAGTCCTGCACAAGCCTTGTCTCTACACTCATCTCCTAAGTGCCCCGGAGCTTCCTGCACTCTAAGCCTTACTGATGGGTCTGTGATCCTGACTTCTGTGGTGTTTCCAGTGTCTCCCTTCAAGGGCTACAATTCTGTCTCCTCTTGAGCTTCTTGCAATGAGCCTCCTGCAGTCTTTGGATTCCAGTTAAAGTACTAGACTAGACTAAGTACTTCTCATTCAGTTTAGTGTGCTCTAATCATTTATAGTAGTAGCAGGCCTGTCTGTCTGCCTCTTCAACACTCTAGACTTTGCTCCAGTGTCCATCTATGTAATTTTACCTCAGCACTCTTTGCTTGTCCTTGCTCCGGACATGCTCTACAAACCTTGGCACTTGAACGGTGTTGCCCATGGACTAGAGACTGAATTATGAATGAACCTTGTAACTTCAACCCATGTACGATTTTAACCTTGTTTTCTAGCATTCCATGGGAGTGTCCCTGACTCCAACCTACGTACCTATTGTAACCTATTTCTGAGTGTAACTTTGTCTCTAGTATACATTGAGAGATTGTTTGAACTCCAACCTATGTAGAGAGACCAATCCTGTTTACTAGTATGCTTTGGGAGTGTCTCAACTCCAGTCCATGTATCCAGTAACTCTGTGTTCTGCGCTTACTGCAGAAGCGTCATAGTCTCCAGTCAGTATCAAGTTCCCAGAGTGACACATCCTGTGAAGCAGAGCAGTACCATTGCTGAGCTGAACCTGTATGCAAGTTTTCATTTTCTTAATTTGTCCCTTCCCCATCTGGAAGCCACCCGGGTCTAGGTGTACCGTCCCTGGGTCCTCTGTCTTCCTGAGAGGGAGTGGAGTTCCAGCATCAGCTCCACTGTCATATCCGCTGTTTGAACCAGGTGAGTATGTGACATGGAGCTGGTTCCAAGAGATCAGCCAACTGATTCTTGGAGTCACTGCTTTGATCTTGGGCTGGGAGTCAACTTTTGTCCAAGTCAGGAGCCACAGGTATAGTCCAATTTCAGTAGCCCCTAGTGTGCAGGCACAGTCCTACCGATGGTGCAATCTCTCCGTTCAATTCCCAGGGCAGCTTGACAGACCTTCTTTGGCTTCTCACCAAATCCAATGTAATCTGTGTGGCAGGGTGCCATATTTATCTGAGGAAAGAGCCCTGATGGGGCCACGCTTTTAGCCAATGGGTTACTGGGTCTCCCTATACCTAGTGATGTTTTTCTTGTGTTGAGCAGCACCTGGCTATCCCGTTGTGCAACATTCTTGCACCTTTCTAGATGGCACGACCCTTCATCAGTTGCCAGCAGCTTGGTAGCACACCCAAGAGGTGGCGGTACCAGAGGGTTACACGGCCACAGAAACAAATTGTTTGGGCACAGGTTTTTTGTCTCTGGACCTGTCTCCGCTTTGTCTGCACGAACAAAAGGCATCCTCATCCCGGGTGTTTTCACTACTTCCCTCACAAAAGTGACCTCCCTTTAGTGCTTGCCTTTTGGGCTAACACTCTGAGTGGCCATCCTGGGAGATGAGGTAACACACCTCTCTCTGCTGCAAATGCCTTTGTTCATGAGCCTGGGAGCATTCACATGTCTCCCCAGATGGGCAGAAAGCTGCCTATGTGGCAGAGCCTTTGTGAGGCCACTAGGCCAGGTAGGTTGGGTTTAATGTCACAATTAGTTTGATACTTTACATGGCCTATTATGTAGTTCCATTCAGGAGTTATCCGGGTCGGGTGCCAACCAGTAGCCCAGTATTAACCAATGTGGGTACTAACTTTATCCACAGCAAAAGGACAATTTGGAAGTGTTGCTGTTAAGACATATGAAAAATGTATGTCCTATTTAATAATATACAGCTCTCTTCTATAAAGCTCTATAGGCCTTCCTTAGGGAAGACTTATGTTTATTGTTAAGAGAAGTTCAAATGGCAATGTCAAATTAGCAGTGAAAACACTGCCCTTCCAGTCAGGCTGAGAGTCCTTTTGCACCTTGTTACACACAGGATGGGATAAATAGTACTGCAGCCCTAAGTGGACACTCTGCCTTCTATGCCCTGGTAACCATATACTAGGGGCTTATCAGTACGTCAGTCCTCAGCAATTGGGTATAGATAATTCAACTTGTACTTTGTATAGAGTTAGTACACAGTACCCAAGGGTAGGTCGCTCCCCCTGCCGCTGCAGCTCCTCCAGCTCCTCCAGGTTCCTGAGACCCACCTCGCAGTAAGTACCCCCCACCTCCCAGCCCCTCGCCCTGCCCCGCGCTACTCACCCTCTCTCCTGCTTCTTTTCTCCTTTTCTTCTTCTCTGTTCTTCCTCCTCGCTCCTCTTCTGTAATCTTCTTCTGTACTCTTCTTTTCCCCGTCTTCTCTCTTCTTCTGTGTGCTTCTCTGCCTCTCCTGTCGCCTCTCTTCTTCTTCATCTTCTTCTGTGGTCTTCTGCCTGTTTTCTGCCTTCTGTTCTTCGTCTTCCGTATCTTCATCTGTGATCTTCTGCTCTTCTTTGATCTTCTGCTCTTCTGTGATCCTCTGGTCTCCTGTTCTTCTGTTCTTCTGTTCTTCCGGTCTTCTGTTCTTCCGGTCTTCTGTCTTCTGTCTTCTATCTTCTGTCTTCGGCTCTTCTGCCTCCTCCGTCTTCTTCTCCCCACGCCTGCCCTCCTGCTCCTGCCTCATCCCCCTCCCTCACTCGCCTCCCCCTCTCTATCACCCCTATCTACCCCGTTCGCTATCTACCTCCCTCACTCCTCCTATCTATCTATCTCTCTATCTATCTATCTCACTATCTAACTCCCTCACTCTCCACCTCCTCCTATCTACCTATCTCTCTATCTATCTATTTATCTATCTATCTATTTCTCTATCTCTCCCCCCCTTCCCGCCACCCCCTCTATTACCTATCTTCCTATCCTCTCACTCTACCTCTCACCCTCACCCACCTCTACAACCCCCCTCCCCTATCTTCACAACCCTACTCCTATCTCTCTCCCTAATCTCCTAAACCTCCTAACACTCACCCCCCTCCACCCTTAAACCCCCCTGCCCCAGCTCTTCTCACTTTACCTGTCCCCCCCTCCCTCGCGCTTTCCCACCGCGACCTCCTGCACGCCCCCGCCCCCCAGCTCCCATTCGCCCCCAGCTGACCCCTCCCCCCCTCCTACCTCATATGGCGGCCACTGCGCGACAGTGGTAGTGACCCTTGACCCAAGGGTAGGTCGCTCCCCCTGCCGCTGCAGCTCCTCCAGCTCCTCCAGGTTCCTGAGACCCACCTCGCAGTAAGTACCCCCCACCTCACAGCCCCTCGCCCTGCCCCGCGCTACTCAACCTCTCTCCTGCTTCTTTTCTCCTTATCTTCTTCTCTGTTCTTCCTCCTCGCTCCTCGCTCCTATTCTGTAATCTTCTTCTGTACTCTTCTTTTCCCCGTCTTCTCTCTTCTTCTGTGTGCTTCTCTGCCTCTCCTGTCGCCTCTCTTCTTCTTCATCTTCTTCTGTGGTCTTCTGCCTGTCTTCTGCCTTCTGTTCTTCGTCTTCCGTATCTTCATCTGTGATCTTCTGCTCTTCTTTGATCTTCTGCTCTTCTGTGATCCTCTGGTCTCCTGTTCTTCTGTTCTTCTGGTCTTCCGGTCTTCTGTTCTTCTGTTCTTCTGTTCTTCTGTTCTTCTGTTCTTCTGTTCTTCTGTTCTTCCGGTCTTCTGTCTTCTGTCTTCTATCTTCTGTCTTCGGCTCTTCTGCCTCCTCCGTCTTCTTCTCCCCGCGCCTGCCCTCCTGCTCCTGCCTCATCCCCCTCCCTCACTCGCCTCCCCCTCTCTATCACCCGTATCTACCCGTTTGCTATCTACCTCCCTCACTCCTCCTATCTACCTATCTCTCTATCTATCTATCTCACTATCTAACTCCCTCATTCTCCACCTCCTCCTATCTACCTATCTCTCTATCTATGTATTTCTCTATCTATCTATTTCTCTATCTCTCCCCCCTTTCCGCTCCCCCCTCTAATACCTATCTTCCTATCCTCTCACTCTACCTCTCACCCTCGCCCACCTCTACAACCCCCCTCCCCTATCTTCACAACCCTACTCCTATCTCTCTCCCTAACCTCCTAAACCTCCTAACACTCACCCCCTCCACCCTTAAACTCCCCTCCCCCAGCTCTTCTCACTCTACCTGTCCCCCCTCCCTTGCGCTTTCCCGCCGCGACCTCCTGCACGCCCCCGCCCCCCAGCTCCCATTCGCCCCCAGCTGACCCCTCCCACCACCTCCTACCTCATATGGCGGCCGCTGCGCGATAGCGCAGAGGGCATGCCGCTGGCGCGCCGGAGGCGCGTCAGAGGCAAGCCCGTCTGCGCCCGTCCGCGCCTGGCCCACGCCCAGCGCCACGACCCCTGGTCCCCAGCTCTCCCAAGCCCCGCTGATCCGCTACGACCCCACCACCCTCCACGCCCTCAACCCAGGGCGCACCAACACCTGCTTCCAAGCTCACCCCAAACGCACCCATGGACCCTTCGCCTGCAACTCCTGCAAACGCATCTTCTACCACGCAACTACCACGACCACAAGCCCACACGCCATCAACCACCTCAAGTGCATCCTGGTCAACGCTCGTTCCGTCCACAAGCACGCCGTTGAACTCTGGGACCTCCTGGACTCCACAGCACCGGACGTCGCCTTCATCACGGAGACCTGGATGAACGCCTCCTCTGCTCCAGACATCGCCACCACCATCCCCGAAGGCTACAAGATCTCCAGAAAAGACCGCACCCACCAAGTAGGAGGAGGTATCGCCATCGTCTTCAAAGACTCCATCAGCGTCACCACCTCCACCGAAGACACCCCTCTCGCCGCAGAACACCTGCATTTTCAGATTCGCACCGACCCCAGGACCACCCTCAGAGGATCCCTCGTCTACCGTCCTCCCGGACCGTGCGCCCCTTTCAGCGACGCCATTGCCGACTTCATCTCCCCGCACGCCCTCGCCTCGCCGGACTACATCCTCCTAGGCGACCTCAACTTCCATCTGGAACAAAACAACGACCCCAACACCACCACCCTGCTCGCCAACCTCGCCAACCTCGGCCTCAAGCAACTGGTGAACACCGCCACCCACATCGCCGGACACACGCCTGACCCTATCTTCTCCGCCAGCAAACACGTCTTCTTCAGCCACACCTCCGCTATACACTGGACCGACCACAGCTGTGTACATTGTACATTTCACATTCCGACGCGAGACCCGCCACCTCTGCACTCAACCCATCCCTCGTCGACAGTGGAACAAAATCCCCGAAGAGCAACTCTTCTCCGCACTCGCCGCCAACCAACCCACCCTCACCACCGACCCCAACGACGCAGCCCTCAGCCTCACAAACTGGATCTCCAACTGCACAGACAACCTTGCTCCCCTCAAACGCACGCATCGATAGGCCAACACCAAAAAACCTCTATGGTTCTCTGACACCCTCAAAGAATTGAAGAAAACTTGTCGCGCCCTCGAGAAGGCCTGGCGCAAGGACCACACCGCTGACAACATGACCGCCCTCAAGAACGCTACCCGCGAACACCACCACCTGATCCGCGCTGCCAAAAGGAACTTTTTTACCGACAGACTGGACAAAAACAGCCACAACAGCAGAGAACTTTTTAGCATCGTCAAGGAGTTCTCCAACCCCAACGCCGTCACGCCCTCACAAGATCTGTGCAACTCCCTCGCCACCTTCTTCCATCGCAAGATCACCGACCTCCACGATAGCTTCGGACACCAGACCCAACCAAGCATCACCGAACCCACACCTCCGACCATCACCCTCAACGACTGGACCCACATCAACACCGAAGAAACCAAAACCACCATGAACTCGATCCACTCCGGCGCTCCATCGTACCCCTGCCCTCACTTCATCTTCAATAAAGCCGACGACATCATCGCCCCGCACCTCCAGGCCGTCATCAACTCCTCTTTTTCTTTTGCTACCTTCCCCGAATTTTGGAAACACGCCAAAGTCAACGCACTACTAAAGAAACCTACGGCTCACCCGAGCGACCTGAAAAACTTCCGCCCCATCTCGCTCCTCCCCATCCCCGCCAAGGTAATAGAGAAGACCGTCAACAAACAGCTGACCACCTTCCTAGAAGACAACAACCTGCTCGAACCTTCACAAACCGGATTCCAAACCAACCACAGTACTGAAACCGCCCTCATCTCAGTCACAGATGACGTCAGAACCCTGATGGACAACGGTGAAACAGTCGTCCTCATCCTCCTCGACCTCTCGGCTGCCTTCGACACCGTCACCGCACCATAATCACCCGCCTCCGCTCCACCGGGATCCAAGGCCAGGCCCTGGACTGGATCGCCTCCTTCCTCTCAAACCGATCCCAAAGAGTCTGTCTCCCTCCGTTTCGATCAGACCCCACCGAGATCATCTGCGGCGTACCTCAAGGGTCATCGCTCAGCCCGACACTCTTCAATGTCTACATGAGCCCCCTCGCCAACATCGTATGCAAGCACGACATCATCATCACCTCCTACGCCGACGACACCCAACTTATACTCTCCCTCACCAAGGAGCCCGCCAGTGCCAAGACCAACCTACAAGAGGGCATGAAGGACGTCGCAGATTGGATGAGGCTCAGCCGCCTAAAGCTGAACTCTGACAAAACGGAAGTCCTCATCCTCGGCAACACCCCGTCCGCTTGGGACGACTCCTGGTGGCCCACGGCCCTCGGCACCGCACCGACCCCCGCAGACCACACCCGCAACCTCGGCTTCATCTTGGACCCTCTTCTCACCATGACCAAGCAAGTCAACGCTGTGTCCTCCGCCTGCTTCCTCACCCTCCGCATGCCCTGCAAGATCTTCCGCTGGATCCCCGCCGACACTAGAAAAACCGTGACCCACGCCCTCGTCACGAGCCGCCTGGACTACGGCAACACCCTCTATGCTGGGACCACTGCCAAGCTCCAAAAACACCTGCAACGTATTCAAAACGCCTCGGCCCGCCTCATCCTCGACGTACCCCGCAACAGCCACATCTCCGCACACCTGAGACACCTGCATTGGCTCCCAGTCAGCAAAAGGATCACCTTCCGACTTCTCACCCACGCACACAAAGCCCTCCACAACAAGGGACCGGATTACCTCAACCGTTGCCTCAGCTTCTACGCCCCCACCCGTCTCCTCCGTTCCTCGGGCCTCGCGCTCGCTGCCGTCCCTCGCATCCACCGCTCCACTTCGGGTGGGAGGTCCTTCTCCTTCCTGGCAGCCAAGACCTGGAACTCCCTCCCCACCAGCCTCAGGACCACCCAGGACCACTCCGCATTCCGGAGACTCCTAAAAACCTGGCTTTTCGAGCAGCAGTAACCCCCCCGCCCTTTTCCCCCAGCGCCTTGAGACCCGCACGGGTGAGTAGCGCGCTTTATAAATGTTAATGATTTGATTTGATTTGATTTGGCACTGAGGTCTGGTTAGCATGCCTCAATGCAATCTCAGAGTTGACAAACTAGCAGCATCAGTCCAACCATTTCAGAAACTGTGGAGGTAAACATGCAAAAAAAAGTAATTTCCTTACAGTAGCCCTTTAAAAGTGTCTCAGATCTGCTACTGCTGCCTGTGTGTGCAGTTGTAACCATTTCGACCTGGCAAAATACACTTTTTTCCAGGCCCAAACCTTCCTTTTTAATACGTTAGTCACCCCTAGGGTAGTTCCTGGACACCCCAGAGGGCTGTGTTCAGTGTATTTAAAAAGATGGGCAAGTAATTTTTAGTTTTACATATCCTGATAGTAAAAACCTACCTCTCACATAGGATGGTGTTGAAGTTACCCTATTAAATTTAATAAGCTGTAATTTCTAAATGATAATGTTTGGTGCCTTTTGAATTGTATAAAAATACTCTATTATGGTAAAGTTGGATATTAAATTGTAATTTAAAAAGGATAAATATTGGACCTCAAGCACCAACTCTTCAGTACACTTCTGGACTTGTGGGGACTCTGCCATGAAGATGGACTGCTGTGCTGCTGAAATGGCTGTCACTGCACTTGGATGCTGCCCTGCTGTGCTATCTGGCTGCCTGCTGCCCTCTTGCCTGGATGTGAAGGACTGGACCTGGATCTGTTGGACCCAGGAACCCAGAGTGACTCCAAGGCCTAGTTGGCAGACCTCCTGATTTAAGTCTCAGAACAGAAAGCTCCAACAATCTTAAACCCAGCACCTGGGATCTGCCATCTGTGAGTCCTACCTTGCCAAGTGGTGCTGCCCCAGTGCTTGACCCTTTGGCGTGGGCCTGAAGATACTATTTCAGCCCATCTGTGGATCTAGCAGAACCGACACATCTCCTCTGCTACCCAGTGCAATCCTGAGCAGAACTGATGTATCACCTCTGCTGCGACGATTCTACCAACTCGATGACTCTGCATAAACTCACAGCCTGCATTGGAACCGCCTTCTGCATGAAGCTTTCCTGACGGCCCTTGTATCAGAAATCTCTCATCTACAGTAGCCTTGATGATGATGCAGTCACCCGCATTGCAGCCTCACAGCTCCTCAGAACTAATGCATCGCATCGACTTCATGACGCATCCTCAACACTGGACTTTGCATTGCAAGCCTTCATTGATGATATCCTTGATGACGACGCAGGACATTGCTTAACCTATTTTTCTGTCTCTGGTGTGGGAACCTTTTGTGGTGTGTTTTCACTGTGTTACTGTTTGAAGTGTACAAACACTTTACACTTTGCCTCTAAGTTAAGCCTGCCTGCTTCATACAAAGCTACTAGGTGGTCGAGCACACTTGAATTTGGAGATTACTTGTGACTGCTCCCTGAGAAGGATTGTGGCTTCTGTTTGAGTAGGGTTTTACCTCCCTCAACCAGCACCCCATATACCTACAGTCAGCATGACAGGGGCATTTAGGCATACAACTTTAAAAAAGGATAAAACACAAACCTGTCTCCAGTGAGGGAGCTGTGTGCCATTGACCAAGTGATCAGTGCACACACCTAATTTCCCAGCGATCTAATGACAGGACCTGACCATCATCACTCATTTTGGGGATCAGCATTCATTTTTTGTTAGTAGACCTTGATCCAGAGTAAGATAGGGAAAAACATACAATAGGAAAAGAAAGACAAAGACAAAAAACATGAAAAAGGGAGAAACTACGGGCCTGACTTATACTTTTTTAGCACCGCATTTGCGTAATTTTTTTACACAAAAGCGGAGCAAACATACAAAATATAATTGAATTTTGTATGTTTGTGCAGCTTTTGCATTAAAAAATGACGCAAAAGCGGCACTAAGAAAGTATAAATTAGGCCCTAGGAACTTGCTAGAGTGTGATAAAGGAGCAGAGGGTTTCTGTTGGTTGATTAAAGAGTCATAATATGGAAATGTGACTACAAAGCCTTGGTATCCAGCATGCCAACTTGGAGTAGCGCCAGCCATTAGTTTCTAAGCCAAACTTTGGGCCTCAACACTTATTCATTTACAAAATAGGCACTAACCATGACCCAACTGAACAAAAATATTGAGAGCTGGTCTTCCTGATAAAAACCCTTCTAAAGATACGGCCAGTGTGTCTACACTCTACTGGCAACAGGCCCTGCATCCGTGTGAAGACATCGTTAAGGTTGATTGCTACCAGCCACGAGTTGCAAGCTTCCTAGTGTACATGTGACCTTTAGATCCAGTTCAGAAATGGGAAGGATAACATAGGTTTCAATACATTTTTTCAAAATCCTGCGTCCCCAAAAGCCGGGACAAATGACATGGGACCTTCAGCTTCAGGGGGAAAGGCCTCCTTTGCGTCTTGGAGAGGCAGCTTATCCTGGAAGGAAATGCTAAGGACCTTTCTTTTTATTTGAGAAGTTTTAATTATTTTTGCAGTATAAAATGACCTGACAATGAGACAACCATCTCTGGCACTTAGCAGTAAGAGAGATAGGATTAATAACGTTGCAAAGAAGAGCAGATCGTGTTCAAAGCATCTTTTCAGAATTTTTTCAAGTTCATGTAAAATATTAATTAATAACGGATCTGATCTATGACTGTCATACCAAAGAGTGCCAGGTTTTATTGTAAAGGTAAAAGAAACCTGCAACAATAAGACTGTGACTCAAATATATTATTTAAGGTGTGATAATCTTTACCACACAATGATGATGAAGAGGTACAGATTGATCAAAAATAAAAAAAAATCAGAAAAGTGAAAGATAAAAAATAAAAACTCCTGATGACTTTTTATTGGTGTACTTTAACATCTCCAACTTGGATATGACACCTCTAGGTTAATCCAAAATTTAACAAATACCAGCAGCCCAGCTGATGAAACCCCAAAGTTAGTATCCCTGAATGCAAAAAAGATGGCAAAAACAGTGGCACCCATCAAGTGGCTTACCCAAACAATTAAATAACCTTCACACACTCAGTAAAACTGGGTAAAACTAAGCAGAGAGTGATGCTGTGCAGAAACATCAAGGGTCCCCATTCCAAAGATATTGATGGTAGGTACAGACTTAGGAGAATAGGGGAAAATAGAGCTCAACTTCCTCAAGTTGACAAGGGGCATTTGTGATTTGACAACTTTTACACTGGTCTGAAGATAGTTCTGATGGCCATCCATAGCTATTGATGCACAGAAACAGCATATTCACTGCATCACAAGTAAGACTCAACCTAAAAGTGCATCAGTACAATTAAATAGAGAAACAGACCATGGATTTGTTCTACAAAGGCTTTTTGACATCGGCACAGGAAAGTAAAGTTATTTCAAACGTACTTGAAAAGAAATCGATTATATTTCTATGACACTTACATTTTCCCCAAAGTCCTGAAAGCATCTGCATTAGCCAAGGCCATTCGGAAAAGATTGTTTCCGTACTGTGGTTGGCCTGTGGTGGTGGAGTAGTGGTGTGGGTAAGGCAGTGTTAATATGATTGGTGGTGGAGGTATTCATGGTAGTGATAATACTCTGGTGTCATTGGTAGAAGTACTGGTGGTGCAAACAGAGTCATCATTTGTGGTGCTATTGGTGGCAGTGAAATTGTTGGTGTGCTGTTGGTGATGGTATTTGTACCACTAATATTGTTGGTGTGGTTTTAGTTGTGGTGGAGTTAGTGAGGGGCATTGTTATGGTAGTGGTCTAGTTTGTGTAAATACTGTTAGTAGTGAGAAATCTTTTTCTAATGTTACTGGTAATGGTATTAGTGATGATGGTGATTATTGTGTGGTATGTGTGATGAAGGTGATATCAGTATTTTGGTTATTGTATTTGGGGAGACAGTGGTGGCATTAGAATTGTAGTTGTGGTATTGGTGGTGGTCTTATTGTTGGTATAGAGACTTCTGTTGGTGGTAATGGTGGTATTGTTGTTGTTGGTGGTGGTACTTTTGATGGTGGTGTACTATTAGTGGTGTTGTGTTGTTTGGGTATGCCAGGTTGTGATACTGGTAGCTCTAATCAGGTGCCAACACAGTAACAGGCACATGTCATACACGCACCTCCTAACTGCGTTTTGACTTTCAAACTAGGATGGCTGTACCCTAAGCTGACTGACCGATATGAAAAACAAGTTGTGTGGAATCTTCCACTTTCATTACATTGATGTCACTCATTTCTCTGCAAATGTTCAACTATCAATAAAGTAATTTGCTAAAAGGGAATTTAGATGACAGTATGCTTTGAATAGCAAAACCAATACAAGGCAGAGTTTCTAGGGGTTGTCAGCATGAGGAGGTTGAGGGGATTTCCAGCTGTGGGAAGGAATTATTGAAAAAGCCTGAATCAACCGGTGTTGATAACATTTTAAGCTATGTCCGTAGCCTCGATATACTAATATAATCCACCTCTGAAATGCCTGTCCAGAAATTGGTAAAGCAATGTGCAGGTGAATTCCATTGTGGAACAGCAATACATCTCTTTTTCCCAAATGAAACATTGGTAACAAATTATATTAGTCGCAGCTGGAGTCCACTTAGATGAAAGCAATGCCCTGCAGCAGATAATGGCCCTCATTACAACTTTGGCAGTAAATCCCGCTTACCGCTGTGTAGAAGACTGCCAACACACTGCCGAGGCCGCAGAATTCCACCACAGCTATTACGACCCACAGCTCAGAACCCACCAAAATCTAGACACCCACACAAGTCCGCCACACCAAAGGTCAGTGATAAATTGGCGATAACAAAACCTTTACCATCACGCCAACAGGAATACACCCACATTATCATGACCCATGAATCCACGTGGCAGTCTTTCAACCACGGTATTCCATTGTTGGTACACACTGCTGCGCTCAAAATACACACACTTTTACAAAACACTACCACATAGGACAATTCGAAATACACACAACTGATACACATACACATACCACTCCCACACACCCGATACAATATAAAACAGACACCCACATTACCCACAAACCCTTACTACCCAAACATTTGGAGAAGGCCAGAAAGACAGCAAAGCAAAGACAACACCAGCATACAGAGGCACACAATACCATTACACATACACATCCACGCACAAAACACCACACACCCCTAAATATCACCCCACACATCACAACACACACCACCTCACACATCACCCACACCACCCCATGGCACCGCAAAGACACCCCAGGTTTTCTGAGGAGGAGCTCAGGGTCATGGTGGAGGAAATCATCCAGGTAGGGCCACAGCTATTCAGATCACAGGTACAGCACACCACCATAGCTAGGAAGATGGTGCTATGGCGTAGAATCGTGGACAGGGTCAACGCAGTGGGACAGCACCCAAGAACACGGGATGACATAAGGAAGAGGTGGAACGACCTACAGGGGAAGGTTCGTTCCGTGGTCTCTAGACACCACATTCCGGTTCAGATGACTGGCGGTGGATCCCCACCTCCTCCCCCACAACTAACAACATAGGAGGAGCAGGTCTTGGCTATACTGCATCCAGAGGGCCTCGCAGGAGTAGCTGGAGGAATCTACTCTGGTAAGTTAAATCTTTGACTACTTCATCCCCCACCCTACCTGCATGCTATCACATACCCCCACCCTCGCCCTCAACCCCATCACTCCAACTCCTCACATATGTCCCGCTATCACAAACCACACATCCCAACAACAAGCCCTGCATGCAACAACAAAGCATGGACAGCCATCACCAATGCATGCCCACTACACATACCCACACAGACCCCTAAACAATTATCACACAATGTCCTACACAGGAATGGAAACACTGGGGTACAGGGTCACCGACCCATTGCACACCATGGCACACACAGATGCAATAATCATGCCTTTACACCCCTGCTGGACCCCTACCCAACGTCACCGGACAGGAGGGTCCAGACATGTCCACTTCACCCACAGAAGAGGCCCACAGTGATGACAGCAGCTCTGTCCAACTGGATCTAGATGACCAGCCCGGCCCATCTGGGACTGCAGGACAGTCGGCTCCCCTAACACAGTCACAGGCCACCACAGAGCCTCCCCCCTCAGAAAACACCAGCACAGTACCCACCCAGCAGGCCCATACCTCTGTCCCCAGGACACGTCAAGCAGCAGTGTGTCCACCACTACAGGGAACCCAGGCTAACCCACCACCCCAAGAACAGCAGGGACCTAGGAGCAGAGCAGTGGTAGTGGGCACACAGTTCAGGCGACAGAGGCCCAGGAAAACCGGGGAACTGGGAGGGCTGCTGTGCGACGGGGGAGGACAGGCCCAGGGAACCCACTCTCCAAGAGGCCCTCTCCAACATCATGGAAGCCACCATCATTCCCAGGAGACGATGGAACTGTACTGGCCAAGTTTCAGGAGACCCAGTGGCTGCAGGAGGAACAGTATTTGGGGTTCAGGGAGGAACTCAAATCCATCAATACCACCCTGGGCAGCATTGTAGGGGTGCTGAAGGACCTTGTGAAACCAGGAGGGACACTGTGGCACAACAAGGGGCCCCTGACACTAGCCTGGATGATGAACTGCCCACCACCTCCGCCGGCGCTAGTGGACAGGAGGTACCGCCACAGGACCACGACACCAGCACCCCACCCCCTGCAGATAGAGAACCAACCCGCAAGCGGTCCCTGAGATCCAGGACAAAGACAGAGAACAATGCCAAGACCCCCCCAAAAAATGAGACCACCCTGATTGTCATCCTTCCGTCCCACTTTGTCACCCTGTCCATCCTTAAACTGCCCTAGCTCCACTTCCTATGCCCCTTTGGACAATGCACCTGTGAGACAAATAGACTGGACTCTGCCATAGACGTTACTCCACCATCACCCCTGACCATTTTACAACCCCCTCCACTAATTTGCACTTAAATAAACACCCTTGAATCACAAAACAATCTGGAGTCAGTCTGTGCTTTCACAAATGTGTATTTGCTATAACAAAGGAAAATACCAATGTCCATTGTATTGTCAACATACCTATGTCACACAGCTCTAGTCCATGAGGTAACATAGCAGAGGTCACACAGTGGGACCCACATCTGTGAAATTGAAAGGGAAAGTGACAAATCAGGGTCCATACACTGGGTGAAAGTGACAGACAGATGAGAGGTCGAAGAATTTTATCAGATGTAGGAGGCAGTGAGGTCTTCTTACCTGTGCCTCACTGAAAGTATTGATGGATCACAGTGTTTCTGTTGTCTATGTCCTCTTCTTCTGCCTCCTTTTCTTCACTGTCCACAGGCGCCACAGCTCCCACAACACCTCTTTCAGGACCATCCGCCTGCAGAAAAGGCACCTGTCATCGCAAAGCCAAGTTGTGCAGCATACAGCAAGCCACGATGATCTGGCACACCTTCTTTGGTGAGTAGTAGAGGGAACCACCTGTCATATGGAGGCACCTGAACCTGGCCTTCAGGAGGCCGAAGGTCCTCTCTATAACCCTCCTAGTACGCCCATGTTCCTCATTGTAGCGTTCCTCTGCCCTTGTCCTGGGATTCCTCATGGGGTCAGTAGCCATGACAGGTTGAGTAGCCAGAGTCACCTGCAAATGTCGAGGGACAACTGTTAGACCCAGACAACAATTCACACTTTATAGGCTCCATGTCCTCACCTAATAGCCACACACGGTGCCTCTGGAGTTGCCCCATCACATAAGGGATGCTGCTATTCCTTAGAATGTAAGCGTCATGCCCTGAGCCAGGAAACTTGGCGTTCACATGGGAGATGTACTGGTCGGCCAAACACACCATCTGCACATTCATTGTATGGTAACTCTTCTGGTTTCTGTACACCTGTTCACTCCTGCGGGGGATACCAAGGCCACATGTGTCCCATCAATGGCACCTATGATGTTGGGGATATGTCCCAGGGCATAGAAGTCACCTTTCACTGTAGGCAAATCCTCCACCTGAGGGAACACAATGTAGCTGCGCATGTGTTTCAGCAAGGGCAGACAACACTCTGGACAACACGTTAGAGAACATTGACTGGGACATGCCTGATGCAATGACCACTGTTGTTTGAAAGGACCCACTTGCCAGGAAATGGAGTACTGACAGGACCTGCACTAGAGGGGGTATCCCTGTGGGATGGTGGATAGCTGACATCAGGTCTGGCTCCAACTGGGCACACAGTTCCTGGATTGTGGAACGATCAAGTCTGTAGGTGACTATTACATGTCGCTCTTCCATTGTCGACAGGTCCACCAGCGGTCTGTACACCAGAGTATGCTGCCATCTCCTCACCTGCCCCAGCGGATGTGCTCTATGGATGAGAACAGCGATCAGACGGTCTGCCAACACTGAGGTACGAAATAAACAACTCTATTGCAGACATTTGTCAATCCGCTATGTGCCTGTCTTCGTGTGTATGCAAGGCCTAGATATGTGTGACACATTTAAAATTCATGCCATGTGGTCCCCTGAAATGGCGGCTGCCTGACCTGTAATGTGGGACAAGGGGATATGAGGTAACTGCGCTGGCGTTGTACACCGTTGCGGTAGGCGGTCGAAGACCGCGGAGCAATCCTGCATTGGTTAACATTGGACCCTATGGGTCCGAGGAGCCAATGACGATGTACGCCTGAGGAGATGGTACGCATAGCCGCGGATGTGACCGCCATTTTCTCTACGATCACTCACTTGATACCTGATCTTTGACAGGAGAGGACCTACACTGCAAGTGCTGCTGTGACCTCAGTCTGGAAGCGACAATGGCTCAAGTGTCTGGGGAAAGGGCCCCTGCCTTCACATCGGAGGAGTTGGACAAACTAGTGGATGGGGTCCTCCCCCAGTACACGCTACTCTACGGTCCTCCAGACAAACAGGTGAGTACACTGTGAGCATGCTGTATGGGCAATACCTGTTTGGAGTGGTGTGGATGGGAGATGGGGGGGGAATGAGGTGTACATTAAACGACAGTGAGTGGATGTGTGTCAGGGCAAGGGTGGGAACGTGACTCTGACGGTCCGGACGGTTATAGTTTTTCCTTTTCCCCTGTACTATTCCAGTAGGTCAGTGCCCACCAGAAGAAGCATATTTGGCATGCCATCGCCAAGGATGTCCGAGCCCTGGGTGTCCACCACAGATGGAGCACCCACTGCCGTAAAAGATGGGAGGACATTCCCCGCTGGAGCAAGAAGACGGCGGAGGCCCAGCTGGGGATGGCCTCCCAACATGGGAGGGGTGCCTGTCGCACCATGACCCCCCTGATGTTCTGGATCCTGGCGGTGGCATATCCGGAGTTGGATGGGCACTTGAGGGCATCACAGCAGCCACAAGGGGGTGAGTACTGTCACATCCACCTGATTGGAGGTGTCTGGGTGGAGGAGGTGGGATTTGGGTTACACTAGGCCAGGGCGAGTTTTGTAGGCAAGGTCCCTTTGTGAGGCAGGCTATGTGGCACCCCACCCCTCCAGTGTTAAGAGCCATCTACCCCTAGTCAGGCTCCTGTGGCTTCCATGTGTGCAGCAATCGGGCATAGGCCTTGTACCCCATGTCCCTGTGATTAATTAGGGAACTCTAAGTGCATGGCGTAGTACAGAGGGCTGCTGTGTCTGTAGTGTCTGCCAACGGTAGCAGTATTGCATGCACTGAACATGTCTTTCTACTTTCTTTCCCCCCCTTTTTGTGGTCTCCCTGTTTTTTTTGTGCATTAGCATCATCAGGCGGAGAAGCCATGCCACCGGAGTAGGAGGGAGCTGCATCCCACATGGCCCTAGAGGGCGAGGCTACTGACTCAGAATTCATCAGTGGGACGTAGGGCGAGGGGAGCTCCACGGCGGGGACAGGAGCTGAGACCAGCGACACGGACTCCTCCTCTGATGAGAGCCCCCTTGCGGTGGCGTGCCCCTCTTACCAGCCTCGCCCTCTCAGCAGCCCCTCAGCGTGTGCCCCGTGGCCGCTCACCCAGGAGGGTGGGCATCTCCTTCGCCCCTGGCACCTCAGCCCCTGCCCCAGTCAGCCCTGCTGCCCTCAGTGAGGAGGCCATTGACCTCCTCAGATCCCTCACTGTTGGGCAGTCTACCATTCTGAATGCCATCAAGGGTGTAGCGAGGCAGTTGCAACCGACAATTGCATACCTGGAGGGCATTAATTCTGGTCAGGCAGCCCAACAGCAAGCTTTTCAGACTCTGGCCTCAGCACTGATGGCAGCCCTTGTCCCTGTGTCCAGCCTCCCACTCCCCCTCCAACTTCCTCCACCCAGACCCAATCCCCAGTACCTCAGCCTATCCCAAGCACACCATCAGACCAGAATGCACACACCTCAACACACAAGGGTAGCTCTGGCAAAAATAAGCACCACACATCCCACAGGCACTCACACAAGCATCATAACCATGCAGACATACCAACAGCCACTGCCTCCACTGTGTCCCCCTCCTCCACGTCTCCCTCCTTCCTCCCTGTCACGTCTCCACTCACACCTGCATGCACTACATCTTCAGCCACTACCTCCATCACCAGCACGCCCATCACCACACACCGCTCACGTGCACTCACCACCCCCACTACCATTCACACATCCCCTGTGTCCTCTCCCAATGTGTCTGTGAGCCCTCCTCCCAAACTACACAAACGCAGTCACACACCTACCCAACAGCCATCCACCTCACGACAGCCTCCAGCCCATTTACCTTCACCCAAAGTCAGCAAACGAAACATTCTACAACCACTACCTCTTCCTCCACTCCCAAAACCCCCTCCATCTTCCTGTCCCAGTTTGTGTAAAAAACCTTTCCTGTCAAACCTTGACCTCTTCTCTTCACCTCCCCCACCCCTTCCATTCCCTAGGGCCCACCTTTCCAGGTCCCAACCCAACACCTCAGCCACCACATCACCGGGAACAGTGGTGCCAGCTGTAACCGGCTACTGGAGTGCGCTAAGCAGCAGGGCAGCCAGTGTTCCAAGGAGCCAGGCCAAGGACATTCGCACACCTCCAAACAAAAGAAGTTGCCCACAGCCCAGAGGGAGAAGGCCAAAACACCTGCCACCAAGGGCTCAGCCAGGACAACAGTTGGGAGTGGGATGACAGCTGCGCCACCATCCAAGGTGGGGAAGGGCCAGAGAAAGAAAGGGAAGTCGCTGCCAACCTGCACGGCGGACAAGACCGCCACCGGCACCACCACATGCACCGCTGCCACGGGCACCCACGTTCAGGACACCCCCGCCAGCAGCACGCTCAGTGAGCCCCCCACCAGCACTGCCGCCCAGGGCACCGCTGACAGCAGCACGCTCAGTGAGCCCCCCACCAGCACCGCCACCCAGAACCAGTGGAGAAAGGCGTCCACTACCTCAGTCCTTGGCAGGATGAAGCATTCTGGGCACAAAGCCCCCTCCAGAACCAGTGGAGACTGTTATCCACTTGAGAGACTGTGCCTTTGCACTCCCCATGATGAAGCAGTGGGCAAACCACCCACTTGAGAGACTTGAGAGACTGTGTTTTTGCACTCCCCAGGATAAAGCAGTGGGCAACCCATACACTGGAGACACTTGATAGACTGTGCCTTTGCACTCCCAGGATCAAGCAGTGGGCAACCCACCCACTGGAGAGACTTGAGAGCCTGTGGCTTTGCTCACTCCAGGATACAGCAGTGGGCAAACCACCCACTTGAGAGACTTGAGAGACTGTGGCTTTGCACTCCCCAGGATAAAGCAGTGGGCAACTCACCCACTGGAGAGCCTTGAGAGACTGTGGCTTTGCACTCCCCAGGATACAGCAGTGGGCAAACCACCCACTTCAGACATTTGAGAGACTGTGGATTTGCACTCCCCAGGATAAATCAGTGGGCAACCCACCCACTGGAGAGACTTGAGAGACTGTGCCTTTGCACTCCCCAGGATACAGCAGTGGGCAAAACAACTACTTGAGAGACTTGAGAGACTGTGGCTTTGCACTCCCCAGGATAAAGCAGTGTGCAACCCACCCACTGGAGACACTTTAAAGACTGTGGCTTTGCACTTCCCAGGATACAGCAGTGGGCAAACCACCCACTGGAGAGACTTGAGAGACTGTGGCTTTACACTTCCCAGGATAAAGCAGTGGGCAAACCACCCACTGGAGAGACTTGAGAGACTGTGCCTTTGCACTCCCCAGGATAAAGCAGTGGACAACCCACCCACTGAAGAGACTTGAGAGACTGTGGCTTTGCACTCTTCAGGATAAGGCAGTGGGCAACCCACCCACTGGAGAGACTTGAGAGACTGTGGCTTTGCACTCCCCAGGATACAGCAGTGGGCAAACCACCCACTTGATAGACTTGAGAGACTGTGGCTTTGCACTCCCCAGGATAAAACAGTGGGCAGCCCACCCACTGGAGAGACTTGAGAGACTGTGGCTTTGTACTCCCCAGGATAAGGCAGTGGGCAACCCACCCACTGGAGAGACTTGAGAGACTTGAGAGACTGTGGCTTTGCACTCCCCAGGATACATCAATGGGCATGGAGCCCTCTCGTGGAGCTGGCATCGTGCACTCATCCGGCTGAGGTGCCCCCCCTTCCCTTCCCCCTGATGTGGCTGTTTTATTTCGATCTGATGCTCCCGCAGTGTCCTCGCAGTTTGGATCTGGTATTGAGTGTCAGCTTCGCCCATGCATTTTGGGCCCAGTGGTCCACTGACTATGTAGGTGCAGTACATGGACTTGAATTCTTGGTGTACATATTTGTTAATAGTGTATATTTATTTTGGACTAATGGATTTTTCCTGATTACAATCGTTCACCTCATTTCCTTTTGTCCTTGCGTTCTTCCAGGGGGGATTGGGGGGTTTAAATGTAATGGTTCAGCATGTATTGGTGTGTGTGTTGTTGTGTTTGAGGGTGGGGGTGGGGGTGTTGTGTGTTGCGTGTGTGTCACTCTCTTTTCCCTCCCCCCTCCCCTGTGTTGTAGGTGCAGTACTCACTGTGGTCATCGCAGCTGTCGGTCGTGCTCCTGGTAGAGGAGCAGGAAGACAATCGCAGGTAGAATTTGGAGCTCCGTCTCCATGGCGTCCTGGTTCCTCGTGGGGTGTGTAGAGGTGAGAGTTTTCCCTTCCAAGTCCTGTTTCCACTGTGTTTTTGTTTGCATTGAATCCGCCCCGGAAAAGGTGGCGGATTGGCCTCTCATAATGGTGTGGGCGGTACATTGTCTTCTGCCCGTCTGTTGGCGGTGACCGCCATGCTGTTTGTTTGTACCGCCGTGGCGGTCAGAGTGTTAAAGTGGCTGTCTATGTTGGTGGTTTCCACTGCTGTCATAATTCCGTTTTATTTTACCGCCGGCCTGTTGGTGGTCTTACCGCCGCTTTAACACTGACCGCCAGGGTTGTAATGAGGACCAATGTCTTAAAAAGCTCTTCCACTACCCAGGTTAAAAGTGTTGCACTGTGGGTGATCACCGAAGCCTTATTGTTTAGTCCCTTCATTCCATTCTTCAAAGACCTCCAACATGCAAATCACAGGAGAGTATCACAATAATTTACTGATTGTTAGCCTCAGAATATATGACTATGCATCTAAATCCCATGCCCTACCCTCTCTCTTACATAGGACTGTGGACTAAAAGGCAAATCCTGGTCAGCCAATATTTCCCTCCAGTCCACTGCTAAAATACATCAAAGCACACTATGTAATCACCCTTTGTGAAACGGCACCACAGCATGTGGAATGTGTCCAATTCCACCATTTTGATGTGACTTTAATTATTATGTGAAGTATGACGTACAAAACACTAAGGGGGTTATTACCACTTTGGAGGAGGTGTTAATCCATCCCAAAAGTGACGGTAAAGTGACGGATATACCAGGAATGTCATGTGCAAAAATATTGCCATGAGAAAATATCAGAGCCAAAATACTGACAACCAAAATATCATGAAGGTATGTATGTCTAGATAAAAATAGGTTACTTTGCTAAATTCCATTTCTACGTACTTTCATTACATACATATATATACAAAGTACCTACATATACCCATTGGCACTTCAGCATTGCCAGTGAGGCAATTTCTCTAATTTACTGAGGACTCCTCTGCTCCATTGTATCACGAGAACTACTAAGTAAGGGATTACCATTTTCTAAATAGTGGTGTTGATATTTTAGTTCAGAAAAGGACAGCAGAAACTGGGAGTGTGTGTGCCAATGTGGAAGAGTGATGTGGGTATCAGGTTTTGGATTCTTGCTTTGGGAAGTGTTACTGAAGGAAGGAGCTGAGGTGCTTAAATTAACGACTGATGATTTTTTCCACTTTGTTATGTGTTTTTTCATTAGGGCCTGGTTTAAAGTTTGATCAGCCATGGCAAACTTACTGAGTACCATGTCTACCAAACCCTTGGTCCTCCCTCCTTAGGGTGGCTGGTATGGTAGTGATTCTTGTGAACATGCAGTGATCATCACAGTCCCGGGTGTGATTTCTAGCAATGGTGGTGGTGGGTCTTGCCAGGAGGTAATGCCTTTTCCACCCTGACAGACGGCAGCCCACCTGCCATGCTTTAAATCAGGCCCAAAGTTTGTTCTTCAGCCAGCCTGTCTACAAGAAAGACAATTTAGAGCCACGTGCTGTTTTTTATTTCGCATATGGTTTTACTTGCACATTAACACCTTAGTCGCATCATTTTTGCCAAGGTTGCCATCATAACAAGTGTACAGTGTCCATTTTTTTCTTATCTATGATGGGATTGCTGAAGCAGATATGCTAATTAGAAAATTATTAATGATGTTTATTTTTTAAAGTTTTGCAGAGAAATTAATCGTATAGAAAATAATATGCACGTTTGAAAATGTGCCCGTGGGGCATGACAGCCACTGATACGAGATTGTACTAAGATAACTGAAACTGTGTGAAATAATGAAAAATATACAAGAATAATGTAGTAATATGTCATATTGAAATGTGTAACCTATGTTTTACCTTAACTTGTAGTGCTAACTTAGCTGAAATTATGGCTTAGTTTTCAGAGGCCTCACACACAGAGAGCTGAAATACTAAACGCGTTGCAAGAAGCTGAATGTTTGACTCGACCCTAAACTGCCAGATGGTAAAGTTGCTCAGCTAGAATTTTCTGCAATGTACCAGCGGACAGGAGATGATGAAGACAATTTCATACAATTATGTGTAGATTAAGCTAAATGTACTTTCCCAGGACTTGAACAATGGAGGCACTGACTGAAGAGGAACATGCAACAATTTCAATTCCTGAAGAGTTGTATGATGAAGACATCGTAAAGCGGACCAATCCGCATCTTGTGAAAGGACTGATATTAAAATTCATAGATTTGGTAAACAAATATTATAGGTTAAAGTCATATCTGCTGACTGACTGACCAATCTGTAATTAAGGAGATGGACTGGGAGACCTTAATAAAAAGTCATGACAAGGGGCTAAAACGAGAGATGCGAGGGGAGAATTGATGACATCAGGAGACGCTTTTCGAGATTCTGTCATTGGGCTCATACTCTTAAGAGCCTAATGCGTAGCTGATCGATTGATGACCTGAAGATGAAGATTTACTTTGTTGCTGATCCATTCTGTGGATAGGTATCTATGAAAAAGTGACTGACTAATTGTGCCTTTTCTTCTAGGTACTAACTGCGCTGACTATAGATTCTCACTTAGAAAGATGTTTTCCAAATTCATGTTTTCTCTAAATTGTTTTGCATGAAGTCCCACATGCAAATGCTAATCTTGGTTAGGTAGGCTTTTAAGGGTGACGTTGACAGTGAGAAATGACTGATGCGCTATCTGTTGAACTCTGCTATTGATGCTGGAATCCTTTGGCTTATGTAGAAGAAATCAAGCATATGTTTTCTTTGAGTTATGTATTTGACGCTTCATCAATTAATTAATAATTGAGCTAATTGATTAAAGTTTGATCTAACAGATGATTTAGTATTGTAATCAATAGGGAAATCAAATTGTTAATCTCTTTACCGAGTTGTGGTTATTCATCAATAGATGATATAGATGTTGATTATTAAAAGTTAATGGTTATTTATGCTGATTATTGACTTTGGTAGTCACTACATACTAGGATATTCCATGCGATCCAAAAGGTTCATCAACCTATACGCGTCCCCTTGCAAGTTTACTTTCTGAGGACCAGGCGGGCTAGCAGTTTTTGGTAGCAGCTTGATGGTTTGTTTCCTTGGAAAACTGGTTATGTGGTGATTATCGGTTATGGTGGTAGTTTAAGTTAAGGTTAGTTGTTCATATTTTTATAAGGTTTTAATTTTGTTTTCTCTGAAATGGCAATTGTAGCAAAGATGGTGTCACCTTAAGCCCAGAAATGACTTTCCCAGATGCTGGATCCCGCTAGTAAAGATGGATATGTTCTTGGCATTCTTGTAATAGTATGAAAGTGGTAGGTTGCGCTTGCATAGGCTTAAGCAAATCGCAGGTGAATTGTGATGTATGTGAGGTAAAGTAGGGAGTTTGCATACTCCAATTTAGGTTAGTAGGAGAGTGCGTATTCCGCAGTATGAGAGTAGGAAAGTCATCGAGCTTCATATGTGTGTGGCTCTTTGTGCTCAAAAATTGTCCATGAGGTTGTTGGTGATGTAAGGACCCTGCATGGTCTAAGATTCAGGAGTATATTGACAAGTGTAGGAGACACATGGTTATATGTTGTAATCTATTTGGTTTAGTTGGTTGATCGAGCGTGGTCAACAAGTCATTGTGTGAGTTAAATGAGTAAGAGAATTTGTGACTGAGATTTGGCGAGTCCTTTGTGCACCAGGACAGACCCATTAATCAGTTGAGAGTGACATTTGCGCATTGAATTTTGCTTGCGTATGTGGGAGACTGAGAAAGAGGAATAGCTATATGAGCGAAAGAGCCATTAGTGAAAATCCGTAAGGTCTCTGAAGCGATTGTGTACCTTCCTGCTATAAACCAGCAGGTTTGTTTTAATGGTTTTTGGCTAAGGTGCTCGCAATATTTTGCATTAGTTTTGTGTGAGTTGAAGTCTAGGAGGACAAGCCGCAAGACTTTGTCGGCCGCAGTGTGTGAGTTTGACGTCGGAGTGTGCCGCGCTGGGATAGGTTGGTTAGTAAGAAGAGTAGATTGGCAGCCGTCCGTAAGAGGCAATTGGTTGAGTAAGCAGGTGAACGAAATCTTGGGAGTAAAAGTCATTGCATTATTGAATTGAAATAAATAAAATAGACAAAATGAAGCTTTTCAAAGCGTTTAGAAGTGCTGTGAATGGTGATTCTTACATTAAGGCGTCAGTGGGGAAGCCAATCCCACTGGAAAATTCTCTGGCGTATATTGTAATGGAAGAGCGAGGTGTCGCACCATGCCTTTGGTTGAAACAGTGGTGCAAGATGACAAAGAAGTTAGGAGCTTTAGCGTTTCTAGAGCATGGAACATTTAATTTAAGAAATTTGGATAAATTGTGAATGACTTTATATGAGACAAAGCCATTACCGAGACAGCAAGGTTTGAGGCTTTAGCAGTTTGGGAGCTAGTTGCCAGACAGAAACAAGAGATGAAATTCAAGAGGAGAATAAAAAAGGTGGAAAAGTCCTTAGCAGAAGCTAGGTGGGATTGGGAACAGAAAAGGTGGAGAACAGAGACATTGCAGGGAATTAACTTGTATCCTGCAATCGCAGAGTAAGATGAGTTAGAGGAAGAAGATACTGCTAAGGGAGATGAGAGTACAGGGACAAAGAAAAAGAAAAAGCCCTATGTACATGATGAGGATTCAGATGTTGAGGATCTTATCACACATTTTTTGACGGATCGAACTCTTCCATATGCGACCCATCCAGGGGGTCCAAGTACTAGTTCTGCTCCAACTGCTCCAGCGCAAGCATCGGGACAGTGGGACCAGGGCAGACAGATAATGGACAGGTACAAGGGTTAGTACAGAGTATACTCAATGCAGGGACTACCTCTGTCGTCCAAGCACAGATGCATCCACCATGGATACAGAGAATTTTTCCAGCTGTACCAGTTCTTGAGACAATCTCGTGCTTAGTGGTGCCATCGGAGCAAGTGCTCCAGAGGCCAATGCTAGTTCAGACTGAGCCGACTCCAACGTTATTGCCTCCGGCACAGCCACAGGGTTTGCCGAAGTTTACACCGATAACAGGAACACAGTCAGATGTCAAACCAGTAATGAATCAGGCTATGGGAGTAACTTTTCCACAAGGTACAAGTGTCAGTGCAGCTCCAGATGTGATATCGCTACCGATTACTGTTGGACCAGCGGAGCTTCTATTTGTACAAAAGAAAGCGAGTGCAGGAGATCAGAGCGAAATGTCACAAAGTTTCGTGAGAAGGGGAGTGAGTGATCCTGTGCAGATTATGGGGGTTATTCCAACTTTGGAGGAAGTGGTAATCCGTCCCAAAAGTGACGGTAAAGTGACGGATATACCACCAGCCGTATTACGAGTCCATTATATCCTATGGAACTCGTAATACGGCTGGTGGTAAATCCGTCACATTTGGGACGGATTACCACCTCCTCCAAAGTTGGAATAACCCCCTTTGTCTTCTATGGGTCAGACCTTTAATAGATCTAGACCGTTAATGGATCTCAGTCCACTTGTAGCACTTCCAGATGCAGTAAATGGCCAGAGTGCGAGTCAAAGTATGAAACTTTTGATGCCGCAAACTCCAGGTGCAGCGATGCAACAGGTACCAGTGCCAAATGCAAGTAATAGCTCATTACAGGGATTGACAGCTCAGCAACTGAGTGAATGGTTGGGCAGTCTAAATACACCTCCAAATACGCCCATGGGTGAAGAGCAGATAAATCTTGTGAGGTTAGCTACAGAAGCAACAGAGTTAGTTGAAGGAATGATTGGAGTGAACAGGTTAGAATCCTACACAGAAGAAGAGCTGAGGTACTTGTGTCCAAGGATTACAAGGGAAGTGAGTAAGATATATCAGAAATTGTCAGAGCTGGCAGAGAAACATGATATCGAGATTGAGAAAACAAAACATTTAAAACAAAGTAACAGGTTAGATTTTGAGGCAAAGGATTTTGAGCACATGAGGTCGACAGGAACGAAGGCTTACTTAAAATAATTATTGCAGAGTGCTCATATATGGGAAACATTAGAGAAGGGGGAAGGTAGATGGGCAAAGAAGAAGGATAAATGGAAACGAGATTCACAAGAAGGGTCCAGAGGTGTTCAGAAAGAAAAGGATCCAATTAGAGAAATTCCAGGAGGGCAGTGTGTTCATGTCCCATTACACAGAAGTGATATATTGTCATTCACAAATGATTACCCGAAACTGAGAGATAAACTGGTTGAGTGGTATCAGCAGACAGACAGGTTCATGAAACTCTCTAAATGTCTGTGGGAAGACTTAAATACTTTGTTGGAAATAGTGGTTCCGGCTGATTTGTGGGTCGAATGTGAGAGAGCAGTGGTTTGGCTGACAAGTGAACCGGAAAGGGATAGAGTTACAGGTGCACCCCCACCTGAGGTGATGAAACATTACTATAAGGTGATTGAGTTCCTGAAGATGAGAATTTTGGTTGGCAGGGAATTGACAGAACAGTGCAAGAGACTATGAAGTTGATACATACCTCCTATGAGAAGTTGCTGAATGCATTTAAAGAGTACAGTGGTAAGGAAGCAATTGAGCCGAAAGATATGTTGCATTTTGTGTTCAGGTTCGTCAAAGGGTTGAGACCAGAAGTAGGACAGATGATTAAGAATCACTTGATTTGTTGGCAAGCGAAGCCGATTGATGAAGGGTTGTAGTATGCAAAATACTGTAGTGATGAGATTGAATTGAAGCAGAAAAAGCTGAAGGAAAAAGCAACAGTGATGCAAATAAAGGCAGCACAGACAGGAGTACAAGGAGCTTTAGTACAACCAATGCCACAGCAGCAGAGAACTATTATGTTCCAGCCTCAGATGAGAGGTAGAGGTCATGGAATGGACATGACACGTGATCCGGCTTTGGGTACTGTGGTAGTTGAGAATGACATGCAGAGGGTGAAAAAGATGTTACTGTGTCATTTGTGTGGAAACGTGGGACACTGGAAGCGGGAGTGTCCGTTGATGGTGCAGGATGGTGTTGTTCAGCTAGGTGGTGACGTCAGTCCATGTCAAACCGTGAAAGTCGTAAGAATGAGAGGATTTATTCCAAATGTTCAGAACCGAGTGCAGAATTTTCAGCCCATGTAGCAGGTGCAGGTGCTGCGTGCACAACTAACACAGTTGCAACCAATACAGCAGCAGGTTCCCATGGTACCTAGACAGCAAATGCAGATACCTCAAGCCCCGATGGAACAGCAACAGATGATGCTTACTTATCAGGTCATAGGTCTGAGACAAGACAGAAGTAATGACACAGTACACAAATTTCCATTTTAAAGTGGGGATGAAATAAACGAAGAATGGATGAGTGACAGTTCGTATGAAGGACCGTGTATGCTTGCAGCATCCCTAGAAGTAGATCAGAGAGGAGCTTTTGTGAAGGGAAAGGGGATGGGTTACAAGGTCTCATTTTTAGTGGACAAAGTAGCTACACAATCTACAATAAGAAGTGTAGAAGTTCCAAATTTACCTCTTTACGGCAGAACAGTTTAGGTTGTGGGAGTGGAGAATAGACAGTTGACAAATCCAATCACAGATCCAGTGCAGGTTTAGATTGGTAGCTACCAGGGACTGCATAGGTTTGTAGTCTGTGACTCGAGTCTAGGATCCCTACTGGGAAGGGACTTACTGTGCAAGACAAAATGCTCCATTAGTTGTTCGGACACTGGAATAGAAGTACAAACTAATAGTGATGATGAAGAAGAACAGGCGTCTAAGACGATGGTCAGCAATGCTAATGAAGAATACCCATTGATTGAGTTTTTCCCAATGTTTACTGTGAAAGAATTACATGTGGATTTACAGGGAACAGTACAAGAAAATGTCTGGGACCTGACAGGTAAAGAAGTAGGTTTGATTAAGGGAGTGGAACCGATTAAGATCACTTTGAAGCCAAACATAGTATTCCCGCAACTTCCACAGTATAACATTGTACAGGATGTCCTAATGAAGGTGGCACAAATAATTATAGATTTTCTAAAACAAAGAGTTTTGAAAGAAGTTTTGAGCAGTCCATGTAATTCACCAATAATGGGTTTAAAGATGCCATGTGGGAAAGTGTGCATTGTGCAGGACTTGCGTAAAGTGAACAATCTGGTGGTCAAGTGTTGTCCAGTAGTGCCAAATCCAGCAGTGATACTGTTTCTGATTCCTTGCGATGCAGAGTGGTTCACAGTGGTTGAATTGTCACAAGCTTTCTTTTCTGTGCCTCTTCATGAAGATAGTCAGTTTCTTTTTAGTTTCAAATTCTTAGACAGAGTCTACAGCTGGTGCAGGCTTCCAGAAGGGTATATGGAGTCACCATCACTGTTTAATCAGATCCTGAAAAAAATTCTGGAGTCATTGAAATTACCATACCAATCGACTCTAGTGCAAAACATTGACGATTTACTGATCGCATCCAGGACAAGGGACAAGTGTAAGTAGGACTCGATCACCCTGTTGATTCACTTGGGAAAATCTGGACATAAGGTGTCACCTATAAAACTGCAGTATTGTCAGAAATCAGTGAAATACCTGGGACACCAGATTGAGAAGGGGTCAAGGAGAATCTCCAAGGAAAGAATTACCATGATTTTGCCGAGAAATCCCCAGACTTCACACAGAGATGTCAGAATGTTTCTGGGAATGGTAGGGTATTGTCAACAGTGGATTCCAAATTTAGCTGAGATTGCCAAACCCTTGCAGCAGTTAACTCATAAGGAAGTTACAGATCCCAATACCCTAGATGAGACTCAGATGAAAACGTTTAATGAACTGAGAGAGAGTTTGTGCAGAGCTCCAGTGTTGGGAATGCCGGATTACACAAAACCATTCATATTGTTTTGCCATGAACGTGATGCTTGTTCTTTGTCTGTTTTGACACAGCTTCATGGAGGTGCTTATTTCCCAGTAGCCTATTTTTCAGCTACCTTGGACCCAGTCGCAGTAGCTTTACCAGGTTGTCTGCGTGCAGTAGCCGCAGTTTATCAAAGTCTTTCTCAATGTGAGGGGGTAGTCATGGGACACCCTTTGACGGTAATGGTACCACACTCTGTTAAAATCTTGATGACAAGGATGAAAATGCAATATTTGACTGGTGCAAGGCTGACAAGGTATGAGCCGAGCATTTTGGGTGCTCCAAATGTAACATTGAAAAGATGCACAGTGTTGAATCCAGCAACATTGATTCCACATGTTACTGTTGAAATTGAGAAAGAGGAAGACATCGAGCATGATTGTCTTGAAGTAACTGAGCCGTGTACAAAACCAAGGCCTGATATTAGAGACACACGATTGGAGGAAAATGACCAAATTGTCATTGTTGATGGTTCATGTCTCAGAAATGGAACAGGGACATTGAGAGCAGGATATGCAGTATGCACAATTACAGGGACATTGGAAGCTTCCTGGCTTTGAGGTGTACATTCTGCCCAAGTGGCAGAATTGGTAGCTCTTACTAGAGCATGCCATGTTTCTGCAAGACTAAGAGTCACAATCTTTACAGACAGTCAATATGGATTTGGAATTGTTCATGATTTTGGTCAATAGTGGTCGCAAAGAGGTTTCCTGACCTCTACTGGAACACCAGTAAGAAATGGTGACAAGATATAAATGATAAAACTCACCTCGGGTCGCTCCCCACGCCGCACGGCTCCTCCTGGGTGCCCATGTCTCACTCCCGCTGCTGCCGAGGTTTCGCCGCCCGTGGTGACTGTTGGTTGTACTGCTAATCATTTTTTTTTTAACCAAATTGTCTTGTAACTTGTTGTTTATATTTTGGCATTCTGCTTTTGCTTTTGCTTTTTGTCTCTCATTTTTGTCTCTCTGCTAGGCGCTACCTTTTGCGCCACTGCCCTCTGTGCCCCCCGCCCCTGCTTCCCGCCGCTGCTCCCCTGCGGCCCGTCCCCTTTTACCTTCTGCCTCCGTGCCCTCACCCATTGGCCGTCCGCGCCTGGACCGCGCCCGGCGCCAGGACCCCTGCACCCCGCGCCCACCCCAACGCCAGACTGCACTACGACTCCAGCACCCTCATGCACTCAACACTGGACGAGACCACCCCTGCTACCGGGCCACCCTGAAGCGCACCCAAGGGCCCTTCGCCTGCCGGAACTGCAGATTCACCACCATCCAGTCCACCAAACCACCAACCAGAGAACCCAACCACCTCCACTGCATCCTCCTCAACACCTGCTTCGCTCGTAAGCAGGCCATCGAACTCTGGGACCTCCTAGACACAACCTCCCCCAACGTCGCCTTCCTGACGGAGACCTAGCTGAACGCCACCTCAGCACCAGACATCGCCATAGCCGTCCCATAGGGCTACAAGATCTCCCGCAAAGACTGCACCAATGGAATGGGAGGGGGAATCGCCATCATCCACAAGGACACCCTCCGAGTCTCGACCAACACCGACGACACCCTCACCACCGCCAAGCACATGCCCTTCCAGATCCACACCAACCCCAACACCACCCTCAGAGGAACACTCGTCTACAGACCATCCGGACCACGACCACAGTTCAGTGACACCATCGCCGACCTCGTTGGCACCCATGCCCTCGCCTCCACGGACTACATCCTCCTCGGGGACCTGAACTTCCACCTCGAGAACAACAACGACGCCAACTCCACCGCCCTGATCGACAACTTCGCCAACCTCGGACTCAAACAGCTCGTGACAACACCGACCCAGGCCGCTGGACACACGCTGGACCCCATCTTCTCCAAAAGCCCCCACGTGTCCTTCAGCCACACCAATGAACCCCACTGGACCGACCACGGATGCGTCCACTTCACCTTCAGGAAACCCACCACACAACACCGCACCCAACAGCTACCACGCCGCTGCTGGGGCACGGTCACCAAAGACCAACTGACTACCACCCTCACCCCACCGACCCAGACACCGCCGCGACTAACCTCAAACAGTTGACCAACGACTGCGCTGACACCCTCGCCCCTCTCAAGACCTCCACAACCAACCACACCAACAAGAAAGCCACCTGGTTCACCGAAGACCTCCGGATCTCCAAGCGCACCTGTCGGAAACTGGAGAAGAAATGGATCCACAACTGAACACCAGACAGCCACACAGCCCACAAGAGCGCCACCCGCAGACACCACCAACTCATCAGGACCGCCAAGAGGACCACCTTCAAGGACCGCTTAGACAACACCAAATAGCTCTTCAGCATCGTGAATGAACTCTCCAACACCAAAAACATCCCACCATCACAAGACCTGTGCGACTCCCTGGCCACCTTCTTTCACCGCAAGATCACCGACATCCACAACAGCTTCAACTCCGACACCCCCTCACCCACCACTGAGACCACCTCCCCTGCGACCACCACCCGCACCTGCCGCCTAACCGCCTGGTCCTATGTCAGCAACGAAGACACCATCAAAACCATGAACTCCATCCACTCCGGATCCCCATCCGACCCCTGCCCTCACCACATCTTCAACAAAGCCAGCACAACCATCGTGCCCCACCTCCGGAAAACAATCAACATTTCCTTCGAGACAGCAACCTTCCCGGAAAGCTGGAAGCACCCCAAGATCAACACCCTTCTGAAGAAGCCCAAGGTGGACCCCAAAGACCTCAAGAACTTCCGGCCCATCTCCATGCTCCCGTTCCCATCAAAAGTGACAGAGAAGATTGTCAATAAACAGCTAACCCGCTACCTCGAAGACAACAACATCCTGGACCCTCCCAATCCGGCTTCCGCAGCAACCACAGCACCGAGACCGCCCTCATCGCTGCCACTGACAACATCAGGATCCTGATGGACAAAGGGGAAACAGCCGCCCTCATCCTCCTGGACCTATCAGCAGCCTTTGACACAGTCTGCCACCGCACCCTATCAGCACGCCTCCATGACGCCGGAATTCAAGAGAAGGCCCTGGACTGGACCACATCCTTCCTCTCTGGCAGAACCCAGAGCGTCCGCCTCCCACCCTTCCGCTCAAAAACCACTGAGATCATCTGCAGAGTCCCACAGGGATCCTCCCTCAGCCCGACGCTGTTCAATATCTACATGGCACCGCTCGCCCACGTCGCACGACAACACAACCTCAACATCATCTCCTACGCCGACGACACCCAACTGATCATATCCCTCACCGAAGACCCCCACACCGCCAAAGCCAACCTTCACAGAGGAATGAAGGCCGTAGCCGACTGGATGGAGGACAGCAGACTGAAGCTGAACTCAGACAAAACGGAGGTCCTCATTCTCGGACCCACCCCATTAGCCTGGGACGACTCTTGGTATCCCACATCGCTAGGCACAGCCCCGGAACTCATAGACCACGCTTGCAACCTGGGGGTCATCCTCGACTCCACCCTCTCCATGACCAGGCAAGTCAACGCCGTCTCCGCGTCCTGCTTCAACACCCTGCGGATGCTCTGCAGGATCTTCAAATGGATTCCCCCTGACAAGAGGAAAACCGTCACCTAGGCCCTCATCACCAGTAGACTCGACTACAGGAACGCCCTCTACTCAGGAACAACAACCAAGCTCCTGAGACGACTACAACGAATCCAGAACGCCTCAGCACGACTAATCCTTGATGTTCCCAGACGCAGCCACATCACACCCCACCTAAGAGGCCTGCACTGGCTCCCCATCAACAAGAGGATCACCTTCAAACTCCTCACCCACGCACCCAAAGCACTACACAACACCGGACCTACATACCTCAACAACCGACTCAGCTTCCACACCCCCACCCGAAGCCTCCTCTCAGCCAACCTCACCCTCGCCACAATTCCCCGTATCCAGAAAACCATCACCGGCTGCAGATCCTTCTCCTATCTCGCCGCCAAGACCTGGAACACTCTACCTACCAATCTACGACAGACTCAGGACCTGCTGGCCTTCAGAAGACTTCTCAAGACCTGGCTCTTCGATCAGTAGCGCCCACCCCCAGAGCCTTGAGACCCTCACGGGTATGTAGCGCGCTTTAGAAATGCAGTGATTGCTTGAAAGTGTTGTTGTACGCAATACAGTTACCTGAAGAGATTGCAGTGGTAAAATGCAGTGCACATCAAAAGACGCTGGATTACCTCTCATTGGGAAATGGATATGCTGATCAAGACGCAAGGTTTTGCACATTGAACTGTATATCGTTTAAAGATACGTGGGAATTGATGCCTGAGGAAGAAAGTACTTCTACAAGTTTTGCATTGAAAGTGTTTGGTACATTGGAAGAATTGAAAACGTTTCAGGAAAATGCAGACAAGTAGGAGAAACGACTTTGGGTTAAATTAAAATGTTTCCAAAGACCAGGTGAAATTTGGATTTCTGAGGAGGGTCAGATGGTTTTGCCTAATAGTTTATTGCCTCAGATGGCTTGTTATTATCTTGGGAAAGCACATATTGGAAGGGATGCCATGGTTAGATTGTTCAAGATTGATTGGTTCAATCCTAAATTCAGGCAAGCAGCAGAGACAGTATGTCATCGATGCATAGTTTGTCAGCAGCTGAACGTGAGAAAAGGGACAGTGGTGAATTTGAGCCATATTGGAAGAGCAGGAGGTCTATTCAGCAGGATGTAATTGGATTTCATTTAGATGCCTGTGTGTGGTGGTCTGAAGTACGTGTTGGTGATTGTGTGTGTCTTTTGAAGCATACCCCACATGAAGAAATGATAGTCTCACAGTAGCAAAGTTGTTGCTTAGAGAGTTAATACCATGTTTCGGATTTCCAATCTCTTTAGAATCAGATAGGGGA
The DNA here is from genome assembly GCF_031143425.1 of Pleurodeles waltl. Lineage (NCBI taxonomy): Eukaryota > Metazoa > Chordata > Amphibia > Caudata > Salamandridae > Pleurodeles > Pleurodeles waltl. Next base: position 212,490,465 of record NC_090450.1, on the reverse strand, counting down.
ACTCACTTTAATAACGAGTTGAGTAAACTCTCATGTGTAGCACTAAACATTGAGCCAAAGTTGCATTGTAGCTAATGCCCTGAAGCATAAGGACTAGTGGAACAAATGAATGGTACTTTGAAATCAAGCATTGCCAAGATGTGTGCCGCTACAAATCTGAAATGGCCAGACACATTACCTTTGGTGTTGATGCCAATGCAAAACACACCTGACAGGAAGACAGGGCTGTCGCGCCATGAAATCTTCATGGGCAATGCAATGAGATTGCCAGCAGTTCCAGCCAATGCACTTGACAATATTACAGATGATAAGGTGTTGGACTACTGCAAAGGTCTGGCTGATGTGGTTCGCGCTTTCTCTCAGCAGGTGCAGGCCACCACCCTGCCACCCATCCATGACCCAGGTCACAATCTGAGAGCCAGAGACTGGGTCGTCATCAAAAAGCATGTCTACAAAACTTGTTTGGAACAGCGTTGCAAGGGTCCCTACCAGGTGGTGCTAACTACTACGACAGCTGTAAAGTGTGCAGGACTACCAAACTGGATACACGCAAGTCATACAAAGAGAGTGGTGTGTCCATAAGAGCATGAAGAAGTGTTGTTGAGACCACCAACAACAGCGAAACAGGTAGCTACACTTGAACCAGAACAAGAGCCAATTGAACCAGAAGTTGAGCCTGAACTTGTGGAAGATGGGCCTATCACCTCTGTAAGAGACGAAAGTGAAGAATTACAGGAGGGTTTGCAAGAGCCTATCTCAACGGATACAGCAGGAGAGCCTAGCGCAGCAGGGGTTCTCCCAGAAACAGACAGTGCTGAAAAGCAGACAGAGCAAGTGCTAGATCAAGAGGGTGAAAGAGTTGAGACAGATCAAAGCCAAAATGATTTGACTCCTCCTGAGTCCGTTGCAAGTCCATCAAGAGAAAACACCATAGAGAAAGAAAAGGAAAAGAGTCCAATATTGAGAAGAATACTGACAGAAGGAACAAGAAAAGGAGATAATTGGCCTCAGTCACAAATTGGAAAGAAGAAGGAATTGGTCATAAATGAAACAACAGAAGAAGAAGTGGATACTACGAGAAAGGAAGAATTGAGTGAAGGAGAATTAGGTGGTGAACACAGTTTGAAAAGAAAGAGAATAGCAAGTCGAAGATATGCAGGTCCTGAGTAGGCATATACAGCTACAAATGAATGGCAAAACAAGTTTATGTCCTTTTGTTTTGATAGAGAAGTTCTGAGTCAGTACTTTGATGTAACCTGAAGGTGATTGAATGACTGAATTGTTGAGCTGATCTAAGAAACTTAAGAAAAAGACTGTTAAAATAGACCCAGAAGAGACCTTGATTACCTGGTATGACAATTGAAAAACCGGATGTGACAAGCTGCTAATCTATTTTGACAAAGAAAAGGGGTTCCTGGATGTGAAACTGAACTGTGAGAAGAGATTTTTTTCTTCATTTTTGATTTTTCCAGCTGCACTTTATTTAAGAGCTACTTCTGCTTTCTGATTCTTTACAGATCATGGCTGAATTAAGTAACTGAGTTAGAAATGTTAGGTATTGTAGATATTTGAGTGTTGGAGTGGCAGTTATGTGTGGAATAATGTTTATAATAATGTTTGTGGGAATGTCTATTTATGATATGAAAAAGACTACTATTGTTTCTGTTCCTGAAACTACCACACTAACAGCTTTAGAAAGGTTTAAGTGAGATGAGAAATACTTACATGATTATACTAATGCTCAAGGAGAGCTTTCTTCTAATGTATTCTATCGCTTGTTGAGTCAGTATGTTAAGGCGATGGATGCGAGGAATTGTCTTGTGTGTACTCAAATTCCTTCCTCAGTGGAAGAAGGAGTTACGTACCATAGTTTGCCTATGGCATAAGTTGTAGTGTGCTACTAACAAGATTCTATAACCAAGAGTATATACAATACTTTTACTCTAAATACGATGTAGTGTTTTCATTTTTTCATATTATTAGATTTCTGAGTAAAGTAGCTAAGAAGCATGATATAGTATTAGTTAGAGGCTTCTTTGAACTGACATTAAAGTTTTGGACTGCATACACGCACAAGAATAATCTAACATGTTTGCTTACACCACTAGCAAAGAGCTTTATAGGGCATACTGACGACAGGAGAAAGGCATTGAAGGAAAAGTTAGAGAAGGGATTAGAGAAGAGAACTTATAAGAATGATTATGCTGACACTGCTATTAAAACGCAAGGGAAGTTAGCTTTAGATGCATTACATGTAAGGAAGCTTTGTATATATAGGCCAAAATCACACACTGACACTTTATTCATGGAAGGAGTGAATGTAGGCATGTGTTTCTGTTTCAGAGTAAATTGACTTTAATGCTGAATGGTTAGGACCCTGCGATTCCTGGGATCTATTTTATTTGTGGACTAAATGTGTATTATCGTCTTCCTAGAGGATGGTATGGAAGATGTTATTTGGGGATAGGTTTCCCTGAAATATTTTCATATAGATTATCTAAAGAAATTTCCGAAAGTCACTGAATTACATCATAAGCAACAGAGTAGGGAAACCTCTTCTGCAATTGTGGGAGATATTTTTGGTGCAGTAATTCCTTCAGTAGGAGTTACTTTTAATGCAATTAAGATACGCAAATTGTCTACTATTGTGGATAACAGGCTGACAAATGTTACAGGGGCAATACTCCTGTGAGATACTGAACTAGCTGCGGATAGGGCTATGACGCTTCAAAATAGGCTTGCTTTAGACATACTTATAGCGAAAGGCGGTGGAGGCTGTAGGATGATTAATGCTAGGCATTGTTGATCGTACATACCTAATATTGATAAGGAGACAAGGGACTTACTCATTAACTTAACTAATTCAAGTAAGGATTTAAAAGAATTGAAGGAACCAGGGGTTTGGGAGAACAATGGAAAAAGATTTGCTTCAGTGGGTAATTGGTTTAGTCAAATTTGGAATGGGCTATTATTAAATATTGTACAGGGAATATTAATTGAGATTGCTTGTATATTAGGATCATGGGGTATATGCAAATTATGGCAAAGGATAAAATGAAGGAGATCTAAAAATAATCGGAGGAGCTATGAACAACCTAGGGGAAGAATCTCTAGGGAAAATTTGAGAAGAAGGCAAAATACAGCTGAGATGGAACTGTAAAATGTTGGTAAAGAAAGGTGTGATGACATATTTAGTCATCAGAGGAGGGACTGCTGAAGCAGATATGCTAATTAGAAAATTAATAATGATGTTTATGTGAAAAGTTTGTATAGAAATTAATCGTAGAGAAAATAATGTGCACGTTTGAAAATGTGCCCTCAGGGCATGATAGCTACTTATACGAGATGGTACTAATATAACTGAAACTGTGTGAAATAATGAAAAATATACAAGAATTATGTAGTAATATGTCAGATTGAAATGTATAACCTAGGTTTTACCTTAACTTGTAGCACTAACTTAACAGAAATTATGGCCTAGTTTTCCTAGGTCTTGCATACAGAGAGCTGCAATACTAAACGAGTTGCAAGAAGCTGGATGTATGACTCAACCCTGAACTGTCTGATGTTAAAGTTGCTTAGTTAGAATTTTATGCAATGTACTGGCGGACAGGAGATGATGAAGACAATTTGATACAATTATGTGTGGAGTAGGCTAAATGTACTTTCCCAGGACTTGAACAATGGAGGCACTGACTGAAGAGAAACATGCAACAATTTGGATACCTGAAGAGTCGGATAATGAAGACATCGTGTAGCGGACCAATCTGCATCTTGTGAAAGGACTGATATTAAAATTCATACATTCGCTAAACAAATATTATAGCTTAAAGTCATATCTGCTGACTGACTGACCAATTGGGAATTAAGGCGATGGTCTGGGAGACCCTAATAAAAAGTCATGACAAGGGGCTAAAACGAGAGATGCGAGGGGAGAATTGATGACGTCAGGAGACGCTGTTCGAGATTCTGTCACTGGGCTCATACTCTTGAGAGCCTGATGCGTAGCTGATTGATTGATGACCTGAGACGAGGACTGACTTTGTTGCTGATCCATTCTGTGGATAGTGAACTATGAAAATGTGACTGACTAATTGTGCCTTTTCTTCTAGGTACCAACTGCGCTGACTATAGATTTTCATTTAGAAGGATGTTTTCCAAATTCATGTTTTCTCTAAATTGTTTTGCATGAAGCCCACATGCTAATGCTAATCTTGGTTAGGTAGGCTTTTAAGAGTGACGTTAACCGTGTCAAATGACTGACAAGCTATCTGCTGAACTCTGCTATTGATGCTGTAATCGTTTGGCTTATGTAGAATAAATCAAGCATATGTTTTCTTTGAGTTATGTATTTGATACTTCATTAATGAATTAATAATTGAGCTAATTGAATAAAGTTTGATTTAACAGATGATTTAGTATTGTAATCAATAGGGAAATAAAATTGTTAATCTCTTTACCGAGTTGTGGTTACTCAAGAATAGATGATATAGATGTTGATTATTAAAAGTTAATGGTTGTTTATGCTGATTATTGACTACGGTAGTCACTACATGACTAGGATATTCTCTGCGATCCAAAAGGCTCATCAACCTATATGCGTCCCCTTGTAAGTTTACTTATTAAGGACCAGGCGCGCTAGCAGGATCATCCTTTAATGTGGAAAACGTGCTGCCACTAGTGTTCCAAATATGAAAATGAACAGAAAAAAGCTCTTCTAAATCACTGCCTTTGACCCGAACATCAGGGCATTCACGAAAGTCTTCTAGCAGAACATGGTCACAAATATGACGAGTTTGAAGTGTGTATGTGTGAAAACAACCTTTATTTTGCCTCTGAGAAAATTTGTTGTTTAATTGCTCTGACGATCTAAAAAATATATACATGATCAGTGCATATTGAACTGAAGCAATAAAGTGAGGGGTGATTTGTGGTTGAAGGGAAATTCCAATTTGAGTTGAATTTTAGAAATAGTCAGCACAATAAAATGTCACACATGATGAAGATGTAGCAATACAATATTAAGGCTAATGACAAAAGGCAAAGTTTAGGCAAAAGGGAAGCTGTAGGAAAAGCCAATGAAAATTCTCAATAAGAATAATCATGACAGAAAAAACACGATGATGCAAGGAAATTTGAAACATATGGCAATATGCTATGGTGTTGTGGCAAAGAAATGCCATGCAACAGATGTGGGAAAAGGAGGAAATTGTTAGGTGTAGATTTTAAACCAAAGGTGTGAAAGAAATGAGAGAAAAAGTGGGATATATGGTTCTGTTGATTGAGATTAACAAAGCTGCTAGTCAAAGAGAATTGCCACTGTTAGGTTGTAGAAATAGAGGGAATGATGGATTTTGGCTCCAAACTTACATTCATATCTATAAAGTGTCCTAAACGTTATCTAAAGGATATATTTAGTTGGGAGAAGCTAAAGTCAGACCAAGAGGTTATGAGGGATTTCACATGGATGTACGTGGATGCTTTGAGACAGAATTAAGCTTGACTACTGGGACATTTTAGGAAGGGTTTGTGTTGTAAAGAGAGAGAGATTACCCTGTTCTGTGCCTTGGACGAGATGATCTCGTCCAAGGCTACAGTTCCCCTGTGCCTTGGACGAGATCATCTTGTCCATGGCACAGGGGAACTTGGGGGAGCGCTAGCGCGCCCCCCGGTGCACCCCCTTCCCCCCCCAAGGCGGGGATGGAAGGGGAAGACCTTCCCCTTCCACCCCCGCCCCCCCGGCAATCCGATGACGTCAGTGCGCGCACAGCGCGCCAACGTCATCTAGTGTTGCCGGGCGCGCTGGAAGCCATTTGCTTCCAGCGCGTCGAGGGGAACGGACTAAAAGGTAAGTCCTTTCCGTTTTTGGGGGGTGGGGGGGTGAAAACAGACACGGGGAAAGGAAAGGGTTTTTCCTTTCCCCCTGTGCCTGTTTTCACAAGATTCCAGCTCCACGATCGCGGGCAGGGCCCGCGATTGTGGAGCAGGAATCTCCACTAGACCCCAGAGATTTCTTCAAGTAGGTTTATTTTGGGGGCGACCCCTTGGGCAAGGGTCGCCCCCCTGGGGGGCAATTTTTTCAGTATTTCGCCCCCCCTGGGGGCAGATCCGCCGATTTTTCGGCGGATCTGCCCCGGGGGGGGGGGGGGGGGGCGAAAACCACTATACACCAGGGATTTTTTTTTTTGTGTGTATTTTGGGGCCGACCCCGCCCCCCCCAGGGGCAATTTTTTTTTGTATTTCACCCACCCCTGGGGGCAGATCGCAGATTTTTCAGCGGATCTGCCCCCGGGGGGGGGGGGGGCAAAACCACTAGACACCAGGGATTTTATTTTTTGTGTGTATTTTGGGGGCGACCCCTTGGGCAAGGGTCGCCCCCCCCCCCCGGGGGCAATTTTGTTTTGTATTTCGCCCCCCCCTGCGGGCAGATCGCCTTTTTTTCAGCCGATCTGCCCCCAGGGGGGGGCGAAATCCACTAGACACCAGGGATTTATTTTTATTGTAAAGTTTCTTTTGGGGGCGACCCCTTGGGCAAGGGTCGCCCCACTGGGGGGCTATTTTTTTAGTATTTCGCCCCCCCCTGGGGGCAGATTGTCAATTTTTGGGCTGATCTGGCGCCAAGGGGGGGGGGGCGAAATCCACTAGACACCAGGGATTTTGTTTTTATTTTTTATTTTGGGGGCAACCCCTTGGGCAAGGGTCGCTCCCCTGGGGGGCTATTTTTCTTTCTGTTTCGGCCCCCCCGATGGCAGACCAGATATTTTTTGAACGATCTGGCCACCGGGGGGGTGGAAGCACACTAGGCGCCAGGGATTGTGTGGTGTGTGTTTGGGGGCACCCCTTGGGCAACGGTCACCCCCCTAAAGTGGGGACAGTTGGTATTGGCCATCTCTGCCCCTATTTTTGTATGCCCATCTGCCCCCAAGGAGGGTAGAAACCACCAATACGGCAGGGATTTTTTTTTTTTGTTTTGTGTTGTGCTGGGGGTGCCCCCTTTGGGAAGGGTCGCCCCCTAAAGGGGGCACAGAGGTGTTGCCCATTTCTGTCCCCCTTGAGGGGAGATTGGCCAATTTTGTTACGCCCATCTACAGGATCCACTTAGGTACCAGGGACAACTTCTAAGTTCTTGGTGGTGGGGTGTTTGTCAACTGGCAAAGTATTTGTATTTGTGATTATAACAATTTATTTCTTCTTTTTCTTCTAGTTCAACGCTTTTGCTTCCTTTGCTGTGGATCTTTGCGGTTTTGGCAGTAGTTGTCCTGCGGTTTGCATAGTTGCATTTTTTAGGTAAGTGAAAGCAATTTACTCCAAAAGAGTATTGTTGACATGCATGAATGACATGTTTGTAGGTGGTGTACTAAATGCAGTATTGTGTGTTTGACATTGTCCTTAGATTTGAGCACAGTGATGTTTGTGTTGTCATATGTCTAATTTGCTTTTTTCTTTTTTCTTTTTAGTGGGATATCATTGGTGATTGCTGTGTCTGTGCAGAGTAGTTGCTTGGTGAGTAGCTTTTTCAGGCAAGTGAGTGGTATAGTTTTTTGTAGTACATAACTCTTTGTGATAAAGCTACACTTTGTTTATTACTTATTTTAGTGCTGGTTGTTGTTGGCAATCCATTTGTTGTTAGGATCATGGCTAGCCGCAAACTGACCGCTCAGCAGGTTGTTCGCATGCTCTTTGAGTCGTCTTCAGACCATGATTACGACACTGACTCTGCATCTGAGGCAGAGGAGGAAGCAGGAGATTCTGAAGTGAGTTTTCTGTCCGAGAGTATTCTTCTGATGAGGAAGCTACTCTCAGTGCAGATGAAGGGCCTGTGTTAGAGGAGGACATTGATGTGCCAAGAGTGCAGCAGCCTGGGGCTGAAGGGTTTCCCATTAGAAGACCTGACACCTGGATTGCCCCAAACATGGAGCAGCCACAGTTACCTGCATTTACTGGTCTCCCAGGGTGAAGAGTTAATACGGAAAACTTTTTGCCTGTCCATTTCTTTCACTTGTTTATGGACGATGTATTTTTGGAAGAGATTGTGGAGCAGACAAATGTGTATGCAGAGCAATATTTGCGGGACAACGCTGCCAGACTTAAGCCTCAGTCTAGAGCTACTCATTGGGTTCCCACATATCTGGAAGAGATTAAAAGGTTTTTAGGTTTGTCTTTTTTTATGGGGTTGATCAGGAAGCCGTCACTGGCTTCTTATTGGTCTACTAGTCCCTTGATGGCAACTGCTATATTTCCTGCAACTATGACACGTAATCGGTATTTGCTTCTTCTTCGTATGCTGCATTTTGTAGGCAATGCTTTAGCCTTGCCACGAGAGCACCCTGATTGTGACCGCCTTTTTAAGATTAGGCCTGTCCTTGATCATTTTGTGGATCGGTTTTCAGAGGTCTATGTTCCAGGCAAAGAGATAAGTGTGGACGAGTCTTTGGTCCTTTTCAAGGGGCGTTTAGTTTTTAAGCAGTACATTCCTAGTAAGAGGGCACGGTATGGGATTAAATTGTATCTGCTGTCAGAAAGCAGTACAGGATATGTGTATAATTTCCGGGTCTACACTGGTAGGGATTCCAGTATTGACCCTCCTGGTTGTCCGGCCACTTTTGGAGTTAGCGAAAAAATTGTGTGGGAACTTGCTAGACGGCTGTTTAACAAAGGTCACCATTTGTACGTAGATAATTTCTACACTGGAGTGCAGTTGTTCAAGGAGTTGTTTAGGGTGGACACTGTTGCTTGTGGCACAATCCGTTCTAACCGGAAAGGCTATCCAAGGGAGCTTGTCTGTAAAAAACTTGAGAGGGGACAGTGCAGTGCCTTGCGGAAAAATGAGCTGCTAACTCTGAAATTTTCAGACAGGAGAGATGTGAACATGCTATTGACTATCCATGATGAGAGTACTTCCCCTGTGGCTGTTTGGGGTCAGGTTGCGGAAGTGCGCAAACCTGCGTGCATTTTGGACTACAATAGGCACATGGGTGGTGTTGATAGAGCAGATCAGAGGTTGGAACCTTACACTGCTCTTCGTAAGTCTTATGTGTGGTACAAAAAGTTGGCCCTACATTTATTTCATTTGGCAACTTTTAATGCCTTTATTGTATACAAGGATTGTTCACCTGAGTCAAGGATGACATTTGTTAAATTTCAGGAGTCGGTGATAGAAAGCCTTATTGTGGTGGAACCGGCAAGAGTTCCTAGAGTAGAAGTGGTGGAGGATGTGGCTAGATTGAAAGATCGGCACTTTCCAGATCACATTCCTCCCACTCCCAAAAAAGACATGCCCACAAAGAAATGTAGAGTATGTGCCCGGAGATCAATCCAGAGGGAGAGCCGGATGTACTGCCCCGAATGCCCTTCAAAGTCTGGGCTGTGTGTGCCCAGCTGTTTTAGAAGTTACCACACAAGGGAAAACTTTTGGGAAATACCGTGAGCGTAAGCTGTCTGTTTTATATTTTCATATGTTTCACGGTTGGCATTTCTGTGGTGTATTTAGTTAGAGCTTTTGTGTTTGTAGTTTTGTGCTTATTTTATAATTAGTGTTTTCTTTCTTGTTTATAAACAAAAAAAGTGATGGCGGTGTGCGTGGGGTGGCGCTTGGCTGGCAGTGTGCGTGGGGTGGCGCTTGGCTGGCGGTGTGCGTGGGGTGGCGCTTGGCTGGCGGTGTGCTTGGGGTGGCGCTTGGCTGGCGGTGTGCGTGGGGTGGCGCTTGGCTGGCGGTGTGCTTGGGGTGGCGCTTGGCTGGCGGTGTGCATGGGGTGGCGCTTGGCTGGCAGTGCCAGCCAAATGGCAGTCCACACTCCCATCAGCTGGTGTGATTCTTGTTTCAGGCATGTGGGCGTATGTAAGTGATGGGCCCTTGAGTGGCGCGGTCTGTCGATGTGAGTGTTGTAATGTGCTAGGCCCGTGGCTGGCGGTGTAAATGGTCTTGTGCGTGTCATGTATGAAAGGTGTGTGAATGGACTGTAAAGTGGTTGGTGCCTTGTCGCGGCTTTACAGCTCACGAGCTGTGAGTCATTGGTTCACTTTTTTGCCTTTCAGTTATTAGCAGTGCATTTCATTTTTGTGAAATCTCTTGTTAATAAAATTTGATCCACTGAACCATTACTCACCCTCATGCCAAATCCAACCAGTATGTGTGCTAAAAATAGACAAAACCTGCTCCGCTGCAATCAGGCGTCGCAGCACACCTGTGACACGCTAGGTGCCTCGGGTGGGACCCCGATGATGAAGCATGCCACCAACTTCGTTGGTGGGTGAGGGGTCTTCTTCACATAACCTAAGTGTGTTTCTTTTCACAATTTTAGTGTTTGGCACATCACGGACGTATGTGCACACATCAAAATGATATATTACAAAAATACCTGTGTTTGGGGGGGAGGGCCCACCTATGTTTTTGGTCCTGGGTGCGGCCTTCATCTAGGGAAACCTACAAAACCCAGAAATTATTTAAAACTAGACACCCCAAGGAGTCCAGGGAGGTGTGGCTTGCGTGCCTCCCCCAACATTTTCTTACCCAGACTCCTCTGTAAACCTCAAAATTTGCATAAAAAAGCATATTTTCCTGACTTTTCTTAGTAGGATCACCGCTCCAGCACAAAATTCCTACTCGCCAGTTTTCCCCTCAGTCTCCCAAGTAAAATGACACCTCACTTATGTGGGTCCCCAAAGCAGAGTCCGTCTAAAGATGTATAAAAGAATATGCCCTTATAAACTCGCTGTGCTATCCCTTCTATCTCTTCAAGTTTTGGGCCTTATTCTGTTGCAGGCACCTGGCCCACCCACACAAGTGAGGCATCATTTTTATCGGGAGACTGGGGGGAATGCTGGGTGGAAGGAAATTTGTGGCTCCTCTCAGATTCCAGAACTTTCTGTCACCGAAATGAGAGGAAAGGGTGTTTTTTTTAGCCAAATTTTGAGGTTTGCAAAGGATTCTGGGTAACAGAACCTGGTCCGAGCCCCACAAGTCACCCCATCTTGGATTCCCCAAGGTCTTTAGTTTTCAGAAATGCACAGGTTTGGTAGGTTTCCCTAGGTTCCAGCTGAGCTAGAGGCCAAAATCTACAGGTAGACACTTCGCAAAAAACACCTCTGTTTTCTTTCAAAAATTTGGATGTGTCCACGTTGCGCTTTGGGTCATTTCCTGTCACGGGCGCTAGGCCTACCCACACAAGTGAGGTATCATTTTTATCGGGAGACGTGGGGAAACGCTGGGTGGAAGGAAATTTGTGGCTCCTCTCAGATTCCAGAACTTTCTGCCACAGAAATGTGAG